>NC_056738.1:292101908-292414408 GCF_019279795.1 Protopterus annectens | reverse complement strand
TGCCAAACAGTAAGATTCCCAGGACAGATCCCTGGGGAACACCACTAGGGGCAGGTCTACTGTCAGAGGTGGAGGTACCTATCTTGACCTTGTGGGTCCTATTTGTGAGCCAAGTTGTGTTAGCTTTTCTATGATGTCTGAGTTTAGGTTTGTGTCAAAGGCCTTGGCCAAGTCAAGGTAAGCTGTGTGTACCGACTTTTCCTCTTCCAGGGCCTTGGTGATAGTTTCAAAGATGTCAACCAGGTTCAACAGGCAAGATCTTCCCCTGATGAATCCAAACTGGGTGGGGTCAAGGGCTTGGAGACTGCCTATGTCCTTGTTTATGAGATCCATAATATGCTCCATGGCTTTACACATCAGAATTGTCAAGCTAATGGGGCAATAGTTTCTACGGTCAGTAGTGGCACCACCTTTGTGCAAATGGATGGCAATGGCAGTTCTCCACTCTCCTGGAATGATGTCTGTACTTAGGCTGTGGCTGAATAGGGTGCTTGATGGCGAAGCTAGTTTTTGCTGGAGATTGTGCTGAATACAGCCTGATATACTATCTGGTCCCATGGAAGCTGTGTTCTTTGCCTTGGCTAGGGCCTTTAACACTTGCTCTGTGGAGATGAGAGGTGTGGGACAATTACTGAGGATGTCAAATAGGCCTTTTGGGGGGACAGGGGGGTGAAGTTTGTGCTGAACCTATCTGCTAGCAGGTTGGCTAAGCGAACAGGTTCAGTTTAAGTAATACCGTTAAGTACTAATTCGGAACAAACCTCGATTTTGCCATGGAGGTTTCTGATGTAACTGAAGAAGGCTTTGTGGTTTCCCTTTGTTTCAGAGGCTAGTTTCAATTCATAATTGTCCTTAAAGGTCTACACCCATGATTGAATTTGTTTGCTGAGGCTAAGGAGGGAGTCTTCCCAATTTGGAATTTGTTCCTTTTTACCCTTGAACAACAGTTTATTCCTTTTGTTGTAAAGTCTGTTGATAGAGGATGTCCACCAGACAGGTTTGTGTTTCTTTAAGGAACAGGTTTTAGTTCTGTTGGGTATGGCTGAGAACAGTTGTGCAGGTGATTGTATACTGCACTGGTGTACTGTTCATCATAGTTGTCTCATGCTCTGAGGTGGGCGGTGGTGTGAAGCTACTGATTCCCTCCCTAGGAGGTTGTAGTCAGCTTTTGAGAAGTTTTTTAGCCTGGTTATGGCTGGAGGGTGGGATAGAAGCTTTGAATGAGATAGACCAATGATCTGATCTCACTAGGGAAGGGCATACTATCGGAGTGGTGCAGCAGTCACACATGTTGATGAGAACCAAGTGCAGAATGTTATCTCCCCTTGTGGGGGATGAGAAGAGCTGGTCTAGTGCATTAGAACTGATGTAGTCAAGGAATCATTGGTTGAGCACATTAGTGCAGGAATTGTTCACCCAGTCTATGGTGGGGTTGTTGAAGTCACCAAGGATCAAGATGTTATCTTGATCGGGTCAAGTAGGTCCAGGTAAAAGGAGTCAGTGTCCTAAGTCATGAAGGGGGGTTTATATCTGGCTATAACTTATATGGGTGTCTTGCCAACTGTCAGTTGCACCTGGAGTATTTCCTGTGTGTCATGCTGGCAGACAAGTCTGGAGGTGTGCCTATCCTTAATGAAGATAGAGACTCCACCACCCTTAGTCTTCCTGACATCATTTGGGGTCGGAATGTGTGCAATGAGGTACAGCCTAGTAAGGCAGGTTATGCTCCACAGCCCTGAACCAAGTTTCCCTGACCGCACAGACATCGGCATTTTTCAGTCCAAGGATAGCCTCCAGTGAGTGCATTTTCAGGTTTTGGCTCCTAGCATTAAGCAGCATGACCTTCAATTTGCTTTTTGACAGATCTTTTATGTTGGAAGGTTTGTCTTTGGGACATTGCCTAAAAATGGCACAATGGGTGAGGCAAGAGCCTTGACCAGGATCCAGAATCACATGGGTGACAGGTGGAGACTATCTCTGGGTACGCATCATACCTATCAGCCATTTCATCCCAGGCAGACAGATACTGGATCCCCTTGGATTGACACCAGAAACTGGCCGATTACTGAAGTCAATTATGTTTTGTTGGTACTGTGATATCATTCTTGGTGAAGGTAGGATGCTGCTTAGGGCTAGGGTCATACCTGCCTGGGACACATATTCTGAGAGCTCAACCATGTTTCGATTCATACACTTCAGGAAGGTACATCTCAAGTCATTCACACCAACATGGACAATGACAGAGTCATACTTGTACCTGTTGTGGAGAGACTTAAATGCATGCATGATGTGGTGGATTCTGGCACCTGACAGACAACTGACAGTGACCTTCTCCTTGTCAAGCTTGGTGAGGGGAACATTGGTGTCTCACAATTGAGTCAACGCACACACATATATATATATATATATATATATATATATATATATATATATATATATATATACACACACACACACACACACACACACACACACACACACACACACACACACACACACACACACACACACACACACACACACACACACACACACACACACACACACACACACACACACACATACATATATATATATATATATATATATATATATATATATACACACACACACACACACACACACACACACACACATATATATATATATATATATATACATATACATATATACATGCAGATAAATACACTTAGATCACTTAACAACACATCACACACACAATGATTTGCCATATATTGGCGGCTTCACTCCAAACACCACCTGCTAGTTAAATAAACCAACTTCTTGTTTGTATAAGAGTATTTTTGTAAATAGTTTTTAAGGTTCTTGTACACAGACCTGAAGAAGTCTAGGACAAAAGTGATCTTTGTTAACAACAGGTTATGAAAATAGAATATGATTTTTACACTGGATTTTTTTTTACATGCAAAGTGTATATGTATATATTTATATATATTTTTGATTGCCAAATGGTTTAAAGTTTTTATATATCAAAATGCCTTGTAGTATATTGTCTTGCATAAAATCACAGACTTAATAATCTGCTTAATAATTTGGTTAAATAAGATGTACCAAATCATTATTAATTTTATTTAAAGTACATTATGGTTATATTATTATGACAGCTACTAAGTAGGGCAGGACCAACTCGAATGTCACATTGATGGGGGAAGGGATGTGAATTTAACATGTATACCAATGACACTGTTTTACAGCACAATAAACCACACCCTTGCCTGATAAAAAGTATATAAATATATATATATATATATATATATATATATATATATATATATATATATAGCTAGAAAGCTTGTGAGGAAACTATTGCTCTGCTAATTTTGTTTTACATGGAACGCTTGTCTGTATACTTAATAAAGGATTTTCGACTGGAAATAGACTGCCTACCCTGCTTGGATTACTTTCAAATACTTAGTAATTCTGTACAATATTTTAATTATATATTTTGTTATTTTTTTTTTACTTAAGATGAGTTTAAGTTTGCTACTTCTACTACCATTGTCTGATCTGATTAATATACAGTGATTAACTAGATATATATGAATTGAAAATCTTCCACACAGAGAAGTTTCTGTCACTGTTTTGCTTTTGCACCCACTATACTTGCTTAGTGGGTTTTTTGAGACTTCAGGGATACCATGGAGATTACTTGTTTTTGTTAATATGTTTTAAAATACAACATTTTAAATATATTACGACAATATGAATGTATGGCGGCTAATGTTTTAGCTAAGGATGGGTGGAGTTTTGATCTTTAAGGTGATTGGCAATAAAAGTGAATGATGCGATAGGTTTAGTGAATAACTGTAGGAACCAGTCCTGAATGAGTAGATTCTGAGTTCTACAAAGGAAAGTTTTTAACTAATACATCTGCAAAATTATATCTTAAGTGGATTACTGTCTGAATGTATCTTGTTTCAACCAATTTGCGAAGATAGGAGGGTTTTTTCTGATTTAGAAATGTTAAGTGTACATGATATATCGTTATAGGAATATAATAGTGCTGGATAAGTAAAATAATTTAAAGGTACACTATTGGTTGAAATTTATTGATTCACCCAATTAGAAGAATTGTGGGATGACTGCAATGATCAATGGCTTATTTTTTATCTGTATTTAAATGTTAATTTATGAAGCATGTTTTATCTGATGAAGTTCGTTGTTTAAATGGACAAAAGCATCTATGTCATGGGTTTTTTTAGTTGTACCTGCATTTTATTGTTTTGAAGTAAGGAAAAGGAATTAAAAGATATGTTTGTGCCAGCTTGTTCTCAGTGCTGTCTTTTCTTTGAGTGCTTTATGTTGTCACAATTATAGCAGCCTTGAGAAAATAGATTGTGTTTTTTGTGTACCATGGCTGCTGAAAACAAGTCGCTTTTGCCTCCATTATTGACACAAACTGAAGAAAATTGAAACAGATCTATTGGGAACCTTATCCTCCTGATTCAACAACTTACACAGAGAGTAGATTGTTTGACCCAAAATCAAGGACATTTGGTAGATAACCACCAACCGGGTTACAGTGGTCATCCAACACATTTGGTAAGGCAAGGAAATATAAGACCTAATTTAAATAGACCTATTAATGGTATAAATAGCAATCATTTAAACATTTGCACTAACAGGCCAGGTTTTGGTCCTAGTCCACCTTTGCTTCGGGGGCAAGGATTACGACAATATGTTATTCATGCTGAAACTTCTCCTGAGTTGCATAATAATAATAATATCAGAATGATGGGACAATTTAATGAAATTCCCCTTTTAAATGACTGGTTGCAAAGAGGGTCTGGCTTTAATGTTAATAATCCTTCAGTGGCTAACACTATTACTCAGAAATTCAACGATTTGGATTACAAGTTATTAAAATATAGAAGGTACAACTTGAAAACACTTGCTTTAGGAAATGTATTCAAAACAACCATCCCAAAAGGTCTGAGGTTATGACTTTACCCAACAGGTTTGTTGGAAATTTTACCTTTACATCGTGATCTTATTAATTTGTTCAGCAAACATAGAATTGAACTTTTGGAATTACTGATGAAACATGACAAATGTAATGTAAAGGTTGGGGAGAGACTTTTCAGACTCTGAGAACAATATTAAAGTAGATGTGCAATACTAGCATTTCAGATATGAACATATGCAGATCTATAATACTATTGATCAACATATGATCCAACTTAAGGACATTAAGTTGAAAAAACTGAAGAGGGACATAGGAAAGTCTACCTGAGACTGCCTACATCACAAACATGGAATGCTTCTATTAAGTGTGGGGTGAATAGGCCCACTCAGTTTAATTTTCAGCAAGATAATACTGCTGTTAGTAATGCTAATAGTGATGGGAATGATATGCTGCACGAAAACTGAATGGATGAAGAAGTATTCCCACCACTAAGTCATTCGGAAAGACTCAGGGGAAGAAATATCCAAGTGGCATGGTAAAACCAATCAGATGATCAGGACTTTTGTGTACCTTCATGGAAGAGCCAACGGGGACCAGGCCAGGTGAACACACCCACATATCAGACCCAATCTCAGAGAGGATGTTGGAATCAGAGATATTAGAACAAGCTAATGAAGAGATTGTGGTACAAAATGATGGACATTTGGATTCCAATCAACTTTTTATGTTTTTTAGTGAACAAAAGGACTTAAAAGTTTATAATTATTCCACTATTCTAACAGATTCTGTGGTAGCCTGCATTTTATCCAAACGCATGATATTTGTTCCAACTGTTAAGTCGGATTTGGTAAACTCTTTTATTGTTTTAAAATTATATTTAAGAAAATTACATTTAAAATGTATTTTTGGGGAGTCTGCACCATTCTCCCATCCAAATGAAGATTTGAGGGTAAAAAGACCCTACAAGCCACCCCTCCATCTGGCTTTACAACTGTATGAAAAGGTGTGTGAATTGGAATTAAGAAAATTATTAGAAAATGAATATAAAGTGAAAAGAGCATCAAAGTATAATTTGCCTTGAAGAGATAACTTGGCATATATAAAAAGTCAAAATGTAAGATTTATGAAGTACAATAAGGGGGGATGTGGTAGTAGTTATGGATGTTTATGATTATAATAATAGGTCGAGGGAATTATTACAATCTTATGAAGTTGTTTCTAAGAATAAATTTAATGGGGTTTATCGTAAAATCTATCAGCAGTTAAATTAATTTTTTATAGATCAACCTATATATGTGGATTTATATAATTTAAAATATCCTAGCCTATGACACCAGTTATTTTTGGAGTCCCAAAATTACATAAAGACATTGAGAGACCACCTATGAGACCAATTGTTGATGGGCGCAATTGAATAACTATGCCATGTGCTAAATTTTTGGACACCAAACTTAAAAAAATTCTTAAAGGTGAAATCTCAAATTTGTAAATATTCATGGAATTTTTTAGCCCTCATTAATGAAACGGAATATGATCCAGATGATACATTACCAACAATCGATGTTAGAGATCTTTATACTGTTAAACACCAGGATGGGGGGATAATGTGTGTGACAGAAGTTTTGCAAATAAAAGTGGCCTCAAAAGTGGAAATTAACTCATAGAAGAAATACTAGAATTTGTGTTAACTAACAATTATATACTTTTTGAAAGTACATATTATTTACAGAAAATTGAAGTTGCCATGGGATGACCATGTGGTGCAGTTTTTACTAATATGGTGATCGCTTTTTGGGAACTCCAGAATTTATTTAAGAGTGAATTTAAGGATTAAAATGTGGTTATATGTTAGAATTTTAGAAAATGTTTGAATAGTCTGGAAAGATAAGAGGGATGAGATAGAGCAATTTATATATCGTATTAATAACACTACCGAATTCCTAAAATTTATGTGTGAAAGAATACTGAAAGCATTTCCTATATGGATGTGCTATTAAGTAAGGATAGATTAAATCACAGATTCATATCTTGGATTTAAAGGAGGTGTACCTACTCAAACAGCTTTTTGCATTACACTAGTGCTCATCCCTTGCATCAGAAATGGTCAGTTGTTAAAGGACAACTTGTAAGAGCCTCTAGAATGGTCTGTATGGAAGATCACTTCAGGCAAGAATGTACTAAACTAGTTGAAATGTTTAGGAATAGGGGGGATCCCACCGAGTTGTTAGATGAACTAATTGTGGCGGTATCAACAAAAAAAATGGGCATTTTAAACATTTAAACAGGGAAGTAAAAGTGATATCCTGTGATAGAAAATGACTTGATATTTCCAGTGCTTTGGAATGTAGAGTAGGTTATGAATCTGGACTTGGCTTAGATTATAAGGTCATATTTACTACAATTTTTAGTAATAATATTTATTTAATAAAATCTATTTTAAATAAAAACTGGTCTTTATTACTGGAAGAAAATTCAGAAAGGAGTAAGATTGTGGACAGACCAAACTTTGTTTATCATAGGGGTCCTAATTTGAAAAAAGGAACAGTAATAATGGTTA
Organism: Protopterus annectens; assembly: GCF_019279795.1. Classification (NCBI taxonomy): domain Eukaryota; kingdom Metazoa; phylum Chordata; order Ceratodontiformes; family Protopteridae; genus Protopterus; species Protopterus annectens. Next base: position 292,406,924 of record NC_056738.1, on the reverse strand, counting down.
TAAGATTGGAGAAAATAGAAATTGTATTTCTTGCCAATACTGTAAGCATGTGTAGGACTGTAAAAGTTTTGAAGTAAAGGGAATTAACTGCCAAGTTAGAAGTAGGTTTAATTGTGACTCCAGGAGTGTAGTTTACATTGCTAAGTGTACAAAATGTATGGGTTTTTACGTAGGCAAAACTAATCAATAGTTTAGGGTTAGGATATATTAACACAAATACATTAAGAAAAACAGTCTGTAATAGGGCACAGCTGTATCCATTGTTATTACAGTTTGGGGATTTCAGATATGCCATTGAGCCCTAAATAATGGAAAATATCTGGCATCACCATTACCCCTCATAAACTGTTTATAAAAGCCATGCATGTCCCATATGCTGGAGTCATGGTAGCTGCTTGGTTTGCCTGTAGACACATTAGAGAAAATGCCCTGTGCATTACAGACCACCTGGCAGCTGAAGGCATGATAGTCTTTATGGTTCACATACCTTTCTCAAGGTCACAAGGTTGGACATTTATTTCAGTGAGGGTGTAGTCAATTGCCTCCAGAACCTCAGGGAAATGAGCTTTATTATATACATCCTGTGTGGTGTTGGTTCTCTCCAGTATGGTATGTGAAAATGACATATGATCCCCACATGTCACATCGTGTCATCACTAAACTAATGGAGTATTCTCAAGGAAGATGATGGGGATTTCCCTGTTGTGTGTTCTGTTGGTCACTGACATATCCTTGTAGGTAGTAAACATAAAGCCACAAATATCTTACTATCCACTAGGATAGGTAATCTACTACTTCTACAAACCTGTCCCTGTGCATGTGGTACCATTCTACAGTGTCACTGTTATGAAGGCATTGGAATGTTAAATGCAGTCAAATGGAAAAGCACCTCCAAGGATGACAACACAAACCACTGTGGCTACCAGAGGCAATAATGACCTGTTGCATATATACATTCACTAAAGCTGCATTAACTCCTAGCTAATAATGTCACTCATTACTATGTCTTTATACCACCATTAGCATATACTGCAAGCAGCTTTGTTTTTCAGGTGGGCCCACTTGTGCTCACTGCATCTATGTAGAGGTGCAGATAGCTATTGTTGAACCTACTGCTATTCCCCAAACTGTTGCACCTTCCAACTTCTAGTTCACCATCATCATCTTCTTTTGGCTGTTCCCGTTAGGGGTCAACACAGCGGATCATCTCTTTCCATTTCTTCCTGTCCTCTGCATCTTGCTCTGCCACACCAACCACCTGCATGTCCTCTCTCACCACATCCATAAACCTTATCTTAGGCCTTCGTCTTTTTCTGTTACCTGGTAGCTTCATCTTCAGCATCTTTTTTCCCAATATACTCAGCATCCCTCCTCAGCACATGTCCAAACCAACGTAATCTTGCCTCTCTGGCTTTGTCTCCAAACCTAGGCTGACCCTCTAATATACTTATTCCTAATCCTGTCCACCCTCGTCACACCCAGTGCAAATCTTAACATCTTTAACTCTGCCACATCCAGCTCAAACCCCTGCCTTTTTGTCAGTGCCACTGTCTCCAACCCATATAACATAGCTGGTCTCACTACCCTCTTGTAGACCTTCCCTTTCACTCTTACTGAAAAAAAAAAAAATAAAAAGCAACAGTTCTTCTCCTCTTTTAAACTGTACCAAACCACGTGCTACATTTGTAGAAAGCAACTGCTACATGTTATACTATACTCTGTTTGCTACAGTGCTTTAGTTTAGACTGCAAATGCAATACCAGCATTCATGAATGCTGGTGATGTACTGAAAGCACAGAGCACTACAATACTTCAGTTCTGGCTGCAAATGCAATATTAACATTCATTTCTTACACTGGTAATGAAATGAAGATTCATCAGGATCTGCTGATTGCCTCACCCGCTTACACTTTGCACCTGCTCCCTTTGCTCTTTGTCCAACCCCAGCTACACAAACCCTGTCTATTGGCACTCATCCTACACAATTGCCTACCAGAAAACACTGAATATTTCTGAATCCCAGGGACAGTTCAGCACATCTCTAGTCAATGATTTTGGCATTCAGTTATTCCATAGAAATATAACCTACCTTGAAATGCTAGGATCCCAGGGTAATTTAGTTTTATTCACAGGGCTATGGGAAATGTCCCACACATAGGGATTTGTTTTCCACTCTTATGTTTTTCAGAACTAACACAGTTTGGTGAATGAATTTGATGAATTATGTTTTTCAAGCTGCATTTCAGCAATATTTTGTAGACTCCTTTCGGACTAAGATAATATATCATGGAAATCATGCAGTGTCAAAGCAATAGTATAAGCAATGGAGTGACATCATTCCTCTGAACCGTCTAGAATTTTGCAGAATGTCCCTGATGTTACCTCATTTTTGTCCTGTCCCATGTAAAATGTTAGATATTCTCATAAAATTCTAAGGATTGCAGTCAGTCAATCATGGCAGATATTAATGGAAAACTTGCTGTTCAATTAACTTTTTAAGTGAATTAGAGTAATATTTAAAACTGTGCAGAAGTTTGGGTCAACATTGTTTTTGACTCTGTTCATAATTCTTCAGCAGAAAAGTTGAAAAGTATGTGTGGCAGTCTGACTCTATTTAGAGGGAAAAAACAGACATCATATTGAAACTGGTAAACATAATACATTCTCATTTTATTATAAACACAGAATAGAATCAATGCATATATACATTCACTAAAGCTGCATTAACTCCTAGCTAATAATGTCACTCATTACTATGTCTTTATACCACCATTAGCATATATTTTCTTAGAAATAAAACCAGTTTATGAGTTAGCATTCGCAAAAGAATCAGTCATTCAAACTAAACAATAATCTCGGCATCCACTTAAAATATTAAAGTTTTTAAAAGACACATTCATTAAAATACACAAGTCTATATTATTCATGTCTTTAAAAAAGGAACATTACTAAAATAAGCATTTAGACCAGGTAATTTGAAGGACTGTAGTTTGTTATGCCTCCCAACAGATTAATGTTTCAGTAGCTGAAAGATCAAGTTACATGTATATAAATCTTCCTTAGAGTTCAGTGGGAGTGCAGTTCACTCTGCCATTCTTTATATCTCTAATGCATTCTGTTATAGCTTTCTTAAAACTTTTACAGGTTTTGACCATAAAAGAAGGTAGATTAATAAGGAAAAAACAATATAACGAGTACTTTCTCAGGTACAGTTAGAGCACTTAAGACATTAAGTTTTGTTTGCTCACTGAATTTACATAAATATATATCTGTGTGCTCTAGTGGCTTACATTATGAGCAGTGACCACATACATTCATTACAAGTGGCTGTGCTTCACTTTTTTGTAGTTGCAGTACCCATGTCATTCAGGGAGGACAGAGTACAATCACTGAGATGCATTGCATGAAAAAGGAAAAGGAGGAAGAAAAATATATGAAGAAGTCTAAAAATGTTGAGTGATTCATTTTATCATGTAAGCTGCATGAACTGAGAACACTCTCTGCAGCTTCCTGTGGGGAGTGGAGAGAGGGGCCGACCTTTGCATCCGGAAACCCATACCCTGGTCCTGAACACAGCCAGTAATGCACCATATTGTTACAGCATGGCATAACACTCGGCTGATTATAAGAAACCAGCATGGAGCATGTTCCACTTGCAAAAGATGCAAAATGGAAAGGAAAATAATTTTATATCACATACATGCAGGGTTATAATGGTACACTCCAACCAGTCATCAGATATTTAGTGTGAATATAAGCTTACGTTAGCCCCTGATTTATCATCAGACTCTGTAACCTGTATGAAGGCAGTCCATGAAAAAATTAGCAGTACATAGCAAGGAGTGCTGTTAATTGAACAACAGAATACTGTATGGTTATGATACTGTCCAAAACAGATCGTAGTCAGATCGGGTCCTTAGGCAAGATAATGGACTACTACCCATACCAATATTCTATTACTTGTCTGTTTCACCCCAGTTACCATAAAACACTGTTCAAACCTGTCTTTACCTTTACAATGATCAAAGAGAATAGGATTTAACTTAAAACTTGTATTTTAAAGTTTACAGCATAGACACAGACAGCCTTGGTAAACAAAATAAAGCACTCTTACTTTAAAAACAGTCTTAACATGAGCAACAGTAAACTTCCTTTCCCTTGGAACTCATGTATATTAAAATATGTCTGGTAATCAATTAAAGTACAAGAGACTTGTTGAGATTTATAGTCAAACAGCATATAATAAAGTACTATTTAGCAGCTACGTGAAGGGTGCAGGAGTTCAAAATACAAGTGTAAAACATATTCGCTAACAGCTTGGAGAAACCCACTTTAAGCAGATTTTCTTTGTCAGGAGTGGCCCAGAAGCACTGTCTGATGAAATGACCTGGACAGAGTCACATAGATGACAAAGGCTTTGGAAACCAAATCATGCACTACAGGAAGTAGCTCATCACTAGCTCATAACCTTATACTTCTGCACTAAGTGCCAAACAAACTGTTATAGCCCAAACACAACGCATTTCACATCCATGTGCTTGCAAAAAATAACTAGTTTAAAATGTATTTGTAGTTAAAATAAAAAAAAAAATATTAGCATTAATCTTGTAGACATCTTGCTGCCCAGTTAATTCACAGCCAAAAAATAAACATACAGTCAGTAATCCAAAAAAAAAAAAAAAAAAACAAGGAAACTGGATTTTCTGGTGACATACAGGAATAAAGCCCTAACTACAACCTAGCTGGCTCAAAAAAAACCACCTGATAGACTGCAACAGTATGAATTTAATGCTTCTGGTATCTCAGCTGCTGCCTTCAAGGAATAATCAGCATTGATACAGCAGTCATTGTATACACCACTAAAGTGATAATTACATCCAATTAAACAACTAATCAAACAATTGATCAATTAGTGCTCCACCATTCTACACCATGAATTTTACCTATAACATTCTTCTTTGTTTTTAAAACTATTATGAAAAAGACTGCAATATAAATACAATATAAATATAGTACAAAAATGGTATTAAGCCCATATGAACCCTACAAGCCCATATTAAATTTCTAAATGCATACCATGGGGATAAAGTGTGTTATAATTAATAATAAAGTTAGATTCTAACTTCAACAACTTCTGCTGAAAATCATTACTGATGCTTCCAACAATTATATTAGGTCTGGCCACTACACTAAAAATAAAACTATTCACCAACCCATTATGCATCAAATGGAAATGTTGAGCAACAGGACTATCCATCATGCTGTTTCTCACATCTCCCAAATGTTCTAAAATCCTTGATTTTACTTTTCTTTTAGTCTGTCCCACATACCATTTAGGAGAAGGGCAACCACAACCAACCATATAAATGACCTCATAAGAGTCGCAAATAAAATGATCGACTGCATTATACTTTCTTCCATTAATCTGAGACCCATTGAGATTTCTAATCTTGTCACAAACCTTGCATTTACCACAGGGAAAAGATCCTGCATCAACTGCCTCCCTACTCTTCTCCTTTGTGTTCAACAATTCCTTTAAATTATGAAACCTTTTATAAGAAAAAACAATTTTGTCAGGAAAATCTAGAAAGAGCTTCATCCCTGCTCACAATGGGCCATAAATCAATTACCAAATTTCTCAAAATAGCAGAAAAAGGTGAAAACCTACTGACAAAATACATAACACTCTTCTGCCCAATAGCATGCTTATACCCCTCATTGTGGTATGCCCCTACTCCCAAACAATGTCGATCATTATTCCAAACCTTACCTTAGTGTTCCTTTTTCCCCTCAACTTTGAGTTCAGCTTCCCATATGGTATTGGCAGAATATCACCTAGTGCTCAACATATTCCAAATTTTATCAAACTCCCCTTTTAAATGTTATTTCTCAGAATTGTTGTTAGAAATACGCCTAAACTTCCCATATGGTAAAGACCTGATTAAATGGGGAGAATGTATAATAGTAGCATGCAAGAAATTATTCACAGATACAACCTAGCTGGCCCAGGTTTGATTAGCAGTTTGGATGACTGACAGTCTGACAGGGAAGGTAAGAGCATGCCCATCTTGTGTAGGTGGATGCTCATTGAAATCCTCACTAAGAAGACACATGGTACAAAGATGGGAGTTGCCTAGGACAAAATGAGTATTGGGGGTGGGGGAAGGGAAGTGGGAAGGACATAAAACAAAAATCTGATGGATTCACAGATGAGACAAGGACCCATGATACCCTTAGCACCCAGAACTGATGCCAGCCATACCAAAGTTGGAAAGATGGGAGGATGGCTGGTAGACCCAGCATGGACATGGATTACTGGGGGCCAGACTGGTACAAATGAGGTCCACAGGGACAAAAACTAAACAAAACAAACCAACCAAGGATCATACACAAAGAATATGGCTCATATGATGATTATGTCTACAAACCGATTCTTTCCTTTACACTATAGCTACTTTGGCAAGCAGGAACTAAGTATTCATTTACAAAGACACAAGTGGCAGCCCTTGTATAACTACATACCTATCAGATGTCTGCTTGTGATCAAATGGATCAGCAAATACATAAATACTGACCTATAAATGTATTTCAGTTCGCAGCTGTGAGAACCATACAGTGCAACCCATTGCACTCCCGATGCCCTGTTATCATCCTTGCTCAAGAATTATATTCAAACATCCCAAAACAGGAACAGATTTTAAATATTTGTCTTACATACGTAGAAAGTTACTCTGAATGGTATGAAGTCTAAAGTTCACATTTATTATTATTTATTGACTGCAGTCCACAGCACTTTATTAGAAAGTCTAAAATTCTGCAAGAAACAGATGAAAAATATGAAGGAAAAAATCTGGGACAGTTGAAAACTATACCATCTGCATTCACACACACAAATTACAGCCATTTAGAAAATGGACAAACTGTACATCACTACCCTGATTGGCGAATGAATGTTCTCCAGCAGGGTATTAATGTGCAAGTAATGCTGACTGAAAAACGTGTCTGCCACTTCACGGCAGCATATGAAGCCGCTGTGGTGCTCAGACTGAGAAAACAGAATGGCCACCATTATTTTATGCACACTAAGCAACGCTTTTGTTGTTTAGCGAGTGTAAAATACATTTTTTTATATATATAATATATATATATATATATATATATATACACATATATATATATATATATATATATATATATATATATATATATATATATATGAGAAGACAACTAAAAAAGGTGTGCATGTGTTTGTGTTTGAGTGTATGCATGCATGCCAGTGAAAGTGATAGCGAGCGAGCCATTATTTTACACCTGCGAAGTAGTGCTTTTGCTGTTTAGCAAGTGTAAAATAAAAAAAGAAAAAATTTAAATAGACCATGTGTGTGAGAGTGAATGCATGTATGAGAGTAAGAGAAAGAACGATCGAGTGAAGCAGAAAAAGTGTGTTTATGTTTTTGTCTTCATGTGTGAGTGAATGTATATGAAAGCAAAGAGACTCTGTGTGTGTGTGTGTGTGTGTGTGTGTGTGTGTGTGTGTGTGTGTGTGTGTGTGTGTGTGTGTGTGAGGGAGAGAATGAGACAGAGAAAAAGAGAGAGAGAGATTGAGAGAGGGAGAGAGAAAGCAAGAGTGATGTCTGACTGAATGTGTGTATGAAAGCAGGGGAGACTGTGAGAGATTGAGAAAGAGGGTGAGACCGATCTTCTGTGAATGAATGTGTGTATGAAAGCAGTGGAGACTATGTGTGTGTGTGTGTGTGTGTGTGTGTGTGTGTGTGTGTGTGTGTGTGTGTGTGTGTGTGTGTGTGTGAGAGTGTGAAAACAGAGGAGACTGTATGTGTATGTGCATTAGAGAGAATGGGCTCTACATAAAACTATTGTGTTTTACTTACTTATTATGTTAAGCACTATATTATTTTTTATATGTGTTTGATGTAAACAGCTTCCTCCAATGTCATTAACATATACAACAGCAAGTTTAAAACATTAGGCAGAGGAACTATTTTACATTAAAAATATATTAAAAAAATAGTACTTAAAAACTACATAAGTAAAACACAACAATGTTACAGAGAGCCCATTCTCTAAGCGAAATAATGCCCTCCGGGGTGAGTGTTAATGTGTAATTAACACCCTTCCAGGGTACAGAGGCATAACATATACCCTTGTTAGGCATAACTGCTCGCTTGAATGACCGTACATGTGAGATTTCGGAATGAGATCAGCTGAATGAATAAATTCATCAGTAATGGGCCAGATATGAATCTCAGCTCACTGCTGTAAGAACCATATAGTGCAACTCATTGCAACTTGCCTCCTTCTCCATTTCTTAGCCTGAATCAAAAAAAAAAAAAAGAGACACAAATCAGGAGCAGATATTAACTGTTTTTCTTACATACTTAAAAGCAAGCTCTGTATTACTAAGCATTTTCTGAAATATGCAAGGTCTGAAATGTGCATGCCTGTCATTGTTACTCGACTGTAATTTGCCAGAAAGCCCCAAATTTTACAAAGAACAAAGCAAAATACCTCTCAAATTATTTTCTGAAGTATTTTTGATAAAGCTAACACTAATGGAGGATTAAATGTCCAAAAATGGGCAAATTAAAAAAAAATATATATATTTTTAACCAGGTAAAAAATGTGGCCCTTTTCAGAGGTGACCTAGGAGTACTGTCTGGTTCAGTGAGCTGTTCTGAGATGCATAGTAGGTAAATGGAGAAGGAAATATTCAAACCTATGCTTTTGACTATAGAAAACAGTACATCAACAGCTCATGGACTTACAAGTTAATAGAACTACAGGTGTTCCATGGGCATGCATTTTCTGAACAATAACAACTATGGAACTCTAATTACTAACACTTTTGGCTGAGTTTTTTATCTGAAAGGAGATGTCAGTGAGGACAGGGCATAAATATGAAGCAAAATCAGATGATGTACAAAACCAGAGACAGATAAGAGACATACTAGTTTATTCACTTTAAATGTTAGCAGAACAGGTTGCACATCATTATGGATTTTTCTGAATAAGAACTATAAAATTCTAATGACTGATATTACTGACTGACAGCAAACCTTAGTGATTTACCAAAAATTAAGAGGTTAATGAAGGTCTGGCAGTTCTGGCAGTTAATGCAGAGGACCAAGGTTCTAAGCTCTTAACGAGCTGTTTCTGTAGTCAAGGGTGCAAGGACTGATTTTTTTTCTACCTCCATTTGCCTACTGTGTGACTCTGAGCAAGTCACTCAACCAGTTTTCAAACTGCTCCTCCCTGAATGTTTGAATTTTATAGTAAAACACTACTGGTTTCTGAACTCTGAAGCTCTAATGGCAATCATTATAATTACTAGAATGAAAATCAAGTTCAAAACCCAACTAGATCCTCCTCTATAGTCTGTAATCGTGTTACATCGCCTAGTCAATTTGTCAACACTGTTTTAAAATGTATGATTATATTACCTGCTTGCTCAACTGGAGCCTGTAAACTGTGTGCAACTTGTAATCATTTTGTGATTTTTACTGTATGTTCTACCTTGGAGATTTTCTCCCTGGGCCTCCGCTGAAAATGGACATGTATGAAGACTATCCCAGTCAACAAATGTAATAAATAAATAAAACTTGTGTGTGCATGCACACACACACACACACACACACACACACACACACACACACACACACACACACACACACACGAGCATGCACACACACACACACATACACAATGAGGCCAATTTCATATACATACACAAACTCACGAACACTTCTGATGACTGCCTTCCTGGCATTTATCATGTTTCATCCTATCCATCTCGAGTGATTGGTGAGCAGGAAAGACCAGGTCCATGACGAGCAAGCAAATTAATCAAACACAGAAAGACTGGCTCTTGCTGCTGAGCCAGACGACTGGCCACTTCTATGAGTTAACACACTGGCTGACTTTGCCATCACAGAAAAGCTGGCTTTACTGGAAAAAAAAAATCACTTTTGCACTACTGCAGATTTAGCTCAAAAAAACTCTCTCACTGTATTAAATGGAAAACATTTGATCTAATACAAGAGAAAGCAGCCAAGAAGACCAAGATAATCAGGTTGGACAGAGAAGACAAAAAACATAGACACAGAAAACTGGGTTGGGGAGTGAGTGGGGCAGTTTATTTTGCGTTTTCTCTTTTTTGTCAACATTTTTGCCCCCCTGCCAGTATGGTGCCCAACACAGCTAGCTCATTGCAGGAGGACTACACATTTGGTGCCCATATCATTTGAAGTTGTCCTTAGCAGAAATGCATGCTAGGAAACAGTACAGAAACAGTTATAGGCACCATATTGACCACTTGTAACCAGTAATCAGCTTTTTTTCTGTGCATTATGGAAGTTAGCTGTCATAGGTTCATAGGTTCATAGGTAGGTACTAGGCTATTGGCCCAAGGGCCTACATAAGCCTAGCCAGCAAGGTACCATAGCTTACACCACCCAAGAAAGTTATTTTCCTGTGCCACTGTCGAGCAGAGACACAGAAGTGATCCCCGGAGTGTATTTCCTATTTCCCATCCACTCATCAAGATTTTTCTTGAAGAGTGCTAATGAAGAACTTTATTTGACACAGATGGGTAGCTTGATCCAGAGTATAGGAAGTCTCTGGGACAGGAATCTATCCCTCCAGCATGTCCTGTTTATTGTGGTGACAAGGTTTAGGTCCCTAGACTGTGTAGCTCGGAGGGATCGGGATTTCTTTAGGTGTAGTATGTCCAACAGCTCTGGGTTTGACATAGCTTTATATGTTAGGCAGAGATCACCTCAGAGTAGCCGATATGCTACGGAGTAAAGCTGGTGTTTTTTGAGGCAGCCAGTGTTGGGCATTTGTTTGAGGTCAGTAATCCTCTTTGTGAGGTACTTCTTTGGCCTTTCCAGCTGCTGCAGATGTCTTGTGAGGTACATTCCAGAAGGGGCGTTGTACTCTATAATGGGTCTAATGAGTGACGAGTAGAGGGGAACAATGACCTCTTTTTTCCTGGATGAGAACCCTTTTATGATGAGGTGTGCCACGTAGAAGGACTTCCTGACTACTGTGGTGATGTGACTATCAAAGGAGAGACTACTGTTCACCTGGGTCCCAAGGTCTCTTATCACGCATTCGGTGTTAAGTAGATTGCTGCCTATGTAGTACTTCATGGGTACAGAGTTTTTACCAAAGGGGATGACGCTGCATTTTTTGGCATTGAGCTTGAGGCCATGGCTCTGACACCAGGCATCTGTCTCAGTGAGGCCCTTCTGTAGGATGTCCACATCATTTGGGGACTTGACTATGGCTCCTAGTTTGCAGTCATCTGCGAAGTTCATTAGCCAGAGGCCTTCTGTGTTAGCCTGTACTTCAGAGAAGTAGATACCAAACAGGAGAGGTCCCAGGATGGAACCCTGTGGTACTCCACTTGTCACTGCTTTGAGGTCAGAGTTGGAGTCTGCAACTTTTACAGTGTGGGTTCTGTCAGTGAGCCAGTTGGCAACCCATCTTGTGACGTAGGGATTTATGCCTAGTTTAGTGAGTTTAGCTATAATTCCAGAATGGGGGATGGTGTCGAAAGCCTTGGCAAGGTCAAGATAGGCTGTGTGAACCACCTTACCCTCATCCACGGCTTTGGTGACTGCCTCAAAGAAGTCGATCAGATTCAGGAGGCATGATCTGCCTTTCACAAACCCAAACTGGGTGGGATTCAGAGTTTGGAGGTTACCAATGTCTTTGTTTATGAGTTCCATGATGATACGTTCCATGGCCTTGCAGACCAGGCTCGTCCATCATTCACCATATCTGTGTGATTGCAAACAATGGGACATTGAATGCAAAGAACATGCAACAGGATAATGTCAAATCTTCTTCTGCCTCATCTGTGCAACTTAGTTGTTTACTTGCCTGCTAAATCTGTCCTCCCATTTGCACAAAACATATTTTTCAGAGCTCATTACCAGCTCATTACCAGCTCATTACCAAGTCTATCAAAATCTACAGCTGTGTCACTGTGTCTTTGTCTTGTGTTAGGATGTGTTGACAGGCTAATTCAGTTAAAGTATATCTGCAGTTACTATGATACTTGCAACTGCAATAATGGTGCAGGAGAATGCATTGCTGCCTGCAACTGAGCTGACCTGGGTTCAAATAGTGGCTTGGACACTCTGTATAAACTATGCATGGTAATCCAGACATGGGTTGCACACCTTTACTGAGAAGTGGGCATCATTCCTATAATGATCTAACCACTTCTGTGGTACAAACTTATGACAGGGACTTAACCTTGTATTAACATTGCAGGGAACAGCACCTATGGCAGGATGAGTATGGGCAGTGCATATGCTAAGAAAATGTACCTCAGTGATCTGTATCTGAACCCACTTTATGTCTACTGTTTTATTTACTGGTCTTTAAGTTGTAACCTGTACTAATCTTTGACAGACAGTGATTTACCTCTCCTGAAAGTAACAAGTGGCACACTGCTAACACGTCTATATAAAAATGATTCCTTAGTAAATACACCAACTCTTTTGCAATATGTATTGTGCCATAATTGAGACAGACGAATATCTAATAACAAGTCTGGTATGTCAATGGAATTTAATTTCTACAGTCTTGCTGTTACCAGTTAAAGAAACCCTGTCATCATCTAGTGGCTTCTGAAAGCCTTCATCCACTATTTGTTACACTTAAAAATTGTTTAAGGGTACCTGTATAGTGCATATGTCCATTTATTGTAGAGTTAATACATATATATAACTTATAAACAGTTCAGCAGGAATTTATTTAAGTAGGATAACAGCTATTTGCACATTGTAGCTTGTTAGAATCAGCTTTTTTTTAATGAATACTAGTAGCTATCCGCTACTTCATAACTTCAGTATATATCCAAAAAAGAGATGCTCATGACTTTTATTAAAATTAAATGTGTTGCCCATCTGCAGATTGTTCATGCTGCTTCATGCCTTCAGTATATACATACAGAAAAGGACAGCTGTTCATGGCTTTTATTAAAATTAAATGGGTTTTCTATATACATATTGTTTATGTACTCACTGAAATGTTGCAGAGTCACTCCTTGCCACTGTTGATAGCACGGAAATAAAATAACACATTATTGCTGTACATTTCTTAAGGATACCAAGAGTCATATTTGAGAAGAGCTATAAACAGACGTACGTAATTGGGAGTAAGAGTCACTATCAATGTTGTACTTTTAATTCTTTGAAAAAGTTATCCAGTATTTTGTAAAATATACACCATCAATGCAGTAATTATCTCAGTTATACTTTTTAGATAGTAGTTTTCAAATGTAATATATTAATCTGCCTCGTGAAGGATGACAATGTCAAAATTCTTAACATAAGCAGTAAGCAGATAGTTTTTTTATTCATAAATCAAGTCAGATAATATTTCAGTCTAGTGTTTAGAAAAGAATATGAATATATATTTGTTAACTAGCCATGGACATTAACTGTTAGTTTTACCGGTTGCCTGAAATGGTCCATGTACAACTTTAGAAAGTTGAACAAATATATTAAAACTGGAGATTCAGCTTACAAAAAGTTTTCAGATATACTACACCAATCAAAAATAAAATACATTTAAAAAAAATTCCCTAGATACAAAATATGAATGTGCATCACTGAGATGCTCACAAAACATCCACACTTTTTTTTCCCTTTTGTTTCTCCCTAAAGGACTTGCCCAAAGGCTTCCATTGCTTTACTCAGTTGTCCCATTCCTACTACTGGAAATGGGGAATGGGTATTCTTAGCTTAGGAGAGCACCACCAACCCATTCATTCCTGTCTGGAAATCTGCATCAGCTCTCCATTCCTGTCAAGAGTCAGATGGCAGTTAGTAGGTCAATTTGCTGGCACTGACCTGCCCTATCTTTTTGGGAACAAACTGTCTATCCCCTTGAGCAGCTGCTTTCGGTGTGCAATTGCTTCTTTAAAAAAAAAAGTATGCCTAAATGTGACACTTTCCTGTCACGGCTGCATAGTACTCATGCAATATGGCAGCAGAAGTTCAGCCAGCTCTGTAGTGTACTCTTCCTAGGTATCACCCATTTGTCGAGCTTCCTTCCTACTAGGATGTGTGAGAGCCAGTAATGCCTGCTCACTCTTATCCTCCCCACTCCCCAGCAAGTTCCTGAAGGCACCCACATCACTAATTAAACTCCAATCACCTGAAAAGTAGTCAGGGCCTTATCCCTCTTTAGAAAATAGGTAACCGGTAGATCGCATCCTAATTGGATAATGAATGTTCTCCAGCAGGGTGTTAATCTACAGGTAATGTCTGCTGAAAAACGAGTTCACCACTTCATGGCAGCATATCAAGATGCAGTGGAGCTTGGACTGAAAAGAAATAAATGGTTGCCATTATGTTATGTTCATGAAGCAACACTTTTCTTGTTTAACAAGTGTAAAATAAAAATAGAGTAAAATAAAAGTGTACTTGTGTGTGTGTTTATGTTTGTGTGTGAGTGTATGTATGTTTGAAAGTAAGAGACAGAGAGAGATGATCGAAAATAAACAAAACACAAGAAAAGTGTTTGCGTGTATGTGTGTTTATATTGCTGTCTGCATGTGTGAGTGAATGTGTGCATGAAAGCAGAAGAGACTGTGTGTGTGTGTGTGTCTGTGAGACAGAGAGAGAGAGAGACAGAGAAAGTGAAGAGTGAGAGCGATCAGGTGATCCTTGTCAGCAGCAGCATCACAAAAGAGGTTTGCATACCTCTCATACCTCTCAAGACATAAGAAATCTGGACAGAGCCACAAATAACAGGGAGACAAAGGACCAAATATAGAGACGGTCACAGATTTTAAATATTGCTCTTATAAACTTGGAAGGTTAATGGAATAACAGTGTTTCCTTTAGCATGTATTTTCTGAAGGACATGAAGTCTGAAACTCAAATTCCTGTCATTACTTAATGAATATGATCCCCAGTGATTTCACAGAACACTACAAATTTTCTGAGGAATGGACCAACCACGAGCCAAAAATCTGGACAGTTGAGAGGTATGCCCTCGTCTCTTTGCTTAAAATAACTGGATAAGCCTGAAATAAAGTGGGAACAAAGGCTGAAAATAGGAACATATTTTATTTGTGTTAACATGCATTTTCTGAAGTAGAAGTGCACCTCTGAGTGAGTGAACTGGACTACTGAAAGGAGCAACAGTAAAGAAGGTTGCATACTTCTAGACCAGTGATGCACAATGTCCAGCCCTGAGGCCAAATCTGGCCCTTGATGCAACATCATCTGGCCGACCGGCCCCCAGAGAGTAACCAAAAATTAAAAAAAAAGTGAAAAAATGCTATGCCTTACTCCAGTCACGCAAACTTTCAGCACGTGCTTATGTACCTAATTGACTGCAGTTGTATACACCTCTAATTTTAGCTGTTGAAGTAACTATTCTTTGTTGTTTATAACTTACAATCTGTAAACAGTAGTAATTTTCTGCAAGAATTTGTAATAAGTCATGGCTGAAAGTCAGAATAAAGTTACATGCAAAGCTGATGTAGAAAACAGGCAATTTCATGACTACTGTCTTAAGAAAAATGCCAGTCACCTATACCTATTGTTAACTCGTAATGACTTACTGTTTTGAGATGGCCTGACTTACTATTTTTTGAGGTGGCCCACAGATGCATTAAGAATTCGTGTAGTGGCCCTCCCCACTAAAAGGTTGTGCACCATTGCTCTAGACCTTTCAGCTGAAGAAATCTGGATAAATAAAGGGGGAACAAAGGCTCAAAAATAGAAGGGGATTTTAATTATTGCTCTTAAAAAAATTACAAATTTGATTTTAATTATTGCTCTTAAAAAATTACAAATTTGCTTAAATAAAAGATTAGGAGTAAAGGACAAAAAAAATAAAGTAAATACCTTGATATTTTTTTTAAGTGTTATATTTTGGATGTAAAATGCTTCCTTCAACATCATTAGCATATACTACAGCAAGTCTGAAACATTAGGAAGAGGAACTATTTACATCAAAAATATATAAAAAAACGCAACCCCCCCCCCTAAAATTCTGTGTTAGTTAGACTGTCTTTGTTACACTGACGGCTCACCCAGGCCAAGCTGGATATTGTACATTAATCTTGGTTGGGCACTGTATATATGTCAATATGCTTGTGGTATTTGTTTGAACATATTTTAGTGTCAAATTGCTGCTTAGGGTTTTTAATTCAACTTAGTAACTGTAGTGTTATTAGGCTGAGTTACCCATTTCCCTTCCACTCCTTTCTTATATTTCAGCAATTATAAAGACAGTCCTACCTCTTCTAGCACACCCCTTGTCAGTTTTGCCTAATCTTGTTTATTTTTTTATTTTTTTTTTCCATTTACAGTTCTCAGCTAAAACAAACACTGGGAGGCATCCCTATAGCAGTTCTCTACCAGCAAGCTGCATCTGCAAAAGTGCGTGGCCGATTTACTTAAACTAAAGACAACATTACAGTGTATGTTAATGCTTTAATCCTTCTATGAGTGTAAATTTCATTTAGAATGTATTCAGGGAGTGCACACTACTGGTAACCCCCACTCCCTCCCCTGCCAGAGATCTCTCTAAACCCAATACTTTCTAGTTTGGAATCATTGTTTCACTTGGTCTTCTCCTTCCCTAATAAATTTGCCCATACTTCTCCCACTCCAGGCATAAGGTTTCTATTTATCTAAGAATTCCTACATCACTCAAATCTATTCTAAATCTAACCACTCCTGCTTACACTTGTCTACCAAACACCACTTATACAATTTCCAGTTATACAATTTCACATTTCCACACTAACTTTATCACCCGTCCATTACCACACATACATTAACCCATTAACCTATAACCAATCCCTACCCTTTAACCATTACAAAATGTTATTAATACATTGTATATTACTAGCTCTGCTAACAACTGCTGCTCACAAACTACCATTCAAAAATAGTCTCCCCTTATACATTTCACAAAACTACATCTACCTTTACTCCATATCTAACTCACTACTCCATCTTAATATTTCCAGCCATCTTAAATATAACAGAACTCCATCACACCTCATACAGACTATACCATATTAAACCAAACCCAAAAATACCCCTGTTGAGTTTCATAAGCATATATCAACATTCTTCCAAACACTAGTAACCATAGCTAACAAACTTATAAGTGGAGACATTCAACCCAAACCCAGGCCCCAAGAATACCTCCTCACCACCCCCTCAAATACAAGATATAGCCAATCTATCACAACAAGGCTCTGAAATACTAATATGAATGAAGCATAGTCAACAATGTTCAAGAGTTACATGCCGCCTTATTCCATTTTAACTCTGCTATTGCTGTTTTAATGGAAACCTGTTTAAAAGCGCACATTACTGACAATGAAATTACACCACCTGCTTACAACATTATTAGAGTAGACAAGAAGGTAAAAAGAGGTGGAGGGGGTAAGCCACCTTATTTAAGAGCAGTCTCACACTTTTTTCACAAAGCCTAAACATAGATAACATCGAAAACATAGAAATCTTACCTACTAAACTTCAACTTAACCAAGACAAATTCATATTCATTATAGCTACCTATGACCCACCAGGAAATAGCATCTCGACTATAGAGCATATTATCCAGTCTGTATCAAATTCTATAGCCCAAGAAACTATCATTAGGGGTGATTTTAATATAGACTGGACAACTTGTAATTCATATAACCCTAGCAATCACATCAACCTCTATGGCTTCACACAACTCATTCAAGCTCCTACACAGATAGATAAAACCTCTAGCCATCAATCTATACTGGATTAGACACCAACCAACAAACCTCAGAATTATTAGATTAGTGGCTGCTTACCTGACAGCCTCAATGACCATATGCCGACCTATCTGTTGTGAAAAAAACATCATTACTGTCAAGCTCACCACCTTCCGCCAAATCCGCAGTTAAAAAAAAACTTTAAGCCCCCCCACCCGAAGACCTAATCAATACCATAAATAAATGTAACTGGTCTCTACAAACCTGTCTCTTGATGCTGCAGTATATTTCAACAGTACCTTCTTTGAAATTCTAAACTAATTGCCTCCCCCAGGTCAATTCATATTAAGGCCACATACACACCATGGCTAACTAACAACACCAGAATGCTCCTTAGGAGAAGAGACAAAGCTTGGCAAACATGGCTCACCTGTAAAATCCAAATGTTTTATTTATTTTTATTTATTTATTTATTTAACATTTGTTAACCAGGAAAGTCTGACTTGGAAAGAAGCCAATTTTCAGTGGAGGCCCGGGGAGAACGGTTCCAGAATTAACCACATCACATTCCAGCAAATTTGAAACAAGGCTAAACACCAAATCAACCTAGATAAAAAAACTTCTACTATAACCTGCAACATAAACACCAGCATACCCCTCAAAAATTTTGGAATACCATAAATGCCATTCTCCACCCAGGACATTCCACTACCCCTTCCCCCAACTTACCACACACTCCTACCACCGTTGCAGAAGAATTCAATAAATACTTCACTGAAAGTATACTATCTCTAATTAAAAGTTAATTCCACAGAGCCATCACTAGCCTCCAAACCTCTCAATATTAACTACAACTCATTTTCCTTTCAGCCTGTTACCACAGCTACCATTAAGAAACTACTCAAAAAGTTCAAACCCTCTTCAACAGCAGCTAACAAGTTACCAGCTAAATATTTAAAACTAGCAGCTGAAGCCACATCTTCCAGTGTCAACCCTTATTAACACATCCATAGCAAAACAACATGCCCCAGCAACATGGAAAATTGCCCACAGTATCCTCTTACACAAAGGGTGGTGGTCCTGCGGTAGCATTGTCGCCTCACAGTAAGACGTTGTCCTGTTCAATTCTCAGCTAGAGCATCTTCAGTGTGGAGACATGCGTGAATGGGTGTACCTTCGTTGAAGGTTGTGCGTCAGGGCTGGCAACTTGGCACGTAAAAATCTACTGCCAATCATTAGCGGACCAGAGTTCTGCTGTGGTGACCCCTAACCGGGAAAAGCCGAAAGACACAACAACATCCTCTTACACAAAGACAGAAATTACACAGAGCTGACCAACTACAGATTGATTGCCTTTCTCTCTCCACTATCTAAACTCTTTGAAAGATGTATCCAGTCCCAACTGATTAATTTCTTACCTTCAAAAACATGCTAGCAACATGTCAACATGGTTTTACTCCCCATTATAGTACCACAACTGCTCTCCTCAGTTTCACAAATACCATCAACCAAATCTGAAATGATGGTAAAATAGTCTCTGCAGTCTTTCTAGACATGTCCAAGGCCTTTTATATGGTCTCCACCCAAACTATTAAATACACTCTCCAAACTGAACCTCAGCCCCTCTGCACTTCAACGGTTCCAAAACTATCTACAGGACCGCCAACAATCTGTAAAATGGCTTAATGTCCTATCCTGCCTCTTCACATCGCACTAAGAGTACGTCAAGGCTCAATTCTTGGGCAGCTACTCTTCATTATTTTTACATGCAACCTCCATAGTGCTATCCCACTGGCTTCAACCATCCAATATGCAGATGACACAACTCTTGTATGTGCTGCTTAATAACCTGCAATGCCGCCATGATATAACCCAAAAATTATTCTCAGATACTGAGCTATGGTTCTCTAACTATCAGCTCATAATCAACCCCAGTAAAACAAAACTCATGGTCTTCCATTCCACAAGACCCCCCCCCCCCGCACCTTCTACATCACAGCTAGGAATAATACTAAAATTAATGCCAATTCACAAACAAATCTACTAGGAGTAATAATAGATAACCTGAGATTCGACTTACATATAGCACAAACAATTAAGAAAGTTAAAAAAAAATGGGTACACTTTACAGAAATAAAAAGTATCTAACTAGCAACTCTAGGGTTCTCATTGCTAGAACCCATCTTCTATAAACACTTTTGTATGCTTCCCCAGTTCTCACCAACCTTAAAAAGACAGATTTAATTAAACTTCAAACATGCTACAATAAAACAGCTAAGAGAAAGACAAAAACACAGGTACCAGATGAACAGCTCGGTCTTCACATCAGAAACAATAGTATGTATAAAAAGTTGAACTGCCACAGTAGAAGGAAAATTCTTTATTGCAAGGACAAAGTGAGCATTTTCACGACCTTCCAGGTCACTTCATCAAACTTAATAAAACATCCCATGTCTTCCTTGATGTATATAATTTCAAAGTGACCAGTCAGTTAAAACAAACACTGAAATATTTATATCAGACTCAATTAATTTAAAAATAGTAGAAAAACATAAATAGACATAAAACTGTTAAAAACAGAATGCAAGTTCAAATGTGAATGCCTATAGAACCATGTAAAAGGGAATTAGTGCTTTAAGGCTATTGCCTTTAAAAATGGTTTCAAAGAAGCAGTTTCATTAATGCCTGGAGGTTTGTCTGCATTTAGCTGCAGAATCCATTTTTGCTCAGCCTCTTCTGTTCTATTTCTAATGTCACCCCTTCTGATATTTTCTTCCAGAACTTCTAAAACTAAAAATTTAAAATCATGGTGCATCCCTTCAGCTTCTACATGTTTAGCTAGGGCACTGCTTTCCTTTTTGTTTACTATGTCCCTCATATGTTCTAAAATGCATTCTTTGAGCATTTTATTAGTCTTGCCCACATAAAAAAACTTTACAGTATTGGCAAAAACTAAGATAGACTATATTTCTAGCCCTGCAGTCTGAATAGAAATTAAATTCAATTCTAAATTTTTGCTGTGGATGTACAAAAGTGCTAAATGAGAAAATGTACTTATAAGCTCTGCAGTTCCTGCACATATATGTCCCTATCCTATCTGATGCGTTCAGGGACTTATGTGTTTGGGTTTTATAACATAGCTGCCTTTTAAGTGATTTATAGTTTGTAAATGAGAAGTGAGGTCCAGAGTCTATGACGCCTTCAAGTTCTTTAGTGGCTAACAATATGTTCCAGTTCTTCCGAAATATATCACAAAATTGACTGACATCACTTGCATATGTAATGGGGAACCTGAGTTTCTCACCCCTGGAGTCAGTTTCAGGGTTATCTCTTGTAGTTTGTTCTGAGAAGTAAGGTCTACCCTTCCCTTGACGTTCTTGATATACTCCTTCTATGGTGGTGTCTATTTCTGTCTGGTTATATCCTCTGTCAAGTAGTTCTCCTCTTAACACTTCCATGGACCTCTCCAACTCATCCTTTTTACTATGTAACCTTGAGGCCCTCAGGAACTGTCCTTTCATAACATTTTTGCTAACATGTGTTGGATGCATGCTGTTTTTATATAATATGGAATTCTTTCTACTTGATTTTCTATACAGGCTAGTAGCCATCTGCCCCATTCCTGATTTTTTCACTAGAACATCAAGGAATTATATCTGTTCATTTGAGTACTTACAGGTAAATTTTAAAAATGGTGTTGTTGTGTGTAGGTACTCTAAGAATCTACCCAGCATCTCTATTGTGTTTTCCCATAGAAAAAACATGTCATCCACAAAACATGCATACCACAGAACGTATTTACTAAATTCATTTCCCTGTAGTATAGATGTTTCTTCCCATTGGACTAAAGTTAGGTTGGCGTAGCTGTTTGCACAAGTTGTGCCCAGAGCTATGCCAACCTTTTGTAGGTAAAAATCATCTTTAAAGACAAAAACATTATTGTCCAAAATTATTTCAAGCAGACTGCATTAACAGATTCAATTTATTGTTAGAGAAAACACATTTAGAACATAGCAAGCTCCTAATTTTCTCTATTCCCCAATGATTTGGAACCATTGTGAAAAGTGATGTAATATCTAAGGTTACAAGCAGATACTCTTTATTTATCAAAATTGTCTTTCTATACAATGTTTGGAGAAAAGATTTTATGTCTTTCAGTACTGCTTCACACTTTTCAAGCACTGGATGAAGATTATTCTCTACATATATTGACATGGCTTCTGTTGCCCAACCTCTTCTAGACACTATGGGTCTTTTAGGTGGACATATGATATCTTTTGTACCTTGGAAGGCCATACATAATGGGAATGGTGGGAGTTTCTACATTAAAATACTTAAATAAATCCTCTGTTATCAAATTTGTAGTCAGCAAGTCAAACAACAAAACAGCAATCCTGTCTATAACACATTTAACTATATTTACTGAGATACAGGTATAGGTTTCATGGTCATTCAGTAGTTTCATCATTTGCTGGATGTAAAATTCCCTGTCCATAATCACAATTGCCACTCCTTTATCTGCAGGTCTAATTTCCACTGAATGCATTTCCCTCAGCTCATATAGAGCATCAGATTCTTCTTTACTCAAGTTATAAAAGACATCTCTTCTATCTGAATTAAATGCTTCCCTTATTTGCTTCTCACATACTGACGCATAGGCTTCTACCATAGGATTTAATTTAGGTACAAAGGTACTGTTTTTTTTAAATATTTACATTGTTAGTCATCTGCCCTTTAAACATAGTTTTTAAAGTTAAATTGTGACCAAATAACTTAAGTTCTTTAAGAATGTCAACTAACACAGTTCTCTGGGCTGGAATAAACGACAGCCCTTTATTCAAAAGTGACATATGTGCATCAGTTAATGTTAAAAATGAAAGATTTATTACAAGATTTTTGTGTTCTTGCTGGGGGTTACCATTGTGTTCTGTGTTGCTTCTGTGTTTGGTATCTGCCTGACTTGGCCCTTCCTTCCTCTGCTTCTTGATCTGCTTTTTATCGGTAGAGCATTCACTAGTGTGAAGGGTATCATTTGAGTTCCTGATATTCCCTTCTGTTGCATGGGAAAAGGGGGATTCTAATTAGACAGGTTTCTGTTATCATTCTTCTTGCTGCTTCTTGTATTTGTATCCTTTGGTTTTTGCTGTTGACTGCTGCTCATCAGGAGTCACTTGTAAACTCTGTGTTTCTTCAGTGTTAGTAGCTGCAGCCACTCCCTCTTCAGTTATTTGGCTTCTCTTTGCTGATTGTGTGTTGCCTATCACAAAAGGTGCTGGGTTTACAGGCTGGTTTGCTTGATGTAGTAAAGGGTTTGGGCCATGAGAAAACAGCATCGGACTGAAAATCATTCAAGCCCCTTTGAAGCTTTTTCAGCTTAGTTTTCTGTAATCTTTTCTCATAGCTGTATATGCTTTCTAAGAGAGTATCTAGCTTGTCACCAATAATGCTATTTGTAAAGTTAGTGCATAGATCAAGCCTTCAGTTCATTTGCAAGTTCCCTTTCTTCAGGCAAAAAATAGTCAATTAATAAATTCATGTAGTCATAGATTAACTGAAAATTAAGCTGCTGCCATTTCTCCAGGAGGTCAGGGAGAGCATCACCATAAGATGGCATAATTAGAACTCTCAGACCTCTGGGAACAATTTTATATCTTAAGCAGGCTTCCAAATGGAATCTCTGTCATTGGAGCCTTTTATACATATATAACTTCTTTTCAAAGGCTCTAAATTTATCTTTGAAGAGCATTTGTGGCTCGTCATCCACATCAACAGAATATTCATCAGAGAAAACTGGTACCTGTGTTTTTGTCTTTCTCTTTGTACTTTTTGTGAACATCAAGACCAGAACATGGCAGAAGTGTATGAAATTAAACTGAATTACATTCCGAATGGGATACCAACACTCAAAACGGAATGGAATGTTTTAGTAGAATCCTAAGCATAGAGGTAAACCCACTGGTTAAGAGACCAGTTTTCTCTGATGGATATTCTGTTGATGTGGCTGATGGGACACAAATGCTCTTCAAAGATAAATTTAGAGCCTTTGGAAACAGGTTATATATAGTATAAAAGGCTCCAATAGCAGAGATTCCATTTGGAAGCCTGCTTAAGATATAATATTGTTCCCAGAGGTCTGAGAGTTCTAACTATGCCAACTTATGGCGATGCTCTCCTTGACCTCCTGAAGAAATGGCAGCAGCTTAATTTGCAGTTAAGCTAGGACTACATGAATTTATTGACTATTTTTTTACCTGAACAAAGGGAACTTGCAAATGAACTGAAGGCTCTTCAGATCGATCTATGCACTAACTTTACAAATAGCATTATTGGTGACAAGCTAGATAGTCTCTTTGAAAGCATATCCAGCTATGTGAAAAGATTACAAGATAGGAAGCTGAACAAGCTTCAAAGGGGCTTGAATGATTTTCAGTCCAGTGCTGTTTTCTCATAGCCCAAACCTTTTACTACAGCAACAGACCAGCCTGTAAACCCAGACCCTTTTGTGATAGACAACACACAACCAGCAAAGAGAAGTCAAATAACTGAAGAGGGAGTGGCTGCAGCTACTAACACTGAGGAAACAGAGAGTTTACCAGTGACTCCTGATGAGCAGCAGTCAACAGTAAAACCAAAGTATATAAATACAAGAAGCAGCAAGAAGAATGATAACAGAAACCTATCTAATGAGAATCCCCCTTTTCCCATGCAACAGAAGGGAATATCAGGAACTCAAATGATACCCTTCACACTAGTGAATGCTCAACCGATAAAAAAACAGATCAAGAAGCAGAGGAAGGAAGGGCCGAGTCAGGCAGATACCAAACAGAGAAGCAACATGGAACGCAATGGTAACCCACAGCAAGAACACAAAAATCTCGTAATAAATCTTTCATCTTTAACACTAACTGATGCACATGTCACTTTTGAATAAAAGGCTGTCATTTATTCCAGCCCTGAGAACTGTGTTAGTTGACATTCTTAAAGAACTTAAGTTATTTGGTCGCAACTTAACTTTAAAAACTATGATTAAAGGCCAGATGTCTGACAATGTAAATATTTTTTAAAAAAACCAGTACCTTTGTACCTAAATTACATCCTATGGTAGAAGCCTATGTATTAGTATGTGAGAAGCAAATAAGGGAACCATTTAATTCATATAGAAGAGCTGTCTTTTATAACTCAAGTAAAGATGAATCTGATGCTCTATATAACCTGAGGGAAATGCATTCAGTGGAAATTAGACCTGCAGATAAAGGGGGGTGAATTGCAATTATGGATAGGGAATTTTACATCCAGCAAATGATGAAACTACTGAATGGCCATAAAACCTATACCTGTATCTCAGTAAATATAGTTAAATGTGTTATAGACAGGATTGCTGTTTTGTTGTTTGACTTGCTGACTACAAATTTGATAACAGAGGATTTATTTAAGTATCCAGTTAAATGTGGCCTTCCCAAGGTACATAAAGATATCATATGCCCACCTATGAGACTCATAGTGTCTAGTAGAGGTTGGGCAAAAGAAACCATGTCAATATATGTAGAGAATAATCTTCATCCAGTGCTTGAAAAGTGTGAAACAGTACTGAAAGACACAAAATCTTTTCTCCAAACATTGTATAGAAAGACAATTTTGATAAATAAAGAGTATCTGCTTGTAACCTTTGATATTACATCACTTTTCACCGTGATTCCAAATCATTGAGGAACAGAGAACATTAGGAGCTTGCTGTGTTCTAAATGTGTTTTCTCTAATGATGAAGTGAATTTGTTATGCAGTCTGCTTGAAATAATTTTGGACAATAATTTTTTTGTCTTTAAAGATGATTTTTACCTACAAAAGTTTGATGTAGCTATGGGCACAGCTTGTGCAAACAGCTACGCCATCCTAACTTTAGTCCAATGGGAAGAAACATCTCTACTACAGGGAAATGAATTTAGTAAATACGTTCTGTGGTATGCACGTTTTGTGGATGACATGTTTTTTCTATGGGAAAACTCAACAGAGATGCTGGGTAGATTCTTAGAGTACCTACGCACAACAACACCATTTTTAAAATGAACCTGTAAGTACTCAAATAAACAAATAGAATTCCTTGATGTTCTAGTGAAAAAAAATCAGAAATGGGGCAGATGGCTACTAGCCTGTACAGAAAAACAAGTAGAATTAATTCCATATTACATAAAAACAGCATGCATCCAAGACATGTTAGCAAAATATTATGAAAGGGCAGTTCCTGAGAGCCTCAAGGTTACATAATAAAAATGATGAGTTGGAGAGGTCCATGGAAGTGTTAAGAGGAGAACTACTTGATAGAGGATATAACCAGACAGAAATAGGCACCACCATAAAAGGAGTATATCAAAAAAGTCAGGGGAAGGGTAGACCTTACTTCTCAGAACAAACTACAAGAGATAACCCTGAAACTGACTCCAGGGATGAGAAACTCAGGTTCCCCATTACATATGCAAGTGATGTCAGTCAATTTTGTGATATATTTAGGAAGAATTGGAACATATTGTTAGCCACTAAAGAACTTAAAGGTGTCATAGACTCTGGACCTCACTTCTCATTTACAAACAAAAAAATCACTTAAAAGGCAGCTATGTTATAAAACCCAAACACATAAGTCCCTGAACGCATCAGATAGGATAGGGACATATATGTGCAGGAACTGCAGAGCTTGTAAGTACATTTTCTCATTTAGCACTTTTGTACATCCACAGCAAAAGTTTAGAATTGAATTTAATTTCTATTCAGACTGCAGGACTAGAAATATAATCTATCTTAGTTTTTGCCATTATTGTAAAGATTTTTTTATGTGGGCAAGACTAATAGAATGCTCAAGGAAAGCATTTTAGAACATATGAGGGGCATAGTAAACACAAAGGAGAGTAGTGCCCTAGCTAAACATGTAGAAGCTGAAGGGATGCAACATGTTTTTAAATTTTTAGTTTTACAAGTTCTGGAAGAAAATATCAGAGGGGGTGACATTAGAAATAGAACAGAAGAGGCTGAGCAAAAATGGATTCTGCAAATAAATGCAGACAAACCTCCTGGCATTAATGAAACTGTTTTTTTTTTAAACCATTTTTAAAGACAGGAGCCTTAAAGCACTAATTCCCTTTTACATGGTTGTATAGGCATTCACATTTGAACTTACATACTTTTTTAACAGTTTTATGTCTATTTATGTTTTTTTCTACTATTTTTAAATTAATTGAGTCTGATATAAATATTTAATTGTTTGTCTTAACTGATTAGTCATTTTGAAAGTATATATATCAAGGAAGGCATGAGATGTTTTAATAAGTCTGACAAAGCGACCTGGAAGGTCGTGAAAGTGCTCACTTTGTCCTTGCAATAAAGAATTTTCCTTCTACTGTGGCAGTTCTTCTTTTTATACATACTAATAAAACAGCTAAATATGTAACCGACTGCCCAAATCATACCCACCACTGTCACTCCTTAAAAGAATATATCCATGTTAAAACTCCCACAACTTCTATTCTATAACCAATTAACCTTAGCACACAAACTAGTATATCAACCTGAAAATAACCCTGCCCTTCTAAATATTCTCCAGTCCCATACCACAAATTGAAGTATTTGATCAACAAATAAATCTCTACTATAAGTGTCC
The DNA here is from genome assembly GCF_019279795.1 of Protopterus annectens. NCBI lineage: Eukaryota > Metazoa > Chordata > Ceratodontiformes > Protopteridae > Protopterus > Protopterus annectens. The sequence continues at coordinate 292,379,520 of NC_056738.1, read as the reverse complement.
ATATCTACTGATATGGCAGGGCACTCCCTATTTTCTCATCATGTGGCAACAAGGTGGAATTCACTATCTCACAGCATCAGAACCAAAACAAATACCAAACAATTCAAAATGATTCTTAAAAATTATCATAATGAAGCCTGGCTTTGCTCCTGTACTACTCCAGACTAACTAGTTTTAAATAGTTTCTGGTCATAATTTTTCTTCTTTCCTGAACACCTGAATCTACGCTCTCCATCATGTCTAGATAATCTCAAACCTCATCTTTTTCTGTTCATTTCCCCCCCTACAAACCCTTTCTCAGCTTACTTTGAGAAACTACAACGTCTACACTACAGTAAGGAATTATATCAGATGATTGTATAATACACATCGGCTATAATAACATAGAATGCAATTTCTGGTGTACTGTATGTCTTGTATATTTTTTGTATAGTCTCTATATGTGGAGCTTTTCCACCCGGCCCTCCACTGAAAATGGGTTTTATCCCTTTCAGACCTTCCTAGTAAACAAATGTAAAATAAATAAATAAACACAAAAAATATATAGTAAAAAATAAGTAAACAACAATAATTTTACAGACAACCCATTCTCTAAGTGCAATAATGCTCACCAGGGTGTGTGTTATTGTGGAAATAATGCCCTTGCAGGGGGTCAGGCCTCAGAACATCACTGGGTGGGCATTATTTTTACAATAACACATACCCTGGTGAGCATTATTGCTTGCATGACACACAACTGACTTGAGGTAGACATGTAGATTTGTATCCATAATTAATACCCTAACCCTTTTGTCGTCAGACCTGGAAATATGATTTTCACTGTTTTTAAAAATTTAAAAGAGATTTAAATTCACTTTGTGATACATTATAATTATAATTTTTCTACTCTACACTTTGAATCTCTGTGTTTCTTTTTTCAAACAGTTTGACTTTACCCTAATAAGAAGGAATGAAAACATCAGGAAAGTAGAAAGCAGTGTGCATTCTAAAATGTCCAACCCCTCATTTTTATCACTCCTTATGCCATATTACAAACAATAGTTTGATGTTAATATGATAAAAGAATAAAGTAACAAATGTCCCTTAGGGTTACTTACTTACATGATTTACTTGTCTCTTACAAGATGTCTTACTGTAATTAACCTTTACATCTCTGCTCTCTTCAGATGTAACAGCTCTTAATTTGTTCTATAATTATGAGTGTAAATTGTGTCAGTGTACAACTTCCTCATCTTAGGCTTCAAAAAATATAAGAGCTTTGTTGTTATGGAAACACAGCTAAATATATACTGTGTACCATGCTATATGTCTCTCTTCATTAACCTCCATATGCAGATTTTAAGCAGTGCACTCTGTCTTTTTATTTAGGTAACTCAGAATGATTTATCATCACATAATGAAAAAATAACTTGTCTCACCACCCATAATTTTTACTATAATGGACAGTTTGTATGCATCTTACACTATTTTAAATAAGATTGGAAGCTGCATCTAGATACAGCAAAAAATGGTGCTTTTGTTTAAAATAAAAACTTGCAAAAATGGCCAAATACTCTGCTTTCTCTATTTCTGCTATGAAACTCATTTTTTGCTGAATTACCATTCCTGGCTATGAATCTTTTTACCACAACTATTAAGTCTGTGGGTGAACTATTGAAAATTGGCAGAAAATATAGAACAGGTTGAATGAAGATGGCCTACTCTGAAATATTAAGTGGAAAACTAGTGTAATGCATATCAAGTGGGACACATTGTCATTATAGCTATTGCAGTTTGCAGCTTCATTTCATCAAATACTGCAGGACCGTTAACTGGTTTGACAAAGTCAGTAAGCGAAGTTCATCTGTTTACTGACAGACTTGTAAGAATTGTTATTAGGTCAGTCACTTTAAGCTATATTATTTCTTTGATTTTTTTTCCATTATCTTAGTGAATTTGTATCCTGTATTAGAAATGGAATGAGACATAAATGCGTATGTTTCAGGAAATCACTGCAGATGAGTACTGTAATTTTTTTTTTTTTCTGGTCTGTTTGGCTCATCCCTACAGTTGTACTGGAATAAGTAACAAGTTTGAATCTATTTCTTACACACTGCATAAGTAAGGTTTACAGCTTCACCTGCATTCATGCAGTTAAATAATTATCTTATGTAAGCTGTGAATAGACAACTGTGAGACATAATAAGATTATGGGCCAACCTGTGCATGTCCCCCTTGTACCTGTAATTCCTGATTAAAGAAATTATGAAAGAAGCAAAACTCTGGAACTATGAAATAGCAAATTTAACTTTAAGACATTTGTCATATATTTACAATGTGTGGAGTATTCTTAATTATCTGGAAAGAAAGATAACCATTGGACAATAACAGCAATAGTGCAATCTCTGAATACATTAACATTTTCAACAGAAACTACAAAGAATGTGTTCAGGTCTGGATTAAATTATTCATGCATGGTGGATAGCAAATGTATCATGGAACAAATATAACATTAATATTTTATTGCTGTAAAATTAAATATGAAATGTCAAAAGGATCCACATTAATATTTTCCTTCTTGTTTCTTGTGATTCTTCTTAGATCTATGAAATGGTTCATCATCCTGTAAACTACTGAGCCACACATCCCAAAAATATATAATCATTAATCTGTACACTATGCTGCTCATGAACCAGAGCAGATGCTCTATAGGAAAATTTCCTAACATGCACTGCAGTAAAATTTTCTACTCTCAAGCAATTGTTTCCATGATGGAAAAACAATTCATCCTGCTTCCAAAGATGATCATCTCTTCTGACAGTTCTTGACTGAAGAAGCAGTCCTCATCTACAAGGAAGGTAGTGCTCTCCGAAACAACCATTCATCACCAGGGGAGGGGAGGGAGACAAAGCAGCACATTGCTAATAGGATAAGTAGCCTTTTAATAGGTAGCAACAGAAATGGAGGAAATAGGCAGCTAAGAGCACGTGTGATGTTGTTTAAGAAAGTTACTGGAGTTGCAGATAAGATCAACATCTAGTAGATCATGCTAGAAGGGGTATGGGAAAAATCAGATATTTTCGGTGTCATCAAAGGGAAGCTGTACGGTGCAATTCAAAAGTGACTTTAGATTTGAAGCAAGCAAGCAAGATAGTAGGTTTTAAATGAGAAAGGGGAAAGAAACAATGGATTATTTCTTAAAAGTATTGAAGATAAAGACTGATAAACTGAATGTTGCCACGTGCTCAACAACTAGCATTGTGCTGTCTGGAGATGGTTTAGTCATCGAGGTGTAAATATTGCAGAAGGAGTGTTAGTGGGAGGATATGAATAAGGATTATGAACTATTTAGGATTTCAGAATGTAAGCAAGAAATGAGTTTGTGAATGAAGCTATTTTTAAATATGAGTAGCACTTTTAGCATCATTTAGTGCAAATTGTGTGGTGTTGTTGAGTTGCTCATAGGAGGAGTATGAGAATAAAGGTGACTAGACTGCAGGCGATCTAAGTTCGATTAGTGGTTCGGGAGCCTCTAGGTGATGGCCAGAGAGGACAGGAGTGAGTGAACACTTTTCTCTTGAACATTCTGTGGGGTTGGTGGCAGCACTGGCTTGCCACACAGGTCATAGTGGGGATGAGTTATTAAGGAGGTACTTCCTGTAATACAGGGTTCGATTACCTCAGTCTCCATTTGCCTAATGTATGACTGTGAGAAAACTGTAGTTGTATAAAATCTTACCATAAGAGTAGATGTTCTTTTCACTATTGCAGTATTCATCACCTCAGGTATCTCCTGCCAAGGATAGTCCCACATACAGCCAGTATACTAAAGCCTTTATTACCTAGGAGCATAGTGCATCAGATGTATGCTCCCTGTATATGTATATGGCATAAAGATGGAAAGAACATGTACATTCAGGAAAAGGAAAGAATGAAGAAAGAGAACAAGAATCTCTTGTCCAGAAAGAAAATACCACCAATTAAAAAAGGAAGAAGAAAAAAAGGGGTAGAAGGGAGGGAGAGAATACTGCAATAGTGAAAAGAAGGACATCGACTGTTATGGTAAGATTTTGCGATGTCCTTCCATGTCACTTTTGCAATATTCATCACCTCCAGGAAAGTACAAAAGCTACAGTGAAGGCAGTAAGGAAGAAGACAAGGAGGAACTCTCCACACACCCATGAAGGATAGCCTTGGCAAATCCTGCCATGGTTCTGGAAATGACAACCAACTTATTGTGTTTAGTGAACATGTGAACAGAAAATCAACTAGAAGCTTCAAGATTGGAGTCAGTGTAAAAACCATTGAAGAAAGCCCCTGAGGAAGCCACTGCCCTAGCAGAATGAGCAAGAAAAGAGGCAGGCAATTGTTTGCCATGAAAAGTAGAACAAAAACAAATGGCCTTGGAAATCTAGGAGGAGGTGGTTTGCTTAGAAACTGCCAAATCCAATGTCATGGTATGAAAAGAAACAAAGTTGATCAGATTTATGAAATGCCTTTGTTTTACCTAAATAATATCTGAGCTGTCTATGCAAGTCCAAGATATTCCTGGGTCCTCTCCTGTTTGGTATCTACTTCTCTGAAGTACAGGCTAACACAGAAGGTATTTGGCTAATGAAGTTCGCAGATGACTGCAAACTAGGAGCCATAATCAAAATTCCTAACAATGTGGACATCCTATAAAAGGGCCTCACTGTGACAGATGCCTGGTGTCAAAGCCATGGCCTCAAGCTCAATGCCAAAAAGTGCATTGTCATCCCTTTTGGTGAAAACTCTGCATCCATGAACTACCATATAGGCGGTAGTCTACTTAAAACCGAAAGTGTGATAAGAGACCTTGGGACACAGGTGGACAGTAGTCTCTCCTTTGATGATCACATCACCACAGTAGTCAGGAAATCCTTCTATGTGGCACACCTCATCACAAAAGGTTTCTCATACAGGAAAAAAGAGGTAATTATTCTCCTCTACTCGTCACTCATTAGACCCATTATAGAGTACAATACCCCTTTAGATATGTACCTCACAAGACATCTACAACAACTGGAAAGGCCACAGAAATACCTCACAAAGAGGATTACTGGCCTCAAACAGAAGCTCTATGCAGACCATCTCAAAAAACTCCAGCTTTACTCCATCGCATATCGCCTACTCAGAGGCGATCTCTGCCTAACATACAAAGCTATGTCAAACCCAGAGCTGTTGGACATGCTCCACTTAAAGAAATCCCAATCCCTCTGAGCTACATGCTCTAGGGACCTAAACCTTTTCACCACAATAAACAGAACATGCTGGAGGGATAGATTCCTGTCCCAGAGACTTCCCATACTCTGGAACAAACTACCTATCTATATTAAACAAAGCTCCTCATTAGCACTCTTCAAGAAAAAGCTTGATGATTGGATGCGAGATAGGAAATTCACCCCGGGGATCACTTCTGTAGCTCTGCTTGATAGAGGCACAGGAAAATAATTTTCTTGGGTGGTGAAAGCCAAGGTACCATTTGGCTAGGCTTATATAGGCCCTAGGGCCAATAGCCTAGTACCTACCTATGAACCTACGAAGAACCCTCTTACTGGCAGACTTTGGAGAATGGAAAAAGGGAGGAAGCTAGACGGACTGTTTAAGTGACAACTCATTAACCACCTTGGGCATAAAAGATGGATTCATATGGACAGACAACCTCTCTCTAAGAAAAAAAAAAAAAAAAAAAAGGAAGGGCTACCATCAAGGCCTGGAGTTCATATACTCTTCTGGTGGAGGTTAAAGCAACCAATAAAACAGTCATTCAAGGTGCAATGTTGCAAAGAACTAGCAGCAGCAGGCCTGAAAGGAACCTGCCTCAGTTTTTCAAGGGCAACTTTAAAATCCCAAGGAGAAGGAAGAATAGGCTTTCTTGGGAGTTTGATATGAAGGGTGCCTTTTAGAAATTGCTTGGTCCCAAATTTAGAACACTGGCTCTGGGTGATTATCACGGTTATAGTGACACCCTGGCCCCATGTGGAAAAATGGGAAAAGGAGTTGTGGATGGATGGATAGATGGAAATCAAAAGGCTAGAGAAGGATTCAGTGGCAGACAGGCAGAAACTGCAAACAAGTAAACTTTCACTGAAGAATATGCCAAGCCAGCATATATCAGTTCTTAACGATAGTAAAGAACCAAGGGGACATCCACTGAAAAGGGATCCTGGTGATGTTTAAGGTACCATACAGAAACTTTCTTCCACTTGGACAGATATGGTTGTCTGGTATTGTGTTTCCTGGCCTCCTACAGGACCCAAAGCAAGTCCTCAGAAAAGTTGGTGTCAGAAAGGAGTAAAAACCCTATCATCCAAATTGTCAGCTGAGCAGTGGACAACTGAGTGTGAAGGAAATATCTTCCGTCCTATGTGAAATTGTCCATGTAGTAAGGTAACTTGTGATGACTGTTCCTGGCCACATGGAATAAGGGACAGTGTAGTCTCTGCCAAAAGGAGTCACCAAAAAGATTTTTGGAGAACTCTTCTTGATCTTATAAAGGACCTTGGGAAGAAGAGGAAGGGGAGGAAAGGCATGAAGGAACATTCCCTTCAAAGAGAGATGTGGCATCTACTTTCCAAGCCAAAGGACTTGGGACTGTGGAACAGAACTGAGGAATTTGCTTGTGTAGAGGGGATGTAAAGAGATCCATTTGATTGAATACTCAACTGATTAACTATATCCAGAAACACATCTCTGTGAAGCATCCACTTTTAAGTCTTTGCCCTGGACCTGCTGAGAGAATTTGCCACAAGACTGTGCTCTGAAAGTATGTAGACTGTTGGTAGTGTCACCTGCAGATTAATGGCTATTTCCCATGCTTGAAGGGCTAGTCTGCAAAAAAAGGTAGGACCTCAGGACTCCTTGCTTGTTGATTAACCATGTAGAAACCTTTAAGGGACCTGGCACTCAGAGTGATTAGAAAGCTTGAAGAGAAAAAATGAGAGCCCTCATTTCCTTGATGTTGATGTGATTTGTCCACTTCTGAGGGGACTAAAGGTCTTGAACCTTCAGGATGACTAAAATGATTCTCCACTCCAGCCCTGGGGCATCTCTGAAGAGTTCCTGGAATGATTGAGGAGTTTGAAAAGAAACACATGGATTGATAGATACCTATTGAATCCACCAGTGAAATTCCAGTTTTAGACAGTGTTGAAGCCACATTTATTTTAGATACCACTGAAACTTCCACATATGAAGTCTGGTCCAGGGAAGCATGGGAATGGTAGAGGCCAAGAACTCCAGATCCCTGAGAAAGACCCTGGCCAGAATGCAGGACAGGGGAAGCAGGGAAAGAAAATAGCTTATAAGCAACAAAATGCTGGCGATAGGAACAGAAGGTTAGCATTGGAACAGTTTGGATCCTGCAGCCTAGAAAAATGTGATCCTGAGATAAAGTCAGCATTGACTTCTGAAGGTTAACAATGAACCCCAGGCTGTATAATATAAGCTGGGTAAAGTGAAAATCCTGAAACAGTTTGACTTGGATGGGGCCTGAAGCTAGAGGTTGTACAGATATAGAAATATCTGAATGTCCCCAAAACCTGCAAAAAGCAACTATTGGAGCTAGGCATTTTGTGAACACCCTTGGAGCTGTTGAAAGCCCAAACGGCAAAACAGAGAACTGAAAATGACAGACAGAATCAGAAAAACACAAAGATTTCCTGAATATAAGGTGGAGAGGAAAATGAAGATAAGGGTCCTTTAGATCCAGGGAAAACAGAAAGGCCTGGAGGAACAATAGAGAAAACAGACTGAAGAGAAAACATTCAGAAGGATGCCACTTTGAGAAAAGTGTTCAGAAATTAAAGATCCGGGGCAGGTCTCCAAGTCCCTTCTTTCCAGGGGAACAAAAGCATCCTGGAGTAAAACACAGAACCCTTGTTGGTCTTTGGAAACAGCTGAATGGAACCATGGTCCAACAGACCTTGCAGCACCCCCCAAAAAGGAGACAGCTGCTCTGCAGGAGGTTGAAGGATATCAGAAATGGAAGGAAGCATTTTTCAGGCCACATAGTAATTCCTGTCTGATGATGGGTAGAACTAAAGAATCTGTGGTGAGTTTTTGCCAAAGTGGGAAAGACAGAGAAAGCCTGAGGGACAGCAAACCTGCCTGAAAGGAAAACAGGGCAGAAAGGCAGATGGCTGCAGACTTATCAGGAAAGGATGGCTTTTGGGGCCTTACTGTTTGTATGCTTATCAGAAAAAAAATCCACCTAGGAGCATTCTTACACTTGGAAGACTATGTAGGCAGTCTATGCAAAACTGCAGTTTTTGTAGGATAGTTCCTTTGAAATTTGGGAATGGGATAAACAAATATATGCTTCAAATCTTTCATGGTTTTACCCTGATCCTGCAAGTGGCTTGAAGGTGAAGCCAGGAATAGTGCCTCATCACAGAGCCTGAGGCAATAGCCTTAGAAGAGGCATCAGCCACATCACAGCTACATTTTATAGAGTAATAGGCAACTTAGGAAGTGGAATCCAACAAGAAGATAGCTGTGGCTTTACCTTCTGAGTCAGGCATATCAGGCACAATCTTCCAAATCTTGGAAAGAAGAGACAAAATATATCTTACCTTATGTGGGTCTGGTAATTTATAGCCCTAAAGGATAAAGCAGACGTGTAAACATTCTTCACAGTCATCTCCATAGCTCTACTGTCATTATCAGAGGGAAGGGGCTTAAAAGAGGGCAAAGGTCTAGAGGGTTTATTTGTAGTCACAAAAATCACAGCTGGATCAGAAGAAGGGAATTTATATATATAAGAAACTACAAGCATCTGGCACCTTATAGAACCTGTCATGCTTTTTAGGAGTTGGAGGTTGGGAGTTTGGGGCCAAAGAAGCATCAGAGAAGATATCCAAAGATGCAGCCAACACAGGAGGGACAGTAGGAGGTTTAGGAAAGTCCATTTGCAACAACTCATAATACATTTTATGGACATCTGAGACCCAAGAGCAATCCCATTTAAAATGTCCCATCATATGCATGACTATGTCCCCAAAGGATAGTTCTTCCAAAGGAGAATCAAGACCAACAGATTCATCCTCCTCTGACCCATAGTCTAAGGGAGAAGGCAACTGAGATGATATTCTAAGGAGTCAGCATCAGAATCCTCATTTCAGGACTCCAGGTCCCTTGCCTTTTAGGGTGGAGGATGTCCAGGAACAGAAACTCATTCAGGAGGCTTTAAAGCCATCAAGGCATTGGACAAGACTTGTGTGAAGTCCTGCCACATTCGCACTGTGGATCTCTGGCAGCTGTCACCACATGCTTAGTCTTTTACCTTTTCTTTAAATGGACATCCACTTTGACAAATCCTGATGGCTTGGACCCCTGCCTAGATTAGATAAAGATACCTGACACCTCTTCCCTAACAAGAATCTAAGAAATCTCTTCATGTCCCTAAGAGATTATCAGCCATGCCTCCCCCAACATCCACTGCCAACATTTTCAAGGCCTCTGAGGACATGTGAGAAGCCTCTGGTAAGGTCACAGCAGAGGAAACCAATGGCAATACCAGATGGTCCTCTGGGTTCTCATCCACCTCAAGAGAGACATCTGGTGAAGGATGGAAAGCAGCAAGGTCATGCCTCAATTTCTCGGCCTCCTTCTTAAGCAGCAGCTGTATCTCAGGGTACACAGATTATGTGATGGTACCTTGGGCCAACAACTGGAGCAGCCCTTTCTCAAGATATATCTAAAGAGAAGAAAGATGGCTACACAAAGTTTTTTGCACAAAAACCTGACAGACTGAACACTTAGTGTGGTCGTGGGATGCACCTAAGCAGAAGAGATACCTATCATGATGGTCCTTATGGGGAATCTGCCTTCCACACTGACATTTTCCTTTCCAGGATGACATATAACTCGCTATAAAACAGAATAAAAAGAAAAAGAAACCCCAGCAGGGTACTTATCTAAAAGCGTAGGGTGGGTATAACCACCACAGTGAACTGCATTCAGACTAACATTCGATAATGAGATTTGGAGTGGCAGCGATGAAGTTCTGGGTTGTTAGCTTATGTACATCACCTTTATGCCCTACACTTCCACGGGAAGCATACATATGATGTAAAATGCTCCTAAGTAAAAAAAAAAAGGCTTTGGTATAATGGCAGAATGTTGGACTAGCCTTCTCAGGAGATCCCAGAGGTGATAAATACTGCAATATTGATAAGGAATGACATCTAACTTAACCAGAAAGTAATTCTAGGCTGGCCCTGAAACATGTTCAAGTAGATCTGTGCTCTACTCTAGTTAACAAATACAAATGTAGGTCAGAACTTGGTTTCCATACCCATCTGTCCTCAACCCCTTTTCCCATTCTGCACATGGGATCAGGGCATATGACCAGTGTTTTAAAACTAAAGGGGGGTGGGGTATGCTAGTTAACAGCATGTGTTAAACAACATTTTATCTGCCATGGTGAACAGATCTAATGCTTATGGTTTCAAATAAAAAATATTTTTCATGTAGGGCCACTAAAAGAAAATTATGTCTGGCTGACATGGATCAGAAAAAAATGAGCAATTATTCATGGCTTAAAGACTTCTGAAAGCCAAGGAAGATAAAAGGCCACAGAACTGGGAATCAAATTATAAGATTTATCGTATTTGCTTTAAATCCTGCTAGACAGTTTAGAAATTTTTAATTACTAAAAATTAGATTGGCATAGCATGGTCAAACAATGCTGCTCACTATCCTGTACAACACTGGAGAACATTAATTAAAATCTTGTAGCCTTACTTTAAAATGGGCCTGCCCACATTTACTTCATCATGTTTGTAGTCCCTCTGCTTCATTACAGCAGATTGTATACACTAGAGGTCATCCAGAAGGTTTTCAGAATTGCTTTGTTGCACATCTGCTCATTTTATTGCTTAGTAATTTAAATGTATGGGCATGCTGATACCCGTTTTGATACAGATATGAAGAAAAACATTCATAATGACTGCAGAAGACCACCTCTAGCATCAGATTGGCATTTTTAATATGAAGTGTACCACACAGAAAGCTTTTTGCATTACAAAACTTTAGTAAAATAAGTCTTGATGGTGGGTTGTGCTCTAGGTACACATGTTGTGAATTCCAAACCTTTGACTGGAGATGTACTCAATGCAGTCTATTGATTTTAAGTAATTATAATGCATATGTACACAATGGCTCTTGGCAAGAAATGAATTACTAATTTCCATAGAGGTGTTAACTCATTAACACCTGTGGGGTGTGGAATGTCACACCTCTACCAGTGTACACACATCCTTGTATTCCAGATGATTTTCTGAAAAATCAACTTAAAAATGCAAGATAAATAAATGTAAATATTTGTGAAACATAAAAGCTATTAAAACCATATAAATCGTTATGTTATCACTTTAAATAATACTCCTTATTGATAACAGTCAGCACATTCATAGTTGTTACATAAATACTATAATGCATACAATCCTAGTTTGTATTTCTTGCTAAACTTTGAATGTGCTGACAATTTGTGAAAGTCTTTACATAAATACTATATTATAATGCATACAATCCCAGTTTATATTTCTTGCTAAACTTTCACAAGATTTTCATATTGTAGGAAATGCACAATCTAGACATATATTGTTAGATAACTTTTGTGACTCAGACAAAAATTTTTACATAACAACAAGAAATTCCTCTCTGATTACATGTTTACTGAGATATGTATTTAACAATATAAATAATTTGGTTTATTATTATTTTGTTGAAAGTCACAACATATTTGAATCATTTCATCAACTCAGATGGTTGAATTTGTGAATGTTGTTTTCCCCATATGTCAAAAATGGTAAAAATGACATTCCGGACAGTTTGAATGCTGTATTAAAGTCACCGTTAAAGTGAACAGTGATTTTGCAAGAAGCACTTACTTCCGTGTATTCAGTTTTAAGCATTCAGAAGGTTGTGGTTCGATGTTTTCACCAGTTGCCCATGTGATTCATGTTTTTGGAACTCACGTATCATTCAACAAAATGATAGTAAACCAATCATTCTGGATATCTGTCAAGATGTAAAATTTAACAATGCAAATAGTTACAGTCTCCAACAATATTTAAGCTTTCACTGATGCCATGCAGTAGTTCACTAGGTTTTGAAGTATTAAGTGCATATGGAAATATTGCCTATTTTAATAATTACTAATTAGCAATCTCTCCTTTATAGTTTGATATAAATGGACACTGGCAATGAATTTTCCTGTCTCCCACCATGACATTTCATATCATATCCCTCAATATCATATAGGTCTCTAAATTATGAAAATAAAAACAATAAGTGACAAATCATTATTAATTTCTCTACTGCAGGACCTCCAAGATTAACAATGTTATTGTCATTTTGTTAATAACTCCTTGCCCTAATACTCTTTTTTGCTGTAAAGTCCCTAGTTAGAAAAAAGTCAGGCCCATAAAAAAGTCTGGATGCCATAAGGAACTATGGGCATTAACTGGAAGTATAGAACGAAGGTGTTTAAGGCTTGAATAATATAATACTCCCAGCATGCACATATTAGAAAGGAGCAGGAGCAGAAAGTAAGGATACAGAGAATGATGTTGCATGTCAAAAGCACATCATTTGCATTAAACAGTGCTAAATGTGTTAGTGACCTACTCCTGTATTTGAAAGGGCACTGACCTAAAGACATTTCCATGACGAGCAATATGTTGTTTATTTTATTGTTTTTTAGTGGTTTATTTTTGCTTTCATATTTGGAATGACCCTTGTGATATTTAATCATATACTACAGATGAATTTTGGATGCAGACAGTTCTACGTATAGATCAAAAATTAAATACAATTAAAAACCTTCAAATTAGCTGCAAATATGCAACACATCATTAAGAATCTGCATGTCAGCTCATTATATAAACTCATGAACCCAATATCATAGTAGGTGACATCTGGCATGTCTAATATAAAATGTGCTTTCTTAAGCATCACACATTATTAAATATATCTGAGACTGTACCCCCCCCCCCGAAGGAAAAACAAATCAGGTAGGAGGACATGAATTATGTCAATAGAAACATCACAAAATAGTTACCTGTACATGGTAAAGATGTTGCTTTAAAAGGCAGGCTTCTTCTAATTTTAAAATAACACTTGTAATCTCATTACTGTCACAGAGTTATGGAAGTGCCTGCAATGGATAAAAAAGCAAACATAGAACAATTTTAATGAAATCATCATCTTAAATTCTATGGACTGAACATAGGAGATATTAAAAATCAAAGGCATGTCGTATTATAATGAAGCTTATATATAGTTTAGTGGGGACTTACAAAAACACTGAATTTCCTTGCAGTACCTGGACAAATCATCATCTTTGGATGCTCAGCATTACGAGAAGTAATGAAAGAGTACCTTTCACAACTCTGCACTGCCAACTCATTATGTTTGAACTTTTACAGAGGAATCCATACAGCGAACATATCCTTTAGAGCAGATAAAGTACTAGTCAGCTTCTACCACCATCACAGTTTCAGATGGGAAGAGAGAAAAAGATTAACGTCTATGTAAGTTACGAGAGAAACTCTGGCTCATTTATTTATTTATTTGACCTTTGTTGACCACAAAAGTTTGACTGGGCATGTGCCCTTTTAAAGCAGAGGCCCGGGGAGAAAATCTCCACAAAAAGCACGTAGAATACTCACAGTACAAAATATGCAAGGAAATGCATTGCAGAGCCAAAAGATGCGCGTCCTCTGGATATTAGATCCAATTTATAATGTGTAATAAAAGTATGAGAGGAATCCCAAGTAGCTGCTGAACAAATGTCATCCAACGAAACCCTCGACCAGAAGGCAGCAGAGGTAGCCACAGAACGGGTAGAATGAGCTCGAACCCTCAGGGGCACAGGTCGACCAGAGCTTCTGTATGTGAGAAGGATGCATTGGGAAATCCATCTAGCTAAGGTTAATTTAGTCATTGGCTTACCCAGACAGGACTTAGCAAATGAAACAAAGAGTTGATCTGATTTTCAGCTGTTCTGTTTAAGTAAAATCGCAACTGTCTATGTACATCCAGACAATGAAGTCTATACTCTCCTTTGTTCTGATAATTAGGAAAGAAGACAGGTAGATTGATGGACTGGTTGATGTTGGCTTCTGAAGCCACTTTAGGCAGAAAGGAGGGATTAGTCCTGAGGGAAACCCTGTCTTTATGAAAGATGATGTATGGAGGCTTACTGCAAAGAGCGTGAAGCTCCGATATCCTCCTAGCTGAGGTAATGGCAATCAGGAAGGCCGTTTTCCAAGATACATACTTCAAGTCAACTGAAGCTGCAGGATCAAAGGGGGGACCAGTCAGAGCATGAAGAACTAGGGTTAAATCCCATGGAGGAACTCCATCTTTAACAGGGGGTCTTAACAGGAAAGTTCCTTTCAGGAATGTCTTGCAAATTTTAGAGGAAGCTAGAGGGCCAAAACTGTTTCCAACATGGAAGTGGGAAATAGCTGCCAATTGAACTTTAACAGTAGAAGAACTAGCCCCTTGATGAAAAATATGAGATAGAAAGTCGAGGACTGCTGGGATAGGAGCCGTAAAATGATCCAAATTCCTATGCTCCTCCCAGATAGAGAAACGCTTCCATTTACTCTTGTAAATTTTCCTGGTAGAAGGCTTATGAGCAGCCACCAGGATGGCCTTAACTGAGGATGAGATACCGGGAGTCCTAGCCCTTAAATGAACTGGATCAGCCAAGCCGAGAGGTTGAGGTTGCCCAGGTCAGGGGTCTTCAATCCCAAGGGATGAGAAATCAGATCTGGAATGGGATCTAAGATCCAGGGAGGATGTACTAGATGAGACCGTAGGCATGGAAACCAGGTTTGGTGAGGCCAGAATGGAGCTATGAGGATAACTCTATTTCTCAACTGATGAGCTTTCTGCAAGAATTTTGTCATCAACGGAAGAGGAGGATAAGCATAAAGAAGACCGGATGGCCAAGCATGAACCAGAGCGTCTCTGGGGACTTCCGCTGGTGTGGGGAATTAGAGCGAAGAACTCTCTGGACTTTGTGTTTGAAGGCGACACGAACAGATCGCAGCAAGGTTGACCCCATCTGAGGAAGATCTGTTCCACTACTACTAGGTTCAGAGACCACTTGTAAGGTGAGAGGATAGTTCGACTCAACCTGTCCGCTAGAATGTTTGACCAACCCAGTATGTGTGTTGCTATGAGAAAGCGGTTGGTGGATATCGCCCATTCCCACACTCTCATGGTCTCTCGGCAAAGTGGGTAAGATCTGGTTCCCCCCTGTTTATTGATGTACCAGACTACTGACATGTTGTCTGTTTGAACTGCAATAGTCCCTGGAGGAAGAAGGGAATGGAGAGCCTGCAACGCTAAAAGCACCGCCCTCATCTCCAGGACATTGATATGCAAAGAGGTCTCTGTGTGAGTCCACGTGCCTTGGATGGATCTGCCCATGCAATGCCCCCCAACAGAGGAGAGAGGCATCCATGGTCACTGTGACTTGGGGTGGGGACATGGAGAAGGGGCACCTTTCCCGGAGGTCCCTGGAATGGAGCCACCAAAGTAGAGACTCCCTGCAAACCCTGCTGAGGGGAATAGGTGAAGACAGGGGTGACGTAGGATGGACCACTGGACCTGTAAGGTCCATTGGAGGATTCTCATCTTCAGACATGCGATAGGTGACACGTTGATGGCTGCTGCCATGGACCCCAGGGCCCTCAGGGCTAATTCCGCTGGAGGGGCTGATGATTGTAGAAGAGCCAAAATGTGAAGGTTTAGATTGCGGAGTCTGTCCGCCATCAGAAAGACTTTGGATTGTATAGTGTCTATCCTGGCCCCTATGAAATTCAAGATCTGAGTAGGCTGAAGGGAGGATTTCTTGTGGTTGATCATGATCCCTGGATGGCGGGCTAGATGTAAGAAGTAGTCCCTGCCTGAACACAGTAGATGCTTGGTGGGGGCGGTTAGGAGCCAGTCGTCCAGGTAAGGAAAGACCTGTATTCCCTGAAGCCTCAGGTGGGCCACTACAACTGCCATGACCTTGGTGAACACCCTGGGGGCTGTGGTGAGACCGAAGGGTAGGACCCTGAACTGATAATGGCTGGCTCCCAGCCAAAAGCGGAGAAACCTCCTGGATCGCCTGTCCATTAGAATGTGGTAGTACGCATCCTTGAGGTCTATAGAGCAAATACAGTTGTTCTCCTGTAAAAGTGAGAGAATGGATTGAATGGTGACCATCTGGAACTTTTCTTTGGCAACTGACAGGTTCAGTGTGGACAGGTCAAGAATCGGCCATAAGTCCCCCATCTTTTTTGGCACCAAAAAGAACCTGGAGTAAAAGCCTGATCCGGATTGCCCGAGGGGGACATGCTGGATGGCTCTTTTTCTTAGCAGCTCTCTTATTTCGAAGGCTGCTACCTCCCTCTGATTGGGCAGGACATTGGGGAGGCTCCCCGACCGAGGAGGAGACATTAGGAATGGAATTGAATAGCCTCTGGATATGATT
Organism: Protopterus annectens; assembly: GCF_019279795.1. Classification (NCBI taxonomy): domain Eukaryota; kingdom Metazoa; phylum Chordata; order Ceratodontiformes; family Protopteridae; genus Protopterus; species Protopterus annectens. The sequence continues at coordinate 292,363,019 of NC_056738.1, read as the reverse complement.
CGGAGCACCCAGCGATCTATCGTAATGGACTCCCAATGTGCTAGGTGCTCCTAGAAGCGACCCCCGACTGCCTCTGGAGAGGAACAGTCAGGCAACCCCTCAGGGTTGCTGCGCGGGTCGATTGGAAAAGGGCTCCCTCGACCCAAAATTCTTCGGCTTCCCTCTGCCTCTGGGCCGGCGTTCACCCTGTCCTCCTCTGCCTCTAAAGGACGAAGGATCCGGAGTAAAACAGGATTGTTGAGCTTTCCGGAACCACATCTTCTTTTGTCCTGTTTGGTTCCTGGAGTAGGACCTCTGAGGAGCCGAGAAGTGGATCCCGACGGCAGACAACTTCTTCCTATCTTTCTCGCTCTGGAGAAGCATATCGCGGACGGTTTTGCCGAAAAGCGTAGAACCGTCAAAAGGGGCATTCACGAAGGATGCCTTGAAGGGTTCTGCAAAGTTGCAGAGATGGAGCCAGGACTGTCGACGTAAGACAACTCCTGTTCCCTGGCTCTAGCCGCTTCCTCCGTGGTGTGGGAGAGAAGCTGCATAGATGTGTTAGTAATCGACTTAAGAGTGGCCATTTGAGTCAAGAAGGTCCGTTTGTCCTCGGCCAACATGGACTCTGGGGGTGACCCAGCGTACTCTTTGATTAGGTCCTGCTGGAGCCGAATTACATGTGCCATATAGTTCAGTGACCTTACAGAGAAGGTCGCTGAAGCAAACATCCGCTTTCCAAGGTGGTCCATCATCCGAGACTCCTTGTCTGGAGGATGCACTGAGGAACTCTCCTGTACTATTCCTTTTTAGTGGCAGCCGCCACCACCATGGCTTCCACTGGGGCACCCTTGCTCCAAACTGTCCTGTCCGTGGGAGGGCTGAGGATTTTGTCTGGTCTCTTGGGTATTGGCTCAACAGTGTCTGGCTCCTTCCATGCCCTGGTAGTTATGAGGTCCACCAGTGGATCGGCGGGAGGGGACACCCAAGAGGTAGATGGGCCTGTGTCAAATGCCTCCAGAAACACAGACTCATTCGAGGAAGGTTTCTGGGCAGACCACCCCCCTCTAATGCGCAACATTTCCATAATGTCTCCAAAGGAGACGTCTTTGGGGGGGGTGACCTTGGGGAATCTTCCCCTTCCTCTAAGTCCGTGCCTTCTGTGAGTGACTCAGGTGAGTCCAAGTGCCTCCTCTTGCACTTTCGTTTGTGAGGGACCTCCTCGGGGGGGGGATGTCCAAAGAGGGCTCACCAACAATGTCCTGTTCCTCTGCAGGAACCATCTGGGACATACCTGCAGGCTGTCCCTGGGGCCGGATGATGGAAGACAGGCCCATCTGAGAGGGAATGGTGGGTGGATCTGTAGCAAGAGCCTGGGGCCTCGAATCCCCCGAAAGAACCCTCTCCACGATGTTGAATGCCGAGGGTGAACTGCTCTACCTAGGATCCAAAAGCAGTCCCCTCGGATCCGGCATGCGGATCGGAGCCGGAGATGCCCAAATCAGATCCGAAAGAGTAGTGCACTCTGACCTCAATGGATCCGAAGGCCCACTGACCCCTCTGGATCCGATACTCAACTCACGGCCCCAAGTGCTCAGATCCGAAAACGGATCAGACAGACTCGAGGGTACAGTCGGCACCGAAGTAGGAAACACTGCCGGTGCCGACACCACCCTGGCTCTGAAGCTAGTCAGATCTGACAGCTCCGAACCCCGATAGCAGGTTGGAAAAGGAGCAATGGGGGCAGAAAAAGGGGTCGAGCTCCCCCACCGGAGGGGGAGAGGCAAGAGCACTCCCATCTGCAGCTGGACCTGAAGAAATCGACGCATCATTCGGTCCATGTCTGTGTCGGATAGACTCCTGGTTGACCTGGATGAGGCTGCCGAGGCCAGCTGGGAAGGCTGCCTAGACGACCTCAAAGGTCACTGGGTCTCCTCCTCCGGCTCTGGGGAGAAGCGTGGAGAATGAAGCTGGGACGGGGAAAACCCGGAGACCTTAAGGGGAGAGGCAAGCTGCTTAGACAGTGAGGCCGATGGAGCTGACTCGGACCGCCTCTTGTGGCCATGGTGCCTATCTTTCTCCCACTCCTTGTCCTTCCTATCTTTCTTTCTGCCGTCCCTTTCCTCCTGGACCAAAGAGGGAGGTTGAGTCCCGGCCAAGGGATCGGAGGCAGTAGGTGGAGCAGCCGCAGCCGTGGCTGGCGCCACAGAGGTGGAGGAGGAGGACGAAGTGGAATCAGGGGTCAAAAAGCCCGCAAGCATTAGCTTCGTCCTCCTATCCCTCAAAGCCCTGGGGTTGAAGGCTGCACAAATAGTGCAGCCCGAAGAAAGGTGGTCAACACCCAGGCAAATAACGCACCGAGTGCGGCCATCCGCTGGGGACAGCTTATGGCCACACTCGGAGCATTTTGAAAACACAGCTTTTGGGCCTTCAGACATTTTTTTAAAAAAGGAAAAGAATAGGCCCACACATACACACCTTCACACACAGACAGGGGGGAGGGGAATAAACTTTAACTAAACTAAGAAGCTTTAAACTACCCAAAAATACTAAGGGAGAGAAGAGAACCACACACACACACAAAGTTTTAGAAATTTTTTGACAGAAAAAAGTGTAAAAAAAACCCTTAACTCAGAACACCCACGGTAGGAGCTCATTCTAAGATGCTTAAAAGAAGCCACGGCAAACGAGATTTGGGGGTTAGAGGGAGGTGGCAGGGCATTATGGGTAGGGGGAGGAGCTTGGAGCTTGGATCTTTGGCTAGGAAAGCTGCTGGTTTGGATCCGAATTGGATCCAATACCCACAGGTTGCTGATCAAATGACGTTAACTACTTCAGATTACTGGTTACCTTAAAGGCACATCTTTGAAACAGGAAAAAACTCTGCAGGAAGTTGCTACTGCATTAGCACAGCAAGGCAGATAGATTTTGGCTCAAAATGATTTCCTGACACTGCATAATGTCTAGATCATGAAAATGCAAAATAAATCCTTCTCTCTGGATGTAAACATTGACAATCTGGAGAATTACAGCAATTGAAGTAACATTTTTCTTCCTCTTGGGATACTTGCAGGAAAAGAAGAAGGTGATGCTCTGCAGTTTATGAAGCAATGCCTGTCTGAGGCATTACAGCCCACTTATACTCCAGTGCTGAAGAGGGCACATATGGTGTCAGTCAAAAGTACTCTTGCTGGCATCCTGAGGCACACGATTGTCCATTTTCTAGACTACAGTGATAGTGAGTTTTTGCCTCATAAGGCTGTGGAATTGGGCTCTGACTTGAAAATTGCTGGAACAAGGTTGAGAGTTGTGCTGGACTACAGTAATGTCCTATTTGTAAAACCCAAGATAATAGTTTTTATCATAAGAGGAGTTAAGGAGATGTGTGGGGAAATGTAAGTTGAAATTCCTTGTCATACTACATACTGATTTGGCTGACCACTGGATAACTTTTACAAATCCCAGGAAAGCTCATGCATATTTAGATGAGCACTTGTTTCTAACACCAAAGGCCATGGAGAAAAGCAGTGCAGAGATGGTCATTGATTATAGTCAGAGGGACAAGAGAAGACTGCAGCAGATTAATACTCCATCCATGAATGAATCACTTGCAGGAAAGTATCATAAAGGTGAGGCAAGTAATACAGAGGTTACACCTGTTCCATCTGGCAAGACAAAGTGGAGAGCATCGCTGTTTAATCAACTTTAGCAGGTATTCCCACCTCAGATTGTTTTGCTCCTCTTCACTATACTAGTGTGGTAGAAACTGATTCCTGTTTATTCAGTACACCTGATCCGTACCTGTCTGAGGTGAAGAAGGTAGAATCAAGAGTGGAATCCCCTACAGCATAACATGAAAGTGAAAAGCTACTCAAGTGGTGCAACTACATGACTTGGTATGTAAGCAGGTTCTGTTAATTTTCTTTTTACTTTACATCTTTGTGACTATCAACTTCTGGGCCCTACTGTCAGATTGAGATCTGATCATTCTTGGGGCAGAAAATTAGGGCACTGCGGTTCCTTCAGCTTACCCAAGTGTGAGCTTTTTTATACAGCCTGCATCCTGGGATCTTTTATGACTGTTGCCTCCTTTAGACACATCATGCACTTAAATTTGAATGTTTTTTTGCATTTTAGACTAACAGGATAGATACAATTGCTTATAGGTGCCATCTGTTTTTATACTGGTTTAACTTGCATGTGGTGTTCTGCCTGTTTAATATTTTTTTTACTCTGGTGTAGTTCCTAGAGGCTTCAGCTCTTAACCTACACTTGCCAAAACAGAATAGTGCTGATTGCACCTTGAGGATTAAATGTTCCTTTCCCCTATTTCCTGTCACTGGACCCATTTGCAGCAGTCTGGTATCTACAATTTGTTGACCTTATCCCAAGGTATTAGTGTATCTTATGTGTGCTAGTTGTAACTTCTGTCTCTGTTTTCCATTAAACATCAATGCACCCTTCTAATACTTTAGACTATTAAACCATGGGTTAGTTGACTGTTACAATGGACAAAAGTAATACAACTATTCCAATGAGAATACTTTCTTAGAATGTAAACTGTTCAATGTTTTTCATATTTTATGGAGATACTAAGACTAATGCCTCACATTGTAATTTTACAAGAAACTAGCTTATTCAGAAACCGTAGAAAAGATATTTTTCTACAAGTTATGCCCAGTCTGCCAAGAGGTGGTTCATGGTATTAGTGTCCAGCTCTTTGAACTGGTTCGTCGAGACTCAAGTGTGATCAGCAGGGCAGGTGGCTGATGGTAAAACTCAAGAATCAAGACCCTCAGTTTTATTAGGTTGTTTTTATGGGCCAAATTTGGATGATAACAAACCAGTAGGGACTTTACTAGCATGCATTTTTTTTGTTTGTTTGTTTTTTTTAAGAGTTGAGTAGGTGGAGCACTTTGTTAATGGTCAGGGAGGATTTTAATATGATTTTGGATCTTGAGATGGCCGCGTCATACAGGCATTCTGAAAGGGCAGCCAAAGTGTTAAGGACCATATGAAATTTTATTAAGGACTGCAAAGAGCCACAACCATGGCCTAAAACTAAATATTAAAAATATGCATAATCATACCCTTTGGGAAGTCAAATACCCCTCCAAATTACAACATTAATAGCACACTCCTAAGAGTGGATTTAGAGAAGAGAGATCCAGGTACACAGATAGATAGTAGCCTGAACTTTGACCACCATGTGTCCACTGTGGTGAGGAAATCCTGCTACATAGCACAGCTTATAAGTAAATGCATGGCATCCTGATCAAAGGAACTTATAGTCCCCTGTACTCATCCTTCATCAGACCAATAATCAAGTACAATGTACCTTTTTGCATGTACTTGTCCAGGCATGTGCAACAGCTGGAGCAGCCTCAGTGATTCCTTACAAAAAATACAGGGTGTAAACAACATGTCCTATGCATATAGACTAAAAGTCCTATCCCTTTACACTGTCTCCTACCAACTATTAAGGGGGTGAGCTATGCCTAACTTACAAGGCATGTGTAAATTCCGTCCTGGTGGAACTTTTATACATTCGCAAGTCAAACTGCATGAGGGTCACCCAATCTAGGATATAAACCTAGTCTATGACACCAACAAAACATGCTGGAGTGACTGATATGTGTCTCAGAGATTACTCCTTCTATGGAACAGGTTTCCTAATCACAAAGCAGAGCCCTTCCCTGACCAACTTCAAACTTAGTTTAGATCAATGGATGGGGAGTCATACATTCACTCCTGGGGTGGTGTCCACGTCCTTTATGGACAGTTACAGTCTGTAAAATACTCCAAGGCAAAAGCCAAAACCATTTTCTAGCTTTTAGGGATTGAAAATCAGGTAACATTTGGATGATAATGGCTATAAGCAGTTACTTCACTTCAGACCACAAATTAAATTCTGGCATTCAGAAATTAATGTCACTAATATATGGAAGGCAGATTAGGATTAGTGACTAGTGTCACCTAACACTTTGGACCAGAGGCATCTGCCTTCTTTGACATACCCTAACTGGCTAGGAGTATCCATAAAGGAAATACTGAAAAACTACAACTTTGATGACTATTCTACTTATTCAGTCTGGTAACAGGGATTATCTGGATTATCTAACCAGCAATGCTCTGCTTTCAGTAGAGGCATAGGGAGAAAAGATCCAATAACAATTCACAACGTACATATTACAATAATAAAATTATTGGAAGTGCAAGATTTCACATTCATGAAAATACAAGAAAACATAGTATTTAAGAAGCAATAACAACATAAAGAAGATGTTTTTATCTGGTTATAAATAACAGGGTGACCCTGAAAATGGTTCACTTGGATCAGTGTTCTACCTTGGTGAACAATGCATGCATAAATAGTTAAATACAAACTTTAATTAGGGTTGCACAGAATGGAACAGAGGATTACAATAACTAGCAGGTGAACAGCTTATTTATGTGGTGAGAAGTGGAAAAATATACATCTAAAGCAAATGGAAAAAAAATAAAATTAAATAAAACTTTTGAAAATGACTGTCCCCCGGATTCACGAAACCTTTGTGTAAGACTTAATATGTCTTACTCGGAGGCTGCAGTTGAATGGTATGATGTTAGCGTGCCATGAATATTCATGAGGGCATGCTGACTCAACCGTAACTCTTACATGGTCTGAGTAGGAAAGCAGGGGGCGTGTCCGACTGCCGAGCAGTCTAAATGTCCACGCCCCTGCAAGGTTTTAAAAAGCATAATATCAACACACAAGAGCAAGTTCGCTCAAATGTACTTGCATCCAACACCACACTCCCTGACACTGTAAACCCCCATCACACTTATATAACGGAAATAATTTTTTTTTTTTAAATCCACGATATAGCTGCCTGTATTCGCGCGTGTGTGCACGGGTGTGCCCATTGTTTAGCTGTAGTTAGCAATTCTGGCATGGAAGAGCATAAGAAAGAATGTTTATGCAAATCACACCAAATTGCAATAGTGTAATGGTAAAGCGTATGCACAAAGAGGAGGCATTCACGTTTCGAGTCCCACCACTCCCCTTTGTATTTATGTTGCAAATCAGTATATGAAATAATACCAGATATATATGATTAAAATATTAGTAAAAGCAGTGAAATGGCCAATGTATCAGTGAACAAAATACATATTTTTAAAGGATCCAGATATATAATAGCCTGCCATTAAGCAGCACTTTACCCAGCTAAACAGAGGTGCCCAAAGTTTAAAAGCACTTTACCCAGCACAATACAGGTGCCCATAGCTTAATAACACTTTAGCCAGCACAATAGAGTTGGCCAAAGTTTAAATGCGCTTTACCCAGCGCAATGTGTTTGTGCGGATGTGTGCGCCACGCCATCCAGGGCACCGTAGGGTAATGGGGAGCAACGTAGAGCTAAGTTGCTTAAACACAGCCACACCCCCTAGCCTGTCTAAACAGTATTAAAATAAAAGAATGACAAGGTTCGAACCCAGGACCCTGTGCATCATAATCAAAGTACAGAACCACTAAGCCATGACAGCTTAGAAGAAGCAGCTACTATTAGCATACATATACTTAGAAATGGTAGATTAACCATTACTAAGCATGTCTGCAGTCAGCCTAGAATTCTCAAAAACGGCCAATCACAGAAAAGTGTGGGAAATGCGGCATATTTAAGCCCCATAGACGGGAATACTCACCATAACTGATTGTAGCTCACATTTGCAGTCAGAATGGCAGGTGCAGGAGAGGGTTCACACTTCCAAGCGCAGCGTTGGGGCATTGAGGAGTTGAAATACATGGTTTGGCTCCTTGTCCACCATCATGAGTCCAGACTCCTGCAGGGCCAGTTCCAAGGGACGGAGTACAAGGTTGAGGCTTGGAACTGGTTAGTTCATGACCTCACCAGTGCCACACGCATTCCTCACACCGGTGAGAGGGTCTGTCACCACCATGCAGACCTGAAGAGATGGAAGGAGGACCACCTGAACGAATGGATACAGGAGGCCCATGGGATTCAGGATGCTCCACGACTGGGTAAGTAGCCATAGAATGCAGAATGTAAGAATTGATAATTGATTCTGTATAACGGATAGGTATGTCTCAATATCCCTTCATTTACTTCACAGCTTCAGGTGACCGTGCTGCGAATCAGCAAGCCTATGCTGATAAGCTGCAAAGGCTGTGCCACCAGGCAGGTTAGTGAAAATTCTGCATGTTTTGTTATATAAAATAGGGGAGAGAGCATGAAATAAAGTGTTGTAGTACAATAATACAGCCATAAAATGGCCTGAATAAGTCCTCTGCATGTACTGTCATACGAAATAGTCATAGTGCCAGAAAAAGAGCATAGTAACTCATTAAGAAAGGTAACATATGTCTGGAATAAAATCTCTGCAGGTACTGTCATATAATATATGTGAGTGAGCCTGCAAAAGTGTGCTCTAACCCATTAATAAAGGTATAATATGTCTTGCATATGTCTGCCGTATGCACTGTTATAACAAATAAAGGAGTGAGCCTGTGGAAAAGTGTGTAATGTCAGTAATAAAGGTTTAAAACCCGGAGTGTGTGTGTGTCACTTAGTTTGAAATGTTGTTGTACCCTTGCATTATACAAATAGTACTGTGTTAGAAAGTGCTGGCAACACAGAGTTCTACAGTCACATCTACAGTGGGTGATGGAAGAGCTAGTAGCTGTGAAGCATATATACAGTCCTCAACAGTCAGTTACTGGCTGGCATGCATAAGTAAATCTGGCACACGAGTAGCATGCTAATATATTCCCCAGAAATGTGAGTGTGCTTTAATAAATGCAGGGTTCTGTACAAATTGAAGTGAAAATGTCATATGAAAGCATCCAGATATGTAGATAAAGAAATATAAATGCAACCATGAAATATGTAGCAGTAACATCTGCATCTTGGACAGTTAGTATGTCAGATATAGGTCAAGTATATATTGAACTAGCCAAACCCATTACACAACCTAATGCATGGTGGCAAGTGTAATAATACATGTAGGGAATATACACTTGCAGTCACTAGGAATGTAGTGTATAGTAAAAGTGATTATAAGATGTTAACTGAGGTTTTTTTCTACACCCTACTATTTGTGCATAAACCATGCAATTCCACACCTCAATGGGTATGTGTAATCTTAAATATTTGTTGGGACATATGTCCTATTGTTTTATAAATATTTGCATTCATGTTGATGCATGTACCCTGTTCAAACACCACGTTCATGATGGCCTGTTGCTACTAAACATCCCTGCATGCTGTTGGAATATCCACTGTTGTTCAATATATGCATGTGTTATGCTTGCTGTTCAACTGTTGGAACTTTGGTGTGTTGGGTTAATGGGAATATTACTGCATGCTGTTACAACTAATCTGGAATGCTGTTGTTTATGTTGTAATTAAACACAGCTAATCACAGAACGTATGGGAAGGCCGGTCCCAGCGGACCCACCTGTCCCTCCTCAGTTGGAAAGTGCACCTGGCACCAGCAGCTCCGGTGCCCAGCCCAGGCTCCCCTCCTCCATTGGTCCTGTGCCACCTTTGGGTGGAAGCGCTGCAGGGGATGGGGCTCATCCCCCAGTGCAAGCGTGGGAAGAGAAGGGCCACCTGTCACCCTTTGAAGGGTCTGGGCTGTGGTGCATAGGGAGATCCAGCGTTCAGTCGCTGATCCCTTACGCCAGCTTGAGGCAAGAGTGGCGCGTCTCTCGGGTGAGCCTGCCCATCCTACTCAGTCCCCAGCACAGCCACCTTCGGGGCTGTGAAGGTGCAGTGGTGACTGCCCATGGGTGGGGATCTCAGTTCCACTGTTACCATCTGTGGGCTCATGGGCTTGCGCTTTCCAAACAACCTTCCCCTTCAATTGTGTTCATCCACCCCATGTGTCAAATTCCGCCCCTGTATGCATCTTGTCTGTCTTGTCTGTTTACCTCCCCAACCTACCTCCCCAAATATACCTACATCCCCTACCTCACATTCCACTCTCACCTGACAAAAAAAAAAAAAAAAAAAAAAAAAAAAGGACAATCTGTTCCCACAAAAAAATTACACCCCATACATAGCTGCCCATTTCGCACACATGTCCACTGGACATGTAAACTGATAATTATAATTGGCAGTACAACATACTCTGTTGTCCTCACCCCTCTCTCAAGGGTGGAAGGTTGCAAATTTCACACCAAATTACGAACATATGCACAGCTGTTGCTGGTAAAGAAATGGGCAGCTATGGGCCTTCCCTACACCCTCCCTGCACATCCCAGCTGGTTTCCCTACTGTCTTTCCCTCTTTGTGCCCCCTTTTTCACCACTTTCCTATCTCCCCATTTTGTTTTCTTTCAAAGAAATTAGCGCTGGGGTTAGCGGTTGTAAGCACTTTTTAAGCAGTAGTTAGCGTGGTTACGCGAGTGTGAGCTTGTGTGCGCTTAGTTAAGCATTGCTAAGCATCGCGCAAACCTGCGCAAACCCGCTTACAACTGCTTAAAAGTGCCTTAGTCACTCTGTATGACAGGGCACTTGTATTGCTCAGCAGCAAAATAAAATACACCTGTCAGTCTTGAACCCCAGATCTTGGGCTCACCAGTCTGCATGAAGTACCACTACACCACAGCAGATAATTAATAACGTGGTGCTGAAAGAAGTAATTCATGCATTGCAATGAGTGAATGTAAAGGGAAAATAGGAATGGCATAACAAAAATCATGTTCTGTGGCCCTTAACCAGCAAGTGTTGTGGAACTGCATGACATGACTGTGAAAAGAGAACCAGCCATGCTAGTAGGGAATAATGTTACAGTACCACCTTACAAACCCCACACAGTATCAGTGCAGGATAAACACTGGCATATTTGAATAGGTCAGAGGCCAGACCTCCCAACTGTGACTGGTTTACAGGGATGTCCCTGATTTGCAAACAAATGCTAGCTGTGCCCCTCAGACTCCCTTTGAAATGTAGTAACAGTAGGCAGAAAGGTGGGGAATCCCACTTAATGATAAATGTCAATAAGTGAGAGTAGACACTACTTGTATGTCAGAAAAGGTGTATTAATACATATGCTCAGAATCCCCCAAAGTCGCAACTGCAAAATATCTGAAATATATCACAGGTGTATCCCACTGATATGTACCTTTCCCTGAGGCTGTTCAAATATATACCTGAGAGTATCTGAGGCCTGGAAGAGTCAGAAACACACAGGCATATCAGCCTGTCTGCTGTTACACACTCTGCGAATAGCTGTAGAATGAATTCCACAAGCATGCCCTTATGTAGGAGTACAACACAGAAATATCAAAGGATGTAGCCATGAACTGCTAGCAACCACCTGTCACAATGCCATCGTTCAAGTGCTGAAAAGATTGGTGTGGTGCACAGTCAATGAATACTAGGCTAACCTCTGTCTACCATCAGGATATGTCCACAGGTGGGAGCTACTCAGACAGATTACTAGCATTTATAGACTTACAGGTACACAGCAACTCTGCATGTTCAGCAAGATAAACATCACATGATAATAAATAATGCACTCTGCAGTTCTGTACTCCTACCCAAAGGTACTATATACCCGTGTAGTCAGGCACAACCAAGGGTGTAGGTAGGCATACACAGTAGTGAAATATGTCCAGTTGTCCTGAGCAGACTGTGCTAATGTCAACACAAACAAGCCACAAACGGTTGAGAAGTGAGTAATGTACTAATGACAGTATAGCAGTTCACAAACAGTGCATGTGCCTGATATTCATAATTGGTAGTACAACATACTTAGTTGTCCTCACCCCTCTATCAGGGGTGGAAGGTTTCAAATATCCCTCCTAATGTATTGCATATGCACAGCTGTTGCTGGTAAAGAAATGGGCAGCTATGGACCATCTACACACCCATCCTGTACATACCGAGCTGGTTTCCCTACTGTCTTCCCCTCTTTGTGCACCCTTTATCACCACATTCCTATCTCCCCATTTACTTTTCTGTCAAAGAAATGAGCGCTGGGGTTAGCGGGAGTGAGCACTTGTAAACAGTAGTAAGCGGGTTTGCCCCAGTGTGCGCTTAGCTTAGCATTGCTAAGATATGATAAGCTAAGCCAAGCTTAGCTTAGCATCGCTAAGCATCGTGTAAACCCGCTTTCAACTACTTAAAAGTGCCTTAGTCACTCTGTATGACAGGGCCCTTGTACTGCTCAGCAGCAAAATAAAATACACCTGTCAGTCTCAAACCCCACACCTTGGACTCACCAGTCTGCATGACATACCACTAAGCCACAGCAGATATACAATACATTGGTGCTGAAAGAAATATAACATGCATTACAATGAGTGAATGTAAAGGGAAAATAGGAAAGCAATAGGAATACATTGCAATAACTACTGTTGTATGCCAGTTAATTCTCTAATTCGAAAAGAAAGTACATACTCCCATGTATCCAGTGTTAGCATTAGGAGGTGTGAGTAAACCTACACACTGAGAAGAGTGTACTGGAAGAAGCAACAGTCAGGTTTCAGTACAACATGCATTTCACTGACTACAATCCAGCTTCAGATATGAGACATATGCCAACCTTCTGACTGAGACAACAGTGTCCACAGCAAACAAGCATGGTCCCCACCTTGCAAAACTGAAAGGGCTATGCCTACCTAACCTATAATTTTATAGCAGTGTCCTGAAATCACAGTGAGAACTGTAATTACCACACAACAGCTGCATGCAATTACTAAATGGAGGGCAGCAATTGGTGCAGAGGCCATCACATGCACATGTGCAGATACCTAGAAAAGCAGCCTGTATCTCCTGTCCACACATGCAATAATATCATTGCACCAACTGGGAGACAGAGAGAGAGAGAGAGCAAGCGAGGGAGACAGACAGAGAGACAGACAGACAGATACAAACAGGCAGTAGGAGACAGACACTGAAAAGAAAGACCAACACACAGAGGAAACCAAAACCAAATCAACACCTACAACAGATGGAGGTGAGGAATACAAAGGTAAGGTATGTAACAGATATGTATTTGCTGACATCCGAATGATGTGTCTGAAGGGTACTCTACATACTGTGAATCATCCATATGTGGCAGCAGTCCATATCTATATGTACATGCACATTTGCATAGGGCAAGGGTCATACTGCAACTGTTAGTGAAGGCTGGACATATGTATGTTGTTGAAGGCTGCTATGTGCACATATATATGTAGGTTGTAGTGTGTGGCATTGCAGACAGCAAGCAGTGCTGGTATATGTCATGTGGTGATTTAACGCTGTGGGTCTGAGCTACAGGCAGTTAGGCCTGCTACAGCTATACAGCCTGAGGACAGCAGAATGCATTCTGCACAACATTGTGCAATAGTATTACATAACCGTATGTCTCACAACTGTTGCATAACTGACATCCCCACCATGAAATTTGGGCAGTATATGTGTCTATATGTGCAGCTATATGTACAGCAATGGACGTTTAGATGTTGTATGTGTGTATAAATATATATATATATATATATATATATATATATATATATATATATATATATATATATATATATATATATATATATATATATATATATATATATATATATATATAGATATATATATAGATATATACAGATATATAGAATTATAGATATATAGATCTATATATACATATATACATATATTTATATATATATATATATATATATATATATATATATATATATATATATATTGATATATATAGATATATATGGATATATATGGATAAATATAGACATATATCGATATATATGGATATATATATAGATATATGTAGATATATGGATATATATGGATATATATAGATATATATAGATATGTATGGATATGTATGGATATGTATAGATATGTATAGATATGTATATCTGTATATATATATATATATATATATATATATATAGAGAGAGAGAGAGAGAGGGAGACACGGGGTCATATGTACTGCAACAGGTGCCTGTTGTCCAAGGCATGGACTGAACACCAGTGTTGATACTGCAGTGCCATACCCCATTCCAAAACACCTTACGCAGTAACTACCACATAGGTGGTAGCCTGCCTAACACTGAAGGTGTCAGAAGGGAACATGGGACACAGGTGGACAGTAGGCTCCCCTTTGATAATCACAGTGCCACACTAGTCTTGTAATCTGTCTATGTGGTACGTGTCATCACAAAAGGTGTGTCATCTAGGGAAATATAGGTCAGTGTTCCTCTCTACACATCACAATGCCCCATGTGGTATGTACCTCACATGACAACTACAGCAAGTGGAAAGGCCACAGACAAACAAAGAGTAATACTGCTCTCAAACACATGACCTATGCAGACTGACTCACAAAACCACAGCTAGAGTGTGTTGCATACCGCCCACCCAGAGGTTACCACTGTCGGACATACAGAGGTATGTCACACCCATTGCAGTCCGTCAACCTCCATGACAACACCTCACAATCCCTCCGGGCTACATGACCTAGGGCCCTAATCCTTGTCACCTCACTAAACAGCACATGCTGGAGGTACAGGTTCCTATCCACAAATATGCCATACTCTGGACTAAACCACCCAGCATTAACAAACAAGGCTACTTATTAGCAGATGTCCTACATACCCCTGATAATTGTTTTGGGGATAGGTAATATGCCCTGGGAGTCACCTCTGTGTATCCAGTTCACTGGAACAAGTGAAACCACATTACATGTGTGTCAAAGGGCAGGGTAGCATATGGCTAGGCTGCTCTAGGCCCTAGGGCCAATAGCGTATTACCTACCTATGACACAATGCACACACACATGTACTCAGTGCAATACCTGCTATGTGAGGTGGAATGAGTGTGACAGTGACTGTGTGCAAGGTTTGTAAAGGTGTGATAGCTTAGTGTGAGGTTGTGTCTGTCATGGTAGTTTGTGTCCTAGGTGTGAGGCCAGAGAAAGATGTGTCAGTTATTGGGATGCAAACATAGTAGAATGGCATATGTTGTGACATAGTTCCTTGTGTATGACTGTGGTGTCCCATTGTAGGCTGAAGCAATACATGTATGCTCAGTAAGTGGTACTGCTGGTGAATCCAGCTCACATATGAACTGTTGTACTACCTGAAGCTGTAGGCCTAAACAGCACAGTATGGTGTATGTTCACATTCCCTGGTAACACTGTCTTGTGTGTTTCCTGTAGTCTGCACAGATTACATACCTCAGGCATAGGTATCTGTAAGTAGGGGCACACAGTACTATAAGGTACACAGGTAATGCTCATCTGTGTCGGCATACATTTGTGTGTTGTATGTATGTCTGATGTGTGTGTAATGATGCCTGTACCATGCCCGCAATCACATGTGTGTTACAGGGTATGTGTGTGTACCTAGCAACATGTACACTCTGTTACAGCAGTATGCCAGCTATAGTAACAACCGTGCACATATGTCAGGTAGGGGTATGGCATCAAAGACTAGGTGGTTTACTGGTAATACTGTAAATGTACATTACATTCATTGCATTGGATGACATATTTCTTCATGCATTAGCTTGATATATACCCCCGGGGCGAGGTTGTGCATTGTATCCCAAACAGTGTGCTGACTACTGGTGTATACTGGTTTGTTATATGGAGTGTGGCAGGCACTGTCATCCAGTTGTGGGCTGAGCACTGATATGTGGTATTGAATGTGTGTATCCTCTGATAGACAGATATATGCTATATATAGCAGTTAAGTGATATCTGTACTTCATAATGTTGTGTGCCACATGACTTGCTCACACATATCGTTTAATTGTCTTCCAGGGTTATGGCTCATCAATGCAATCCGTCGTATACAGCTGCGGAAGAGCAGGAAATACAGAACAGCCTGGTGCAGCACTATAACCTGCTTTTTTCCAGGGCCAGCCAGCACCAGCATGAGCGTACTGCACTGTGGCAAGATCTTGTTTGCCAGGTAAATGACATAGGCATGCATAACCTGACATATGAGCAGGTACGCCATCACTGCAGTGATTTAATTAGACATGTCCGGCGGCGTGCTTCTAATATCCATAGGCAACAGCTTACCACAGGTGGTGGGGCGGCCATACATCCCCCCCTCACCAGAGTGGAGGAGCTACTCCTAAGCATGGTGGCTCCTAGCCTACAGCAGCAACAGCATCACACATGTGTCATCATGGAGGCCGGAGCCACCCAGCAGGATGACATGGAGCGTGCAGGTAATATGCTCTAGCTGTAGACTACTGTTACCTGTAATGTTAGAATATGCATATGTGAGATGTGTAGTGTGTGTTTAGCAGTTGTGCTGCCTATTGTGTGCAATATTGATATTTGGAATAGTATTTGTACACCTGTGACTGTTGACTGTTTTTCCACTGTAGTTTAGCACACTCACAGTAGCAATGCCGCAGTTGTGGCCACTGACAAACTGTGTCATATTCTTGTAGGTCCCTCTAGTGTGACAGCAGGGCAGACGATACATGCTGGTGAGTGTGTTAACACTTTAATATTGGTAATGAAATGTGCATGTCATAGGTGAGGTGTAGGCCATGTACACATAACACACCTACGCATAATGCATGCGGTGCATGTTTGCTGTGAGACATCAATCATCTCAGTAAAGTCAGTAGCTGCCTCAATCACATGCAATGCACAGTGCAGCAGACACAGTTGTGGCAACACTGTACTGCACATTGGATATGCATAGTTGCTACAGCTGTACACAACAGAACACGTTCATCATATGCAGTACACAAAAACATGCTACATTTGGCATTACCACACACCCACTGTAAGGTCACACTTCAGTATCCCACATGTCATGCACACACGCATGATGTACCTCAGGGGTAGAGGCCTATCATGGGGCTGTGCAACACTCTGCAACACATAACACAGTCAAGTTAGGCAATGCTCCCTATTGGGCACCTCACACACCCATGTACAAGGTGGCTGTGTAATTGTGAAAGTAGCCACGACACTGCAGTTCAGGTACTGCATGCTAGGTGGTGGTCTTGCACACATTAGTAGCTGTGAGTGATCACAAGATGCATATTGATGATGGCACAGGGTACTACACCCCATCCAGTTACAGTGACCACAGTACTACTCATAGCAGTCATTGCTTTGCACCTCAATGTTGTGTGTGTGCAAACATATGCACTTATACACAATATGCATATCATGTTGTGTGTGTGTTACATATGCCAGTATACACAATATGCACAGCAGTCACCATCCAAACAAAGTGTCACATATATGTCCAGGAATGCTAGCGGGTGTATAGGTCACTTGACGCACATTGGGTATGTGTGGTATATAATGTTGCAGTCGTGTAGCATGTCATGCCATGTATGTCCCACACTCACCATAACCACTGTACACTGGCCATGTCGAGCATTGGGATTCCTTCACATCAACATGCACCACTCATTCCGTGTGTGTACATAGCATGCATGTGCTACACCCGTGACCACTATTATCTGCTATGGACACAGATACTGTACTCAGACATGGATATCTATGTGTCACACAGATAACACATGCAACCATGGCATGTATACTTGTGAGTGATGGTGCACAGGGCATTGCAGAGCTGATAATACCTGCACAGCAATGTTGTGTCCATGTACACATTGTGTTCCAGGGTGTAGCCAATCACTGAACAACTACACAGTTGCATCAAAGCCATGTATACTGCCATTAAATAGGGGCATCTACACTTGCACTGCATGGTCTTGTGCAACACATATTCTGCATGCTGACACGTGTGTGGTGACTGTTTACCTTGTGATACTGACACCCACCTTCAGCCACTATAGAGTATGTGTTGGATTGCTGATGTGTGTGTGTATGTGCTGTAGTGAGGAGTGTATTAGTGTTCATCTGTTCATGTGCGCATGTGTGCATATGTGCATGTGTGCATGTGTGCATGTGTTCATGTATGCATGTGTGCATGTGTTCATGTGTGCATGTGTGCATGTGTTCATGTGTTCATGTGTGCATGTGTTCATGTGTGCATGTGTGCATGTGTGCATGTGTTCATGTGTGCATGTGTGCATGTGTTCATGTGTGCATGTGTGCATGTGTTCATGTGTGCATGTGCAGACCGTAAAGTGTGTTTCCTGTCTTCCTCTCACAGGTGCTGAGTTAGGGGTGGCCGAAAGCAGCAGGGAACCTGAAGCCACTGCCACGAATAGTGGTGATGATGAGACATGTATTTTTGCACAGGAAGGTTTGACAGGGTCTGTCGTTGGTCCGTCAATCGACAGTACACAGCGTTCAACCCATCTATACGCACACTCATACTGTCAATACATCCCTCACCACCAATGGCCATAGGCGAGGGACAGCATACAGTTGGCATTGACCAGGAGAGTGTGGTACCCATGGCACTTGCATCCCCTCACAGCAGCCATAGCCGTATTCCTGGAATGGTACCACATAGGTGGAGGTCCAGGGGTTCTCGGGGGAGCACCGCTGGTCGTATTGCCCCTGGCAGGCATGCCCTCACAGGTCTTAGGATGTCCAGTATGTTCCGGGCTGTAATGCAGGCTCAGGCACGTATGGAACGGTACACCAGGCAAGGACTTAGGGCACAGAGAGCACATTACACCGCTATCAATGACAGCATCCGTGACCTTGCCGGTGCCATCCGGACTTACACCGAGGTCATTGATAGATGTTGGGGGAGACATTAGATGCCCTCCACAATATGTCTTCCATGAGCCAGGACCATGCAGGACGGTTGCGACATCGACGCTGATGCATGCCAGCAACAGCAACAGCTGGCAGTGGTCGCGGATGGCCCACAGTTCAGAGCCGATCCCATAGTGGCAGTACCAGCCCCAGCAATGCTGGGGCTAGCCTGTCCATTTACCATCCCAGTAGACCACGTGCACGTGGCTCTGGCCAGTCCCAGCAGGGACATGGGTCCAGTCATCATACCTCTGCCTCTGATGACAGTACCCAGTCAGGGTTGGTACCCAATACTGTCCGTTCCACCCCTGCCAGGTACAGGTACTGTGTCCGTGGCTAGAGACAGTGATCTTTACAGCCTAGCAGGTACAGTCTGCGGCTGTCCCACAAACTACCGTATATGGCAGCCACATGGTGGAGCTGTGTGCATGCAGACACATGCACATTAACCAACTAGAGCTCACACATACACACACACATTACATCAACATTGGTCCATGCTGTACTGTTGTCCCTCAAACACACACACACACACACACACACACACACACACACACACACACACACACACACACACACACACACACACACACACACACACACAGACACACACACACACACAGACATGTCGATTGGATGGGTCAATGTCAGGCTCTGGCAAACAAGAAAACACCCTGTGCATATGATGATACCTGTGTCACCTCCTGTCATCTGTATCATTGATGGAGGAACAGGCTAACATGGTGCTGATGCACAGGGTGACACTATAGCAGTGTAGCAATATTAGCAAGTTGTCAACAGGAAAGTGTAATGACATCCTTTTAGGTATATCTGAGCAGACATTATGCATCAAAGCTCTGATTGTCAATGTAGCATTGTTTACACCACTGTTAGGTCTGAGTATGTATTGTCCACCCATGTGCCACTTGGCTGAAGTGTAATGTGTTGCCAGCATGTGTTAGTGAGTGGACAGTACGTGTTTGATGTGTGGAGTACAGAATAGCAAGTGTACATCTGTGAACATGGTGGGTGTGCACTGTCTGCATGTACGTGCATAGTGGACACATGGGACGTGTGGCATACCCTGTTGTAAACATTGTTAACATCTCATAGTATCTTTCAATGGCCAGTATGCATTCTACTACAGTTATGTACTAACATGGGTAGACATGTGTGTATGACATGGGTTGACACTATGCTGTGGGTGATACCGTTAATATCTGTCAATGATTTGTGGTCTGGTAGTATACACAACCTCAACAGAATGACTATAAGCAATCATTGGATGATGTCCTGACAAATGACACACAGTCGTAGGGAACTCAGTAACAGTTGGATCATTCTGGTGCTACACTATAACACTAACCAGTGGTAATGACTGCCACCCATTCCTGTGATCACACCTGTTTGGCATATAGCCCCCTTAGGTACATGCAAACACACTAGGGATGTGTCCATCCAAATCTGGAAATGCATGCATTGGCCTACAATGCAGTCCCTGGATGGGACGCATATCCTACACAAGGGTATCATACAGACAGATACCTGTTGTCTGATACATGCTGTATAGCAGTAAGCCGACTATGGCATAGTCATCCACATGTACTATACATACTATCCCATCAGTACCACATAGGTGGTAGCCCTCAACATGTATGTTGGGTACCAATGTGTACATACAGCCTCATGTTATGTCATGTGTCCCTTGGTATCCACATATCCATAGGTATTGTGGAGTCCCAAGGTGTATCACATAAGACATTAGAGGCCTGAATGCATATCCACAAGGCAGTTGTACACCTATAAAGACTGTCCATTCTTGGCAGTCATTGTTGTGTATGAACATGTCTGACATATACCCCAAGCATATACCCTCACTCACACTACTCTTAAGTAACTGTCATGGGTGTGTGTGGCACAGATGACCTTTGCCACAGATCACGACAGTGGACGGCCTTGTCACATACATACATATGTGACCTACGATCTGAGAAGCAGCGGCACAATCTGTCAATGGAAACAAATGTATTCATGTAGTATGCAGGCTTCACACCTATGTACTGATTGAGGGGACATGTACACATATATATATATTTGCCACGCAGATACCTGATGTGTACAATGTACTTACTGTTGTAATCATAATATGTCATACCATAGTAAGAGTAAAACCCACACTGCATTGACCAACAGTGACACGCACACAGTCAGTGTTTGCAGGATTCAAACCCCTACCTAACTATGTTATGATACTAGAGAGAGAGATGCATTACCATGGCGCATTATTTGCTTTACTGGATAGTTTCCCTTCTCCGTCTGTATTTGTAGGATGGTGACATTATCAGTCTTTCCAAAGAGGAATGTACCTCTTTTAGTGTGTTTTCCCAGTCTCTAAAAAGGGCACTACTTTCAAAGACAATCGCACACATACACAACCCCCCCCCACACATACAATCAGCGTTTGCAGGATTCAAGCCCCTACTTAACTACGTTATGATACTAGAGAGAGATGCATTAATACAGCACTCTATTTGCTTTACTGGGTGGTTTCTCTTCTCCGTCTGTATTTGTAGGATGATGACATCATCAGTCTTGCCAAAGAGGAATGTACCACTTTTAGTGTGTTTTCCCAGTCTCCAAAAAGGGTGCTCCTTTCTAAGGAAATTGCACACATATAGTCAGCGCTTGCAGGATTCAAACCCCTCCTTAACTAGGTTATGATACTAGAGAGAGATGCATTAACACAGCACATTATTTGCTTTACTGGGTGATTTCCCTTCTCCGTCTGTATTTGTGGGATGGTGACATCATCAGTCTTTCCAAAGAGGAATGTACCTCTTTTAGTGTGTTTTCCCAGTCTCCAGAAAAGGAACTCCTTTCAAAGACAATTGCACACAAAAACCCCACACTCACCCACGCAGGATTCAAACCCCTACCTAACTATGTTATGACACCAGAGAAAGATGCATTAACATGGCACGCTATTTGATTTACTGGGTGATTTTTCTTTTCCGTCTGTATTTGTAGGATGGTGACATCATCAGTCTTTCCAAAGAGGAATGTAACTCTTTTAGTGTGTTTTCCCAGTCTCCAAAAAGGGCACTCCTTTCAAAGACAATTGCACACATACACACACTCCCCCACACACAGTCAGCATTTGCAGGATTCAAATCCCTACCTAACTATGTTATGATACTAGAGAGAGAGATGCATTAACACGGCACTCTATTTTCTTTACTGAGTGGTTTCCCTTCTCAGTCTGTATTTGTAGGATGGTGATATCATCAGTCTTTCCAAAGAGGAATGTACCTCTTTTAGTGTGTTTTCCCAGTCTTCAAAAAGAGCACTCCTTTCAAGGACAAATGCACACATACCCCCCCACACACACACATAGATTCAAACCCCTACCTAGCTATGTTATGATACTAGAGAGAGACACATTAACACAGCGCGCTATTTGCTTTATTGGCTGTTTTTTTTTCTCCTGCTGTATTTATAGGAAGGTAACATCATCAGACTGGACATGGTAATGTGTGTACACTTTGTTTTATGCCATTCCAGGAATGGTCCATGTGGGTCGTCGGGTGTCAACAGCTTGAACAGGAACTCATAATCCTTACCTTGTGTGATCTATCTGTGGACACATTGACATTCATTCATATGTCAACACATATTTATGCACAGCTTGTTGGTTTTGTGGGTACTACATGTGTCTGAGATGTTGATAAAGGGCTATTCAAAGTCTATGTGAGACATGTGTAGCTGTGTTCAGTGATGTATGTCCTGGGTAGCTGCCTTGGAAACAGTCTAGCATGTTTGGGAACCATGATCCGCACATGAACATACCACAGTTAGTAGGTTTGTGTGTATGTCAGCTTCCAATAGCTCTGTTTATGACCTCAACCATGATGGGCTCCATGGCCTTGCAGATCAGACATCATAGGCATACTGGACTGTACTTCCCTTGGTGTGTTGTGCATCAACACTTGTATGGAGTGCCATATGTTGCTGTAACACATTCAACGGTTCCACATCCTGTGTAGGGGGAGGCTCAGCTGACTGTTCAGGTGCAGGATCTGTTTGTTCTGTAGTTTATGCATGACACATATTGGGAATCAATGTATTTCACTTGCTGCCATGCTTTTGGCATTGGGGGTAGCTGTTCATCCATTCTACATGTGATATCTCCTGGTATGATGATATGGACTATCATCAGTGGGAGGTCGGTCTGTATATATGGGCCTGTCTATCAGGATGTCGGCATTGTCAGTCAGGTACAGTTGGCCTTGACTCAGGACATATATGGGTGTACATTGCTATATACGACATAGCTGTCAGAGGTGTCATGATTCAGTCTGGACTCCTTCTCAGCTACTCTTTACAGAACACCAACGAACCTGAGCACTAATCCCTGTTATACTCTTTTACACACTTAACACCCTACTGATCCTTTGTGATCTGGCTACAGTGTATGTCATCATAATATCCCGGCATGTCCAGGGGTTGGTTTCGTGTGTACTCTCCAGTCCAGCTGGTGAATATTGTGATGTTGACACAATGTCATATCTTCCTCATGTACACAGACAACCCTCTCCTCCTCCCTACAAACTCAGATATATGTGTGAAATGCACCTATAGAGACATAAAGGGTGCTGAACTCTCTCGACCAATGACTGGCACGGTCTATCAGGTGGTGAAGGTAACCACACACACCACATATCAGTCTCACATATCCTATGGTGACAGCACTCAAACCACATTATCACACATAGACATACTCGGATGCTGTGAATTAACTCTGTCTAAGCAGCAGAGACCTCCACAGCAGGCACACACACAACTTCTACCCCACTACAATACCCACATATCACATAGCTCACAATGTCAGTGTGCCACACAGTCACTGCCCTTCGGGCTAAACAACACACCTAATACACTTGTAATAGGCGACACATATTGTCAGACACACTGACGTACCACTCACCAGCCCAAACATGGGAATAGTCACTTTGGGATGTCTGTCGGGTGCCAGGATCTGCCACATAACACATGCAATCAGGTCACTCCAAAGCAAGTACAGGACTGGCACCATCATTGTCGATGCTGGTGCGTAAAACCTCAGACGTTACTCCCTGGACCACATGACATGGTACATGGAGGAACACTGATCATGTAGCCCAGGCCAGTATGACCCTGACCTTGTCTATCATCTTACACCCACCAATTATGATGTCACAGTATACAGACAAACATATCACGTTTAACAGTTGGCTAACAAATTGGTGTCATTCATAGGGGATACAGTGTCTGTCAGCCTGTGGTGACATGCTCGACATGCCACGTAGCTTCACTGTGGACAGCTTGCACCTGTCACCCTTGGACCTTCGAATGCTGGCTAAGGCTCTTGCTACCACCATAGTGCATTTGTTGAGCAGGGCTCAAAAGACAAACCCACCTCCATAGACATTACAGGTTAAATGACACTACGGGTAATGTTGCTCAACACCAGATGTGTTGCCCTCATATTGTGCTACTCAGGACTCTCCTCAGTATGGAGGATAGCGATATCTGTGCACTAACAGACACCTAGTTCAGGCTCACATATGCACACCAGCACTACCAGGTTATGTTTCATACCATGCTTTCTGACCACAGGACTTGGAACGGACAACAAAACTAGGGGGAGTATTCATATATATCACAGATACACACACCTCCGAGTTAGTAGCACTACACAAAGCATCACAGACCATACATATACAACTACCATTGTGCAAAACTGCCTTTCAGTTTGTTTCCTGCTACAGACCACCCTCCCATGCTCAGGAACCACACTTGGCTTTCCTGGGAACAGTGACGAATATGAAGGTCTCCACAAACACCATTATATTGGGTGACTTCAAATACACAAATATTGACTGGGGATACTACTCAAACCCCAACACCCTTGCCCTACAGTTGCTACAATTTGTAAATTCATATGCTATGGCACAACCAGTCACCACAGCCACAAGGGGGAATACATATTGGATCTGATCATCACCAACATTGGGGACTCTATGTTCCACACCAGCGATATACCCCTCATTGGTAAGGTCAGAACATACATATATCTCACTGGACATACATATACCCTCCACACACCCATCCTGAGTAATCTTGGTGAACTTCTCATGAGCCAATGTCTCACTTCACCAAAGCAAGGTGGTATCCTTCAGAGACCCTGAGACAGTGGCAAATACGGCTCCGACTGCTGAATCCTTTACATACACATTCTATGGACACCTAGTGGACTGCATGGATTGTGCTATCCCAAATAACAACAGGACTCACTCCTCCAATGGCAGGGGACCTGTCTGGTAGACCCCAGCCATTAATAAGCTGTACAACGTCTGGAGGAAGCTACTACATGATAGAGCACAATCCCAGACGGGGAAAAGATCTGTGATCTGTACTAGCAGACAGCTACTATCACTCATGAACTTATCTAAGGGCTACTTCTCACGGACAATTGCACCGGACACATAGGACTATCAGAAGGCCTTCTTCAGTTATGTCAGGAACCTGGGTGGACACTCACTGATATGCTGTGAGTTACTGCATACTAACTAAACTTACCCTGAACCCACTGGCATTGCCAACATCCTGGCAAACAGGTTCAGTGCAGATGTCTCCCCCCATCCCCCCTAGGGAGCAACTATCCATCCCAACAGAGTGTAACCTCCCTGACATCACACAGTAACAGGTGAGTGCTGCCCTCCCCAAAGCATACATCACAGCATCAATGGGACCAGATGGTGTCCCGGCATGCATCTTACATGAGCTTCATGACAGACGTAACCCTCACATTACATCACTGTGCAATATCGGAGTTACTACAGGATATGTACCCATGGAATGGCGTACAGCGACAGTGGTCCCACTCCACAGAGTTGGTGCCACAACGGACCACAGACAATATTGCCCTATAAGCCTAACTAGCCTGTTCTGCAAAGCTATGGAGCATATTTTCATGGGTCTCTTACACATAGACATCGGGAACCTACAGACACTGTGTCCTACACATTTCAGCATTGTGGGCAGATCTTGCCTCTTGAACATGTTTGTATTCTTTAGACAGTTAACAGGTCCATCGACATAGGGACAGTTGTCCACACAGCCTAGCTGAACCTTGCAAACTCCTTCCACACAATAACCCACTGGACCATTATGCATAGGCTCACCAGCATCGATATGGACACATATCTCAAATGATGGATTGCTACCTGGATCAGGGATAGCACCCACATTGTCAGAATTACAGGTGCCATGTCTGACTATACACCAGTTACACGTGGAATCCCACACGGCTCGGTCCTGGGACCTCTCTTGTTCAGTATATATTTGTCTGATGTACAGGCTACCACAGGGGGAATATGGCTGACCTTGTTCGCACTTGACTGCAAACTGGGTGCCATAATCAACTCTCCAGCTGCCACATGCATACTCAAACAGGGTCTCACAGAGATGGATGACTGGTGCCTGAGTCATGGCCTACAGCTAAATGCCATTAGTTGCATAGTCATCTCCTTTGGGAATAGCAACATGCCCACACATTACCACATAGGTAGTACTCCATTACATACGGTAGGAGTTGTTAGGTGATTGGGGACATGAATTGTTTGTACTGTCGCCTTTGACATTCACGTTGCCAAAGTGGTTGGACAGACCTTCTATATAAGCCACCTTATCCCATATGGTTTCACATCTAGATCAAGTGAGATCATTGTGCCCCTATACTCATCACAACCATGCTTGGTTACAATGCCACATTTGGGGTTTACCTTACCCAACACCTGCAGCAACTGTACTGGCCACAGAAGTTCCTCACCAAGCAGATGTAGGGACTCACACGCATGACTTGCACAGTTCAGATGCAGTAACTCCAGCTATACTCAGTCGCTTACCACCTACTCGGATATGATGTGTGCCTGTTGTTTACAGAAATACCCAACTCAGAATTACTGGACATGCTCCACCTCAGGATATCCGGCTCCCTTGGAGCTACACACTCCAGGGACATATACCTCAGCATGGATGTTAATAGGACATGCTGGAGGGACAGATTCTTATCCCAGGGCCTCCACTCACTCTGGATTGTGATCACAGTTTCACATAGGCAGAGCCACCCACTGACCACCTACAGGGGACATCTTGACGGCTGTATGGGGGATCGTATGTTTACCCCTGGAATATCTTCTGTGTCCCTGCTAGACAGAGGCACACTAGCCTAGACGTACATGGGCTATCTTGTGTGACGTACTATTCACTGGCACAGTGTAGTAATCTAACAGGGTTGCAAAAGCCAAACACACTCTGGCTAGGCTTGTACATGTCCTAGGGCAGATAGCCTAGTATCGACCTCTGAACCTATGCTTATGTTAGGGATGCACAATATTTATTGCTGATACTGTTTGCAGGTCTTTATCGTCTTTGCTTTCCCAGCTTCTATGAACAACTTAGGTATCTGCAGGACATATTTGATTATGACAGGGTTCCACTATATTATATATGTGTCTGTTGTCATGTAACTGTGTGCACAGGGCAGATTGCTGGATAGTGAGAGGTTCCTAGGTTAACACATGCAACTGCCAGATATGTGTGGCCCACTGCTGTTCTTAGACATAGACATGGCCTAAGTGTGTGAGCATGCCCAGTTCAGGCTTTCCATGTTTTGCTGCCTGACATTTGTCTCATTTATTCAAGTGTGTGAGCATGCCCAGTGTGACCTTTCAGGATGTTGTGATCTGAGGTCAACTAGATTTGTGGATGTGTGTGAACATGACCAATATTAACATTTATACTGTGTGTGTGTGTGTGTTGTAAGTCAAGTTCTGTTCTTACTGCAGGACTCACCTTTGTGTCATAACTCAACAGGGATTATGCTGTGCCTGCAGGTTTTCCATGAGATACTTTGCATAGACTTATCAACATTCCTTCATACGGGCTGACAACTGCAATACTGTGATGGTTTAGTTGTTCAGTGCATTAACTATAGTGCACAGTATCCTAGGTTCGAGGCCCATCACTGCTTTATATTTTCATACTGAGCAGACCAGACTGCTTAAGGGCCAGTTAAGCAAATATGAGCATGTTGGCTTTTGTTCAGCTATGCCCTACTTAGACCAGGCTTGTCCAACATTGCTGAATATTCACCAACTTTGCTGGATGTTGCCCAATATTACTCAACATTGACCACAGTTGCACTAGTTGGTGTGTGCAATTCTGTTTGCATATACTACATGGTGGTAAATGCTGTTTAGCACTGCTTTAAATTGCTTAACACATGGCAATCATGCCTCAGGTGGTGCTGCAGGGCTGCCTATGTTGGATGCACATACTACACTCCCTGTACATGTTTGAAAGCAGGTAGTGTCAACTTAGGCATCCCTTTTACTATATGTGCGAGTCAGAGAGAGGTATCATTTCCAGAGTTCCTACTGAGCCAGTGTATGTGCTATGCGTTGCCTCTTTGCCAAGGCCAAAGCATACTGGGCACGCCTCCTTCTGCCTACTGGGGTAGGCTCAGGTTGTTCCTCCTCTGAGTCACACTCTGCCTGTGATGACCTTGGCAATGGTGGGGGGCTGTTTGGCCCAGGCCTATGCTGGTCCTGCTGCAGCTGTTTTCGCAGGATCATATTATGTAGCATAGTACATACCATGACAATTTGGGTACAATTGGCTTAAGTGTTGGTGTCATTCAAAGGGGATCCAATGCCTGTCAGCCTGGGATGACATGCTCGACAAGCCACGATGCTTCGCTAGGGACGGCTTGCACCTGTCACCCCTGGGCTTTCAGATATTGGCAAAGGCTCTTGCTACCCCCATAGAGCCTTTTTTAGGCAAGGCTCAAAAGACAAACCCACCTCCATAGGTATCACAAGGGATAAGAAACTAAGAGTAATGCTACTCAACGCCAGAAGTCTAAACCTCAAGATGCACGCACTAAAAACTCTCCTTAGCATGGAGAACATCGATATCTGTGCAGTAACAGAAACCTGGTTCAAGGCTCCTGAGAGCACCCCAGCACTACCAGGTTATACCTCATACCATGCTTTTCGGCCCCAAAACTTGGACCGAACCACAAAAGGAGGGGGAGTATAAATATTCGTCAATGATACCCACACCTCCAGGTTGGTGGCACAGCAAGAAGCATCAGAGACTATCCATGTGCAACTAACTGTGGGTAAAACTGCCTTCCAGTTTATAGCCTGCTACAGACCACCCCCCCAAACACAGGAACCCCACTTGGCCTTCCTGAGAATACTGGAAAATATGAAGGTCTCTCCAAACACCATTGTATTGGGCAACTTCAACTACCCAAACATAGACTGGGAGCATTACTCTAGCTCCAACACCCTAGCCCAAAGGTTCCTAGAATTTATAAACTCAAATGCTATGGAACAACTTGTTACCACTCCCACAAGAGGGGAAAACATACTGGACCTGATCATCACCAACATGGGGACACTATGCTCCAGACCAGAAGTGTATCCCTCACTGGTAAGATCAGACCATAAACTGATCTCACCGGGTATTCACATCCCGACCCCACCCCCTGCCCAGAAAACCACAGTGAAAAACTTCTCTAAAGCAAATTTCACACGCCTCAAAACCGAGGCGAAATCCTTCAAAGCCCCTGGGCCTGTGGAAAATACGGCCCAGACCGCAGAATCCTTTATAAACGCATTCTATGAACACCTTCAGGAATGCATGGATCATGCAATCCCAAATAAAACCAAGACCCAATCCTCCAAAGGCAGACATCCTGTCTGGTGGACCCCAGCCATAAACAAACTATACAATAGAAGGAGGAAGCTACTACATGATAGAGCAAAATCCCAAAAAGGGAAGGCATCTCTGATCAGTATTAGCAAAAAACTACGGGCATTCATAAAATCGTCTAAGGCCAGCTTCGAGAGAAAAATTGCACAGGACACTAAGGATAAACACAAGGCTTTCTTTAGTTATGTTAGGAACCTGGGTGGGAATTCCCAGATATGCTCAGAATTAGTCCAAAATGACAAAAAATACACCGAGCCCATAGACATTGCCAACATCCTAGCTGACAGGTTCAGTGCAAACTTCTCCCCCCCCTCCCCAACAAAAGGGCAAATATCTATCCCAACAGAGTGCTGCCCCCCTGACATCTCAGATGCTCAGGTAAGAGCCGCCCTCCAAAGCAAAAAACACAGCATCAATGGGACCAGATGGTGTCCCGGCTGCGTCCTACATGAACTCCAAGAAGAGCTAAACCCAAACATAAAACTACTGTTCAATCTTAGCCTTACTACAGGATATGTACCCAAAGAGTGGCGTACAGCAACAGTGGTCCCTCTCCCCAAAGGTGGTGCCTCAACGGATCCTGGAAACTATCGCCCCATAAGCCTGACTAGCTTGGTCTGCAAAGCTATGGAAAGGATCATCGTGGACCTCATAAATAAAGATATTGGGGACCTACAGACACTGGATCCTACCCAGTTTGGCTTTGTTAAGGGCAGATCCTGCCTCTTAAACCTGGTCAATTTCTTTGACACAGTCACCAAGGCCATTGACGAGGGGAAGATGGTCCACCTGGACCTCGCAAAAGCCTTCGATACAATACCCCACTCGGGCATTATAGATAAGCTCACCAGCTTAAATATAAACCCCTATGTCACTAGATGGGTTGCAAACTGGCTCAAGGACAGAACCCACATGGTTAGAATTGCTGGAGCCATGTCAGACTCCAAACCACTTACAAGTGGTGTCCCACAAGGCTCAGTCCTGGGACCTCTCTTGTTCGGTATATATTTCTCGGCGGTACAGGCCAACACGGAAGGACTGTGGCTGACCAAGTTTGCAGATGACTGCAAACTGGCCACAATAATCAACTCTCCACCCGACACAAGCATCCTCCAAAAGGGCCCCATAGAAACAGACAACTGGTGCCAGAGCCATGGCCTCAAGCTAAATGCCAAAAGTGTATAGTCATCCCTTTGGCAAAACAAAGTGCCACAAATTACCACATAGGTGGTAATCCATTAAGTACAGAAGAAGTCATTAGGGACCTGGGGACCCAAGTTGATAGCAATCTCTCATTTGACAACCACGTGGCCAAAGTGGTTAGAAAAACATTTTATATAGTCCACCTAATCATGAAGGGATTCACATCTAGATCAGGGGAGGTCATCGTGCCTCTTTACTCATCCCTCATCAGGCCCATAATTGAGTACAATGCCCTTTTGGGATGTACCTTACCAGACACCTGCAGCAACTGGAAAGACCCCAAAAGTACCTCACCAAGAGGATCAAAGGGCTCAAACAGATGCCATATGCTGCCCGGTTAAAGAAACTCCAGCTCTACTCAGTGGCATACTGCTTGCTCAGAGGCGATCTGTGCCTGACGTATAAAGCCATGTCCAACCCGGAATTAATGGACATGCTGCACCTCAGAAAATCCAAATCCCATTGAGCTACACGCTCGAGAGACTTGAACCTCAGCACTGAAATAAATAGGACATGCTGGAGGGACAGATTCATAACCCAGAGGCTCCCTTCACTCTGGAATAAAATCCCAGTCCAGGTTAGGCAGAGTCCCACATTGACTCTCTTCAAGAAGAATCTTGATGAGTGGATGGGAGATCATAGGTTTACCCCGGCTATCACTTCTGTGTCACTGGTAGACAGAGGCACAGTATACTAACCTCAAAAAAAGGCATAGCAAATTTAATTTAAAATGGGTGGCAAAAGCCAAACACACTCTGGCTAGGCTTATAAATGCCCTAGGGCAGATAGCCTAGTATGAACCTATGAACCTATGTAGTTGGTGAGTACTGCAAAGCTCCACCAGATGTGTCCAGGCACCGGAACCATGACTTGAGCAGCCCAAACACATGCTTGATTACATTTTGTGTTTGTGAGTGTGCCTCATTATGGTGTTCCTGTTCAGGTGTGTGTGTGTTTCTGATTTGTGTCATCAGCCATGGCTCAAGTGCATAGCCAGCATCCCCCACTAGGTGACCATGTGGGATGTCCCCATTGGCAAATGTCTGGTACAGCTGCGTCAGATGCCAGATATGGGAATCATGGTAGCTTCCAGGGCAGCCAGCACACACATTCAGTATTATGCCCTGGGCATCACACATGACCTGGCAGTTGATGGAGGGGAAGCCCTTGTGGTTGAAGTAGACCCTACCCCGCTCACCGGCTGGTACTTTGATGCGTATGTTTGTGCAGTCTATTGCACCCACTACCTCAGGGTATTCCGCTATTTGCTGGAAGAGACGCATATTGCTGGCCAATACCTCACGGGAATTGGGGAAATATACATGACATGTGCTGACATGGCATCCAGGAACTGGTGCAGTACCCTAGATGCTGATGCCTGCGATATCCCCATCATATCACCAGTTGGTCTCTGGAAGGTACCTGTTGCTAATATTCTCAGGCCAACACATACCTTGGTTTCCACTGGGATGGGTTCCCCTCTGTTGGTTCTGTGTGTGAGGCATGGTCTGCACAGCTCAACAATTTGCTGCAGGAGGTCTCTGTCCACTCTATATTGCTCCACTATCTCCAGCTCATCTAGCCCCTGGTAGGTTACCCTGGGCCTGTACACTCTTCTCCATCTCCTCACTGTGGGTTGTCCAGCAGCATTTCCATTGTCACCACCCTCAGCATGTTGCATATGTCACCTTATAACAGCAATGGCAGCCCCTAACATTTCTTTGTCTCAGTAAAGCTTTTTCAGTTTTTACTTCTATTAGCTTACTGCAGTTTCTCTTGTGAGAAACATAATGGACTGTTGTTTGCAGAGTTTTAAGTGCTAGGCTGGGCTGGGCTAGTGTACTGCCTGTGTAATTGCCTGATTCTGATTGTTTTCACCTGCTAGCTCTGCTAGTACTCCCTGGTAGCTTCCTACTATTTGTTGTGCTTCCTATTTCCTTTCCGTTTCCTCGAGGGGGGGGGGGGCAGCGCCGCACACACAAGCGCAAACACACTCACAGCAGCTCACACATGCGCACACATGCTTACATGGACTACAACTTGCTTATTCGGTTTAAAATACGAGCACACCAGCGCAAACGCGCTTACAACACTTTAAACTGCCTTATATATGCTTACTCCGGCTTAAACGCGCACACTCACGCTTACACGCATGCACACTGTCTTACTCGGGTTTACAGGAGCGCACACACACGCATACCCGCTCAGCAAGAAACTTTGGTGTTATTCATGGCATACACCTTCCATTTCTTGCCTTTACCTAGCCTACCTGTTGACACACCTCTTTCAGTGATGTGTAAATGACAGCTGACACATGCCATTCTGCTCCAATGAGCTTCCCTTTTTTCATACATACCCCACTTGTGATGTCACCTATCTTCTGCTCTGTTACTCCCCTTATCCTACTCCTACACTCCACTGACTGTGCTCATTTGCTATGTAAACCTGCGATTCACTATCCTAACCCTCCCTTGCATAGGATTGCCTACTAATGCTTGGTTACATCTCTTAGACTGTGCTTCCCCCCTTAGCAACCTCTACTCGGTGGCCATGTTGTCTTCAGCCTGCTTCCCTTGCATTGTTAATTCACAATTTAAATAAAATCACATTTGTGGGTTTTAATTTTTATTTTTCTGGTTTTTAGAGCGCAGCCCATTTGCTTATTTTTTTTTTCCATATTGCATCAGGAAACATTGTCATTGGCCATATATTTGGCCATTGGCATGCTTCGTGCATTGGATGCAACCTTTATTTGGAGCTGTCACGGCTCTGTTTTGCTATTTGCAGAACGGTACTCAGTTGTCAACTGAGTACATTTCTGCAGATAACACTGCTCTTATTCGGACAGGTTCGGGTTTCCTGAATCGCAAATCTACCTCATCTGCATGCCTTTCACCTGCAATTGAGGTAATTTGCATAACCCGGCCCTGTCCGTGTAAGAGCAGTTTTAGGAGCTCTCTTGCACGCCCCTGCAGGCTGTTCCTGGATCGCTCGTCGGACATGATGGCTGCATGGAGTCTTACTCTACTCTTAGACTCCATGCAAGCCATCGTGAATCTGACCCCGTACCTTTTGAAAATAACTGTACAGAATTTGGGACTATTATGCTATTGAAAAACTTATTATGATGCAGAAGCCTTATTTCAAAAGGTTTCCATATCATGGTAAATGTTTCCAGTTCACGGACCTTTCCACCATTATGTTTTTTCTCTCATGGAGGTGTAGTATATAGACCAGTCTCTATGGAGAAGTAGCATGCTAGTATGATAGTCAGAGGGAGTGCATAATAATAACTAGCCATCTATGTCAAGCAAAATTCTTCATTAGCACTCTTCAAGAAAATCTTGATGAGTGGATGGGAAATAGGAAATACACCCCGGGGATCACTTCTGTGGCTCTGCTCGACAGTGGCACAGGAAAATAACTTTCTTGGGTGGCGTAAGCCAGGGAACCTGGTTGGCTAGGCTTATGTAGGCCCTTAGGCCGATAGCCTAGCACCTACCTATGAATCTATGCTCACCAACTGAAATGGCAGCAGCTCCAGAGTAATCCAAAAATCACTCTGTCAAATTAAACTGTATTGAGGGACAAGAAAGTGAATGTCATCTTTTCTTGGTACAGGGCAATATTGCTTATTTGTGAGGGGTGTGTCTGCCTGTCTGTGAGGACATGTTTTGGGGCCTGTAGCAAGCATCTGAGTGTGTGTGTGTGTGTGTGTGTGTGTGTGTGTGTGTGTGTGTGTGTGTGTATGGGGGTCTGTTTCTGTGTTTGTGGGGCTTGTTGTTGAATGCTTAGATATGTGTGTGTGCATGCACACTTGTACATGTGTATCTGAGTGTGTGTGTGCTTGTGGTGGGAATGTCTGGGAGTATGTGTGTGAGCATTTGATGCGAGGTGCCTATGCTTCTGCAATGCACAGGCTGCTAGGGGTTAGGTATGAGAGCACAATGCTGTAATTAAATCAAAAGATGCTTCAAAAAAGTATTATTTTAAGGGTGTGCACACTCATGCAACAAGCTTATTGTACATTTTTGATTTTTTTATATTTTTCCCTAACAGATTTCTTTTTCACTTGAATTATACAGGTTATATAGGTCACATTAAAGGTGGGAAAAGTTTTGAAATGATTTATTGCGGTCTCATTTTTTATATCACAAAACCTGGCATTTTAACTTTCTATATCCACTGTGTGTGTGTGTGTGTGTGTGTGTGTGTGTGTGTGTGTGTGTGTGTGTGTGTGTGTGTGTGTGTGTGTGTGTGTGTGTGTGTGTGGAATATGTGGGGTCTTTTGCAGGTCATGTGTTCCTCAAGCCACAGATGAGATGTCCAACCCCTTGTAGTACTGTATATATATTCAAATATATGTTTATATGTAATATATACTTATATTATGAACCCTCCATGTTATAGCTACTGATATTGTTTCCAGTTGGATGGAATAATTTATTAGCTTTCTAAATTTGGGGTAAAAATGCTCTACTTGTAGGGAAAATCTTTTGTAATAGATGTGATTTCTTTCTTGCTTTCTTTATAAAAAGTCATAAAAAAACATTTTAAATTAAAGACCTTTGATTTTGTTTTGGAAACTGAACTTTTGCACAAATACTAACCTGTCATCTGCTTTTCTTAAAAAGTTATTCATTGTTTGCATTTTGTCAGAGATGCAGGGTCATATTTTGCTCTTAAAAATTAAAGTGAATGCATGTATTAAATCAGAGCCTGTAAAAGCAAATTCTAGAGATGAACTCAAAAAGTTCAACAAAAAACTCAGAAACAAAATTAAATTCTCCAAAAGTAAGCATAAATTGACAATTATGAAAAAAATGAAATCCTCCAAAAGTAAATTTGAATCAACAATTGACAATTTTGTTAAGGACAACCACAAAATGTTCTTCAGCTATGTCAAACATTAGAGCTAATACACAGCAACTCTTACTTGTCCCCTTGATGAAATAACCGACCTATCAATGGACAAATTCAGCTCTAACTTTATTCCCCTCTATCTTCCTAAATCACCAACATATAAGCACACCTGCAAAACCCACTCTGAGCACCTCTGAGAAAGTCCTGAATGCTCTCTTCAAGGCTAGAAAGCAGTAGCTTCATGGGTCCAGATAATATGCCAGGCTGCCTTCTCATCAGCACCAACACTGTCTGGTAGACTCGCTGCTTAGCCTATTCAACCTCAGCCTTTCTAATGGATACCTGCTAGAGGAGTGTAGAGCTGTGGTAGTCATCCCACTCCCCAAATGGGGAACCATTGAGGATCCAGGAAATGGTAGACCTTTAAGCTTCACCAGCCTTATCTGAAAAGCAATAGATTTTATTAACAAGGACATCAGCTGTCTACAAGTCCTGGACCAAAGTCAGGTTGGGTTTGTTAAAAGCATATCCTGCTTCCTGAACCTGTTGGGCTTCTTTGAGTAAGTTACTGATTAATAAAACTCAGACAAATCAGTTTGCACTGCCTACTTGGCTCTGGCCAAGGCCATTCATACCATCCCACATTCTAATATTATTGCTAAGTTAATCAACCTAAATGTAAACCCCTATGTCACCCACTGGATAGAAAAATAGCTAATTGGCAGAGTCCAATATATTAGCATGGAAGGCTTGCTCTCTGGGAAAAGATTAGTTACCAGCAATATTCCTCAAGGTTCAGTCATAGGACCGCTTTTCTTTGATATTTACTCTTTTGATGTCAAGGCCTATGACTGGCCAAGTTTGCAGCTGACTGCAAAGTTGGAGCTGTCATTAACTCCCCATTTGTGTTCTGCATTCTTGAAGAGGGACTATCATGCACCAATATGTGGTTCCTGAACCACAGCCTGAAACTAAATAGGGTCATTGATATTTACCAGGCTATTGATCTGTGAGGATACTAAGAAGCCTAGCCTTACATTCCCATATTTGTTTTTGGCTCTTACATTCTGTGTATGAATAAACCAGAGGTGGGCAGAACAAGGATATGTTTGGTCATTACTTGTTGCCACTATGGAAGAAGGACATGGGTGCTATACTGGGTGTGAATTTGCTGTTTCCCATACATTCATCCATATTATATTTGAATAGAGTTAGAAAAGTACTTTACTTTCAAGTGAAAAATGGTTCCATAGAAGAGGTATTGTCTGTGGTATATACATGTTGCACTAACATGTTCTATTTATGTTGCAAAGGAGATCGAGAGCCCTTGAGTAGGCATTCATGATAAATGCCAAGAAATGCAGCACTGTGTCCTTTGTCAAAATTGGGCAGCTAAGTAGCTTCTCCATGGGTGATACACCTTAAAAGTTGACTCAGTCATTGGAGACGTAGGCACTTTCACTGACAATGAACTATACTTTGATCACCATGTAGCCACTGTTGTTAGGAGATCCTTTTAACTAGCCAAACTAATGACCATTAGCATTTATTTTAGATCTAAGGCGGTTATCCATTTCTACCTACTCCTCCATCATAATTCCTATAAAAGAGTACAATGGCCAGTTTGGTTTGTGCTTGTAGGTATGGGACGTTTTGACCACTGCATTAATGCATTCTATATCTAGATCTGTAACACTTGAAATACAGTTTGATACTAATGTTATGCCCTAGTTAACAAGGCTTTATAGTAGTTTGTAACATTCAGCAAGAACAGCAAAAACATATGGCAATCATGCACAATTGCGCAGAAAATAATCCGTCATTAGAAAGAAGAAATGATTACTCGCATTACTGGTCTGTAACCTGATACAATGATAGAGAACTCACTTCAGTAAAGTAAAAAAAAAAACAGAACATTGTCTGGAAATTAAAACTAGCTTTAATATCAATTAAATGCATAAAACTGAATAGAACTTCAGACACGCTGAGTAAATCTTCAAATATTCTAGTTAAATATATTAACTTCTTATGTAAAATTCATGATTTGATTTCATAGTTAACATGATAAAAAATATTGTTAATTAAATTAATTATATTTAGATATGAAATAATATGTTGAATAAATTAACATTCAATTCCTAATTAAAATATTGAGTATTAAAATGCTTTTATTAAATTTAATTGGGGTCAAATTGTTTGGGATCAAACTGTCCTGCTTCCTGCACTCATCTAATCATTTGACCCAGCTTGACAAACCAGAGTGTTTCTTTACTTAAATAATCCAGGGTATGTCTTGCTTGAGCTACTCTGACTACCGTTTGACCTATATGATATATCTTTAGATATGTGCTGAACAAAACAGAAAGGTTCTCTGACTACTTCTGCTACATATGGTGGTAGAAGGAGATGGAATTATCAACCCAGGATCCATGATCCCTTACTACATCATCATTTTGGAAAAGGTACTGAATACGCTGTACATTGAGGGAAAGAATTAGTAACAAATGTGTCTATACTATAATCTTACTATTGGCTCTTTTTCTATACACCACTGGTTTACATGGGTTAGTTCCTGCATTAATGAATGGGTACTAAAAGTCCTGATTCCCTATCTGGCAATTAAGAAAACAGATGACATTCATGGGGCACATTACTAGCTGTCTTCATACTCTATAAGGAGGCATCTGCCACCTTGACACTGTGGGTACTATCTTTCAGCCAGATGGCTATCCACCTCACCA
This sequence comes from Protopterus annectens, assembly GCF_019279795.1. Classification (NCBI taxonomy): domain Eukaryota; kingdom Metazoa; phylum Chordata; order Ceratodontiformes; family Protopteridae; genus Protopterus; species Protopterus annectens. The sequence goes on along the minus strand of NC_056738.1, from coordinate 292,324,735 downwards.
TGTATGACTCTACTTTTACTTTAAGTATTTTTTTACATACCAAAATCTTTTACAAATGGGACCATATAAATATAACAAAATGAATTGACAATGAACCAATTAAACCATCAATCACTTCAAGATCATAGACAACAATAAATCATTACAATAAATTGTAAATACTTTGGGCTTGACATGGTAAAAACAAGAGAAAAACGTAAAAACATATCTGCTAGAGTCTATGAGAAAGAGAAGTACAGACCAAGAGTCATTCCAAAAGTTCACACCGATCTGAGCATTAAACTACTGCTTTAGTTTATAACTCAGCACATGGAAGGAGTCCTTCCCATTACCTGGGATTAACTTCCAATGTTTAAATATCAAATCAGCTATGGTAAGAGTTGTGTTAGAAAAAACATTCTTTAGTAGAGGAAAAAATAAATTCTTTAGCAGAGAGCTGCAGATTGGGTGGTTGAATCCAAATTAGCCAAAATGAAACATTCTTTGTTTCTTGTAAACTAACATCAATAATGCTTCTTATACTATTAATCAATAGGTACCAGAAAGGCTGGATGTCCTTACCAGACCATACCACGTATAAATAGTCTGTTTCTAACACAATGCATCTCCAACATACACTGGAGGTTTTTAATCTAGCCAGATGTAAATGGGTAGGGGTCCACTGCCAGAAGTAGAGCAATTTAAGAAAGGCAAAGGATAACAAGGTAGGCAGACATGGGTCTTATGCTTTACTACAGAAGATTTTCTACTGCTTACACTCAGCAAAGCCTCAGATGCAGGAGTAACAACATGAACGTACCAAAAACTAAGTTTTCCCTTTACCTAGTAACCATTGTACTAGATGATCCCTCCAGACAACTCAGGTGTGCAACTCAATAGTGTGAGAATAATATCTCTATCAAATACTTGCACCAATGAATGGTTACTTGTGGGAAAAAATACTTCAGCCTGGTGTATGGTAAAAGTGATTTCAAGTCTGTGGTACATACATTTTTTCATGTTTACTAATACTATCCACAGTTTGCCCATGCATAGATCTACTTTTAAGCTGCTTAGCTTGTTAGCAATGTCGTCAAAGGGTATAGTACTAAATTCATTTGGCAGATATAAATATGTTACCTGAGCAGAATAAACACTGCCAACAGCCAGTGTCATGTTCTCAGTTAACTCAACTGAGTAGGCAGGATGTCTCATTGACAAAGCCAAACTGATGAGGGTTTACCCTGAAAAGTTTTTTATATCATACTTTATGAGATCCGATTTCATTTGTTCCATGGCTCTGCAAAAAAGAGTAGTCAGACTAATGGGTCTTTAGCTTCCCAGGTAAGTGCTAGGGCCTCCATTGTGTAAAGAATTCACCACTGCAGCCACCATACTTCAGGGTCAAATCCCGTATTCAAGAGCAAGTTAAATAATTGGGGTAAGGGCTCCATATGGACATGTTTTATTGATATGTATAGCTTCATAGGTGATTACTAAGCTAAATGCCTTGAAAGACCTTTTTAAGCCTAGACAATAAGTTGATATTAGAATCAAACCCTGTCTGTACATTGTGTCTGTAAGGTGATGACCTAAACCATTATTCCAAACCACTCCCTGACATTTATTAGGCATCTAGGTAAAATTATCAAGTGCCATAGATGTATTATTTTTAAAGAGCACCTCAAAGTTCCTGATTTGCCTTTCTAGCAATTATAGTCCCCCGGATTCAGCAATCCTCCATGTAAGACTAAATAAGTCTTACACGGAAGCTGCAGTTGAACGGTATGATGTCAGCATGCCATGCATATTCATGAGGGCATGCCTACTCATACTCTAGTCTAACACGGTCCGTGTAGGAAAGTAGAGGGCGTGTCCGATTGCCGAGTACTGCAAAGGGACATGCTCCCAGAAGAGTTAGAGTCCTGATAGTAAACACCCACGAGCGAGTCCGCCGAAATGTCAAGAAACACAACACCACACATCCCCACAGACTAAACCCTAGTGAAAGTGTTTAAAAAGTAAAAATAACCATTTCAATTTTTTTTTTATAATTTCCAATATGTTTGCCACCATTTGTGCTCATTTGCACGGGTATGCCCTTTGCTCAACCACAGTTAGCAGATATGACATTGAAAAACATATAAGATCTACATATGCAAATTAATCAAAGTAGCAATAGTGTAGTGGTAGAGACATTGCCCAAAGAATAGGTAGTCATGGTTCGAGCCCCACAACATCCCCCTCCAGTTTTCATTAAATAAGTATGAAACAATTCCCCGATATATATAAATTTAATTTAAGTAAAATGTAATGAAATGGCCAATGTATTTCTGAACAAAACCTATATTATGTATATATAAAAAGGATCATAATTGCCCGTAGCTTAGCAGCACTTTAACAAGCTTAATATGAGTGCCTGTAGCTAAGCAGATCTGTACCTAACTTAATATGAGTGCCCGTAGCCATGCAGCACTTTACCCAGCTTAAAATGAGTGCCTGTAGCCAAACAGCACTGAACCCAGCTTAATATGACTGCACATAACTAAATAACGCTTTACCCAGCTTAAGCAGTTTGCGTGGCGCTGCGCAGTGCGCCAACCAGCTTGCCGTCAGGCAACATTGGGCAACATGTAGTAAAGTCGCCTTTACACAGGCACACCTCCTAGCCTGTCTAGACAGCAGCAAAATTAAAAAGCAATGATAGGGGTCGAACCCAGGATATTGTGCACCATAGTCAAAGCACTGAACCACTAAGCCATGACACTTGTACCTAGAAATCCAGTATTACCATACATATAGGAATGAATGAAAATATAACCATGACAAAGCAGGTTTGCTCTTAGCTGAGAAATTTCCAAAACGGCCAATCACAAATAAGTGCGGGAAAACCGGCATATATAAGCTCTATAGGTGGGAATACACACCATAACTAATTGTGGTACCCATTTGCAGTCAGGATGGCAGGTGTCGGAGAGGGAAATCACTTTAGAGTGTAAAGGTGGGGCACTGAGGAGTCCAATTATATGGTTTGGCTCCTAGTCCATCATCATGAAGGCCGACTCATGCAGGGCCAGGTTCAATGGGGTGTGTATAAGGCAGAAGCATGGAACCAGTTGGCACATGATCTCACCAGTGCCACAGGCATTCCGAGGACTGGTGAACAGGTCCGTCACCACCATGCGGACCTGAAGTGACGAAAGGAGGACCAACTGAACCGATGGATCCAGGAGGCCCGTCAAATGCCCAATGCCCCACTACTGAGTAAGTATACATGTCATTAAGTATGTAAGAAATGCTATCCTAGCCTATAGTATGGATAGGTATGTTCCGATATCCCTTCATTTATATTATAGCTGCAGGTGTTCGTTCCGCGAATCGGCAAGCCTATGCTGATAGGCTGGTAAGGCTGCGCCACCAGGCAGGTTAGTAATTATTCAGCTGGTATTATTATAGAATATAAGTGAGACAGCCTGTAAATGAGTTTAGTGTTGTAACCCAGTAATAAAGGTCAAATAAGCCTAGAATAAAGCTTCTGCTAGTATTCTAAGATCAGATAAGTGATGCAGCCTGAAAAAGAGTATTGTAATCCATTAATAAAGAGTAAACAAGTCTCAAATAGAGTTCCCACCTGTATTGTAATATCAGATAACTGCTTCAGCCTGAAAATGAGTGTTCTAATCTATCAATAAAGGACAGACAAGTATTGAATACATCCTTGTATATACTGTCATATGAAATAAGTGAGTCAGCTGGAAAGGATTGTTGTAACCCAGTAATAAATGTTAATAAAACCTAGAATTAATTACCATACTGAAATGTAAATATAAAATAAGTGAGAGAGTGTGAGAAAGACCTTGAAGTCTGTGATAAAGGTATACTGCATGCATGACATAATGAAATGAATGAGACAGCCACAACCAAAGAGTGAAATGTTTTAATAAAGTACAATACCTGGGCTGTGTCCGTCCCACATTTCGGATATGTTGTTGTACACTTGCATTATGGAGATAGTATGGTTGTATGAAATGCTGAACATCCACAGTTGTCTAGGCCCATATAAACTGGCTGATGGGAATGCCAGTATGCCAGAAGAATAGTTATAGTCCTCAACTGTGTCATGTATAGTATTTACCTGTTAATCCGGTACATGAGCAGCTTGTGCTTGTGATCCCACAAATGTCAGTGTGCTGCTAGAACTGTACGTAACTGTTCAAATGTAGCAGGATGAATACAAATGGAATGTATATTAATGTAGCAGTAACATCTCCATCACCAACATTTGTAAGGTTACATACAGGAAACTGTACTAATACATGTAGGGGATATATATCTGCATCTAGTAGGAATGTATAGTATACGTATAGGTATTTTAAGTTGTTAATGTAATATTTTATCACCCTATCCTATGTTCACAAATGATGCTATTCCACACCAAACTGGGTATGTGTATTCACAATTAATTCCTATGGACATTTGTCCTGTTGGTTTATTCATATCTGCATGTACATTGATGCATGTGCCCTGTTCACATATCCAAACCTGATGGCCTGTTGCCACCAATCAACCCTGCATGCTGTTGGAATGTCCACTGTTGTCCTAAATACGCATGTGTTATGCTTGCTGTTCAACTTTTGGAATCCATGTGTGTTTGGTGAATTGCAATAATAATGCATGCGGTTACAACTAATTTTGAATGGTGTTGTTTCTTACTAACCCAAAATGCCATTAAATACAGCTAAACACAGGACAACTGGGAAGGCGGGTGCCAGCGGACCCACCTCTCCCACCTCAGCTGGCGAGTGCACCTGGCACCAATGCCCAGGCCAGGACCTCCTCATCCGGTGGCCCTGTGCCACCTTTGGGTGGAAGCGCTGCAGGGGATGGGGCTCGCCCCCCCTCTGCAAGTGTGGCCAGAGGAGAGCCTCCACTCACCCTCCAAAGGGTCTGGTCTGTGGTGCGTAGTGAGATCAGGCGTTCCATGACTGATCCCCTATGCCAGCTCGAGGTGAGAGTGGCGCAACTCACGGGTGTGCCTGCCCGTCCTATCCAGCCCCCAGCACAGCCCCGGCCTGGGCTGTGAAGGCGCAGTGGTAACTGCCTATGGGTGGGGATCTCAGTTCCACTGTTGCCATCTGTGGGCTCATGGGCTTGCGATATGCAAACATCCATCCCCGTCAATTGTGTTTACCCCCCACATGTGTCATATTACGCCCCTGTATGCGTCTTGTTTGTCTTGTCTGTTAACCTCCCCAACCTACCTCCCCAAATATACCTACTTCCTGTACCTCTCATTCCACTCTCACCTGAAAAAAAAAAAGGGCACTCTGTTCCCACAAAAAATTACGCCCCATACATAGTTGCCCATTTCGCACACATCTGCTGGACATGTAAACTGATAATTACAATTGGCTCTACAACATACTTTGTTTTTGTTAAATAAATTCGTTAGAGTCAGACTGTAAAAATCATTGAGTTATTCAAACACAATGTCAATTAATAACAAACAATAATGCAGGAAAGCTTGGGTATCTTAAAGCTCTAATGTACATTAGGAGGCAAAAAACCATACACAAAGTTTGTATAGAATTTTGACTGCTTTATTGACCAAAACACATTGGTTATATACATTTCATTATCAGTTTTGCCCACCTTACTGGTGTGGTTAGTGACAGGGTCTTTACATCATAGTAATTCGTAAAAGTGCTGAATTTGTGTTTTCAAAAGTCCTTTTCCCATGAGAATGTTGCAGCCTTGCAAGCAGCTGGTCAGTCACGATGACCTCCTGAGGATGTAGCCAATTCAAGGTTCTCTGATTAGTTCAAATACAATAGATGTATGTCTTCCTTAAAGCCTCCCTTTGTCTTTCTTGTCCCAGCTGCGCACTATCAGAGATAGTGCGCAAGGCTACCTTCCTGGTGGAGGCAGGAAAGAGGACACACATGAACAGATTTATTATTTTCTAACTTTGCAAAATAATCTTTACTTGAAAGACATGAGCCAGACTGCATCTGCAAGCTGCCAAGGTCAAATTTCTGATTACACTGCAGCTTGTGCTTCAAGCAATAATATGCAGGTTTATTTCTACTATTATTCTAGTAAGACAGGATTAAATGCATTAAGTACATTTATTCCTAACTAAAGCACACATTTCTCTATATATTTGATCACACAACTTATATATGTTTGAATGATTAAATACACATCTTCCTAAGCAGCACACATTGTAAATATATTTTCTAGGCAGCATGTATGTAAATATATTTTCTAAGCAGCACACATTGTAAATATATTTTCTAAGCAGCATGTAGATTTTTCTAACATTCTCCCTCCTTTTAATGCATTTAATACTATGTGAAACATAAACAGTATTAGTTCATTTCTTAGCCTTTTCCCTTCAAGGACTTTCAGCTAAGTAAGTCATTTGTTTTATATTTCAGATAGACTTTCACTTGGTATCAACAAATTCAATTCTATATCTTGGTACATAGTTTCAGTCACTGATACATCAACTAAGTCTTTAACTAATTTTTTCACACAGGGTATCCCAGCAGACACATGCTCCAATTATGAGCAGTACCACACAAATTGCAATCAGAATGTTCATAAGGACCGACCCCACCCCCAAACAGATTCTGGAAAAAGTTATCAGTGGGTGTGGGCCTGGTTCTGCCATTGCTGACACCTGCTGTATTACCTCCAGGTGATCATTAATTTCATGCTGGTTGTCTGGAATGTACGCACAGCATTCTTCTTTGATAAGCGCCGCACCACCTCTCCGCTAGGGTGAAGTCGAGAGCCATTCGGTTCTGTAATACAACTGTTCTCATTGCATTCATCTCATCAGTCACAAGTTCAAGAGCGGAAAAAGTCGCATTGCTCATTACTTGAGAAGTTTTGACAATTTCCTCAATTCCCAAATCGATTTGACTGCTCCATAGGTTGGGAATATTCCAGCCCAGGATATAACACTGTCACTCAAGTCCATATGGGTCAATTTTTCTTTGTCCTTCACAGACGAATGATCCTTCCAGCTTGCTTCAATCTTACCCACTGGATTAGTAGGTTTTCTGACTGTATTTTCAGCTCGGTGAGCTACATCTCTTACATTACGTATTTTACCCAGGGCAATTCTGCAGTATGTCTTATGGCTGGAACCAGATAACCCAAAAACAACTGCCGGACCAATTCTCAGGTAACCATTTATAGGCTTTTTCCCACAAACAAAATAACAGTTTTCTACTTTTGTACTGATGCGGGTTAACCCTGAATGAAACATTTTCTTATCTATAACAGAGAATTGTCTATATATTTCAGGAGATTTTTGCACATTTCTCAATGTTGTTTTCATCAAGCTTAAATATGAATCATAATTCGTGCTGCAACTAGTACCTTGGTCTATAGGTTTTATATAACATTTGTAAGACACAGTTATGTTACAGTTACTCCAACCAACCTGGAGTGTATCATTTTTAACAAAACAAACAATTCCTTTCTGAGTAACAGGCAAATGTAATGCCACTTTGTCTTGTGATCTCACAGTGCCTGTGTCAAATAACAGGTTTTCCCAAGTTGCATTTATTCCCAAGGGGACAGCAGACATCAAAAGTCCTCCATATGCTGTGGGTATTGCAGTACAGACCCAGCAATTTGAGACGTTCATAGTCTCTACATAAACTCGTTTCATAGCCAGGTATGTGTTAAAGTTTGGGTGCCAGTCTATAGCCAGTCCTTCATCACGTTTTATTAATTTCACTTCTGTAGTTATATGCAGGAAAAACCATAACAACAAAAAGGTTACTACAAACATAGTTATTAAGTGTATGATCAGTAGGCCAGTGAACCAGTGTCTCTTGGGTTGTTTCACATTTTTATTCATTCTGCCTCTGGCCATCCTGTTCCTGTGGTATGTCCAGACTAAATTTCTTAACAGGTTTGCAATGGGTTAAATGAACCCAAGATGCTCTCTCAGCGATTTTCACTGCAGTGGGTGTTGCCAACAGTACCTGGTACGGACCTTCCCACCTTGGACTCGCCCAGTTCTTTCTCTTTATGATTTTCAGCCAAATCCAGGACCCGGGTCAGCACGGCTTCTGGTTTCGTTTCTTGTTTATCTGAAAAGAGTTCAACTGCAAAACAGTCTTATTTGTTAATAACTTTTCATATAACTAGCTAATGAGCCATCGGCCTCCAGCTCCGCAGGCATGAGGGCCTTCCATTGTGGCACACAATATGCCCTTCCAAACACTATTTCAAAGGGGTCAAGCCCTTTACATTTGGAACAGTTCTCATGCTCAGCAGTGCCAAAGGCAGACAGCAAATCCAAGTCTTTTGAGTCTCACTCATTAATTTTCTCAACTTGTTTTTCAAGATTCCATTGTACCTCTCCACCAGTCCTGCTGACTGAGGGTGATAAGCACAATGGTTTTTCAAAGAAATCCCAAAGAATCTCCCAAGCTGCTGTATTGTCTGATTAACAAAATGTGTCCCATTGTCACTATAAATTCTTTCCGGTATGCCAAATCTAGGAATGATTTCTTTCACTAGGGCCTTTGCCACTGTTGCTGCATCCGGATTTCTAGTTGGAAAAGCTTCTACCCATTTTGAAAACATATCTATGATTACTAAACAGAATTTTTTCCCTTCACATTTGTTCAGTTCTATGAAATCCATACAAATAGTATGGAGCGGATAGGGTGGTGTTGGAAAACTCCTCGCTTTGGTTTAAATGCTCCTGTGCATGATGTTTGCTACAAATATGACATGTTGCACAAAATTTTTGTGTATAATTCGTAAATCCATATGTTTGGAATGTTTTGTTAACTAACTGTACCATCCCCCCTGTTGAGACATGGCTCTGCCCATGACTCAACAAAGCTACATATCTAAATAAATTAGATGGCAATATGGGCTTTTCCTCTTTGGAGATGTACAGTCCCTCTTTAAGGATTGCTCCTCGTTTTATCCACTTTTGCTTTTCTGCTTTTGTAGTTAATGTCTGCATTGTTTTTAACATTTCTAAATCTAGAGTCTCAGAAGGTTGTAGTTCTTCATTCAAAAGCACAGTCTCTGGGTTTGAGGCAGCTTGCTTAGCTGCATCAGCCCGAGCATTCCTTTGAAATTCTGTCTTGTTGTTTTGTATGGGCTGCACATTTACAGATAGCTATTCTAGTGGGTAACTGAATAGAATCTAACAGGTTCAGAATTAATTGCATGATTAATCGGCTTGCCAGTAGATGTTATCATTCCCTGTTTTTCCATTGTTGTGCAAAGACATGCACTGTAGAGAAAGCGTACTGACTGTCAGTATATATGTTAACACATTTGCCTTTTGCTAGAGTGCAAGCACGTGTCAAAGCTATCAATTCTGCTGCTTGAGCTGACAGGTTATGTTGCAGGGGTTGTGCTTCTATGATTTCGTCAGTCACTACTGCATAGCCCACTAGGTTCTTCCTGTAGGACCTCGTCTACAGGACCCATCCACAAAAAATGTCACCTCTGCGTCAGCTAAAGGTACATCAGTAAGATCTTGTCTGGGTGTGGTTATTTGTTCCATTTCCTGTAGGCAGCTGTGTGGTGTGCCATCCACAGGAATTGGAAGTAATGTCGACGGATTTAATGTTGTACAACGTTCAATTGTCATATGGGGTTGACTCAATAGTATGGTCATGCAAGAAAGATGTCTGGCAGGGGATAAAAATGCTATTTTTCCTGCAGTAAAATTATCGCAACTGCATGAGGTACTCTCAACGTGAGAGGATGAAACAACACCACTGAGGCTGAAGCTTGCACTGCCATAGCTGCTGCGACTACTGCTTGTCGCAGGCGGTAATGATCGTGCCACGGATCTAACTGTGATGAATAGTAAGCTATGGGGCGTTGCTTGCCGCCATGTTGTTGCGTCAGTACTGACGTCATATATCCCTACAATCTACAGTTTGGAAAAATCTCTTATGGTAATTGGAAGCCCTAAAACTAATGATGAAACTATCAGTTTTTAGTCTGCAAAAGGCTGCCTCTGCTTCGAGTCCAGTGTAGTGTTTCTCGTGCTGCCATTGGTGTTTTAAATATTAAATCAGCCAATGGAGCCGTTTCTAAAGCATAATTGGTATCCAACTTGACAAAATTAGTCGTTCCCAAGAAGGACATCATTTCCTTCTTGGTAGTTGGTCTGGGTGCTTGTAAAATAGCTGTTTTCGTTCTTCATCTAATGTTCTGCCTTCTTTGGATATCACATATCCCAGGTATTTAACCTGTTCTTTCCAAAGTTGCAATTTATGTTTATTCACTTTATGCCCTTGCTCAGCTAAGAATTTCAATAATGCTATTGTGTCTTCCTACACTGTTGCTGGGTAGGGGCTGCAAGCAAGATGTCATCTACATAAAGTAGTACTTGGCTGCCCCTGGTGGAGAAAACCCTGCCAGGTTGCTAGCCATCTCTTGTGCGAATATCGTTGGACTTTCACTATATCCCTGTGGTAGTCGGTGTATGTATACCTTTGCCCTGAAATGTAAATGCAAACCAATGCTGGCTGTCAGGGTGGATAGGTATTGAGAAAATGCATTGCTAATATCTACCACGGTGAAATATTTCTGTTGTGGCTTCAGATCATTTAATAAGGTATGTGGGTCTGGCACCGTAGGTGCTCTGTATTACCGCATCATTTACAGCTTGTAAATCTTGCACCATCCGCCATTCCCGTTTGCTTTTTTTACAGGAAATAGAGGAGTATTACATGGTGAATCTAAAGATTCCACCAGTATCCCTTCCTTGAGTAATGCCATAATAATAGGTTTGATTCCTGTTCTGCATCCTTGCTCAAAGGATATTGTCTTTTTCTTGGTCTAAAGGCTGATTTTGGTGTAATAACTACTGGCCCTGCTGTACGAATAAGTCCTACATCTGATTTTCCTGTTGACCAAAGAACATTTGGTATTTTACTCAAAGCTTTTTCTTCTTCCTCTATCAAGAACGCCATTCAGCTGTTTTCACTCTGTTGTAAGTGTACAGCTGGGCGTGCTTGCGTTAACCAATTCAGTTTCTGTTTCTGTACTCCTAAGTCCGATAACTCTGAGTCAATTAGTCTCTCCCATCCTGTCACTTTGTCACCCAAGTCTACCCACCTAACATTCTTGTTTTTGGTTAGGCTAACGTGTGGTAGTTTATTGGATTTGTACAATTCCAAAAACTCCTGAGGTAACGAACAACTTACCACACTGTTGCCCTCAGTGTCCCAGTATAGGGTCCGTAATATCAGTCTATTTGCAGGATTCCTGAACAACTTTTGTTCGTATTCTTTATCAGGTCCTGGTGTGCTACAATAATATAGGGTACAATGTAATAAATGTTGCTGGTCAGTATCGAGGGAGGCACCTTGCTGGTGGCTACATTCATCAGTTCCTCGGTCACTGCCCTGGTCGGTTGTAACCAGATCCTGGCTGTACCAATAATAAGCCTCCCCCTCCGACCGTACTACAAAGGTGTCAGTTTGTCTCTGTGCCTCCATACCGTTCATGGTAGGGACAACTGCTATGCCAAAAAGTTGCATAAGATCTCTTCCTAATAGGTTCATGGGGCATTTGGCAGAAAGTACTATTTTACTTCTTTGGGTCATGCCGAGACTGGATCAGTTATTGCTATATCATGGGAAAGTGGTTCCCTGTACAACTGTCCGTTTGCTGCTTTCACTAATATGTAATCAGGTGACTCAGAATGTTCCGGTAACTTTGAAGGATGTATCAAAGTTCGTGATGCTCCTGAATCACACAAAAATTTGATTTCTCTCCCTTCTACCAGAAGTGTAACTTCGGTTTCGTGTCTGCTAAATAGAGCTCTAAGCTCAGTAGTGCCAGATCTAAAACTTCACTTTCCCCAACTTCTACATCCAGTTGCATGTCATCTGCTTCTTCTAAGGTATTTACATCATCCCCTGCTCATTAGTCTCTTCTGATAGCTGCTGAGCAGCATAACTGTCATATAGTCAATCCTCATCTTCCTTATCCTTTTTTCCCGCAGGTGCCTTGCTCCTGCAATCCCTTGCCAAATGTCCCTTCTTACCAATTGAAGCATTCTCCTTTTTCTTTCTGCTCTCATAAATTTCTGAGTTTTTGTCAGGCGTTTGTTACCCTGAATATTTTGCTTACCCTTTTTGGCTGCTTGTACTACAAAACTTCCGCACCGTCTTCAGCTGTGAAGACCTGCGTTTTCTTTTCTTTTACTGTTAAAATGTTTTCGGCATGTCTAGCATACTCTAACAAGGCTTGAAGCCTACTTGTTGTGATCTATCATGTGCTTCGTGATGAAGCTATTAACAGGGCAATACAACCTTTCAAAATGCATTCTTCAATTGTTGTTCATATGAACTATCATTCTTTTGATTTTCAGGAACAGGCATGCCACTATGGTTATTAAAACATTCTAATAATCTACCATAGTATGCATCCACAGTTTCATTATCTCGTTGTACACACTGGTTAATGCAAGTCCAGTCTGCCCTAGGTTTCCATTTTTCAGTAATGCGGTCTGTAAGACCCTTCAATCTAGTATCTAGTTCTGCGTCACTATGTAGGAGTGGCCTGTGTTGTGCGTCACGGGCATTCCAGGTGCCACAAATCATGTGCCAGTCTGGACCTAAGATTTGTCTAACTACTCTTTCTACCTCTTCCCCATTTAAGTGATAACTCAATCTCATACCCTGTAAATCCTGTAGAAATTTCTCAAAGTTAATTTTGGATGGGAATTCCTTCTGTAGCTTTTGGATGTCTTCCGGTGTCCATGGTCTATACACTAAGAGAGTTGAGGCCTGGCCCTCCTGTCCTGCCTGCGGGTTTGGTACTTCTATTAATGGACAGATTTCCTCACCCTCATCTAATAAATTCCGCTTGGTTGAACATCTACAAGTGTTTCGTGTTCGGGATCTAGTCGATAGGTTCTCTTACAAATGGTTGTCTTAATATCCCTGTTGTCTCTGGGTAACGTGGGTCAGCCGCCCTCCCTTCATATTCTGAGTAAGGCATCGGTGGGCGTGGTAGGGAGGGACCGATGCTACTATTACATTATTATCCTCTTTGTCTAAAAATAATGCCTTTGCATTTTTATTTTTCTGTTCCCTTCGGTTCGCTTCCTCAATCCACCTATGTGCTTGAGGAACACCCAACTGTCGTTGCTTTTTTGCCTGACCTTCTGCGTCAGATTTTAACTGTCTCAAAAGTTTTACTAATGACATTTTATCCAATTTACCATCAAAGTCATACTTGTTAACCCATGTTGCAAAATATCTCACATTATCTGCTCTCTGTAATTGCATATATTTTGCATCTTCTGTTAAGGGCGGGTCACGTGACCCTTTAGTGCATTCATTTCCCATGTCTCTGAAAGAGAAAAAAGAAGAGAGAGAGAGAGAGAGAGAGAGAAAAAAAAACAACAGAACTGTTACGTAACCCTTTCTCTTGTACCACGTGGTATCTCTATTCCCCGTATTCACAGTAGTGTCTAGAATGACTGTTTACTTTGTTTTGCTTTATTTCCTGATCTATGACTCAAGATACAATACTTCGACTACCTCTCCCCGCTATCACAAACCTTTGCAATAGCACACTGTAACCTCGTCCCCGATCTAAAACAAAAACAAAGAGAATTCTGCTTACCCGAGCCTCCTGCTTATGTTTGATAGGCTTTTTAGGACCCAGTTTTCCGCTTTTCGGCCACAGATCAGACAAGTGGACAGCCTCTTTGGGCACGACAATTCAGTCGGAGGTCTTTCCTTCTTCTGCGCAGACTTCAATACCACCTATATATTCTGACCTGTAGCTTACCAAGGGAATTCCGCACGATTAGGACCAAGATGTTAAATAAATTCTAGAGTCAGACTGTAAAAATCATTGAGTTATTCAAACACAATGTCAATTAATAACAAACAATAATGCAGGAAAGCTTGGATATCTTAAAGCTCTAATGTACATTAGGAGGCAAAAAACCATACACAAAGTTTGTATAGAATTTTGACTGCTTTATTGACCAAAACACATTGGTTATAAACATTTCATTATCAGTTTTGCCCACCTTACTGGTGTGGTTAGTGACAGGGTCTTTACATCATAGTAATTCGTAAAAAGTGCTGAATTTGTGTTTTCAAAAGTCCTTTTCCCATGAGAATGTTGCAGCCTTGCAAGCAGCTGGTCAGTCACGATGACCTCCTGAGGATGTAGCCAATTCAAGGTTCTCTGATTAGTTCAAATACAATAGATGTATGTCTTCCTTAAAGCCTCCCTTTGTCTTTCTTGTCCCCAGCTGCGCACTATCAGAGATAGTGCGCTGGCTTCCTGGTGGAGGCAGGAAAGAGGACACACATGCAACAGATTTATTATTTTCTAACTTTGCAAAATAATCTTTACTTGAAAGACATGAGCCAGACTGCATCTGCAAGCTGCCAAGGTCAAATTTCTGATTACACTGCAGCTTGTGCTTCAAGCAATAATATGCAGGTTTATTTCTACTATTATTCTAGTAAGACAGGATTAAATGCATTAAGTACATTTATTCCTAACTAAAGCACACATTTCTCTATATATTTGATCACACAACTTATATATGTTTGAATGATTAAATACACATCTTCCTAAGCAGCACACATTGTAAATATATTTTTCTAGGCAGCATGTATGTAAATATATTTTCTAAGCAGCACACATTGTAAATATATTTTTCTAGGCAGCATGTAGATTTTTCTAACAGTTTTCCTCCCCCCTCTCTCAGGAGTGGAAGGTTTCAAATCTCACTCTAAATTTCTAACATATGCACAGCTGTTGCTGGTAAAGAATTGGGCAGCTATGGGCCTTCCCTACATCCTTCCTGCACATCCCAAGCTTGTTTTCCTACTGTCCTACCCTCTTTGTGCCTCTTTTTTCACCACTTTCCTATTTCCCAATTTTCTTTTCTTTAAAAGAAAATAGCACGGGTGTTAGCGGGAGTAAGCACTTTTAAGCAGTTGTAAGCATGTGTGCGCTTGTGTGCGCTTAGCTAAGCGTAAATAAGCATAGCTAAGCGTCGCGCAAACTCAGGAAAACCCGCTTACAACTGCTTAAATGTGCCTTAGTCACTCTGTATGACAAGGCCCTTGTACTGCTCAGCAGCAAAATAAAATATCCTTGTCAGTCTCAAACCTCACACCTTGGACTCACCAGTCTGCATGACATACCAC
This sequence comes from Protopterus annectens, assembly GCF_019279795.1. Lineage (NCBI taxonomy): Eukaryota > Metazoa > Chordata > Ceratodontiformes > Protopteridae > Protopterus > Protopterus annectens. The sequence continues at coordinate 292,309,556 of NC_056738.1, read as the reverse complement.
TAAGCCACAGCAGATATATAATAACTTGGTGCTGCAAGAAATATAACATGCATTAAAAGGAGTGAATGTAAAGGGAAAATATGAAAGCCAGAGCAATACATTTCAAGACAGAAATATAACATGCATTACAAGGAGTGAATGTAAAGGGAAACTATGAAAGCCAGAGCAATACATTTGAAGACAGACAGAAATATAACATGCATTAAAAGGAGTGAATGTAAAGGGGAAATATGAAAGCCAGAGCAATAAATTTCAAGAAAGAAATGTAACATGCATTACAAGGAGTGAATGTAAAGGGAAACTATGAAAGCCAGAGCAATACATTTCAAGACAGACAGAAATATAACATGCATTAAAAGGAGTGAATGTAAAGGGGAAATACGAAAGCCAGAGCAATACATTTCAAGAAAGAAATGTAACATGCATTACAAGGAGTGAATGTAAAGGCAAACTATGAAAGCCAGAGCAATGCATTTCAAGACAGACAGAAATATAACATGCATTAAAGGAGGAATGTAAAGGGGAAATACAAAAGCCAGAGCAATACATTTCAAGAAGGAAATGTAACATGCATTACAAGGAGTGAATGTAAAGGGAAACTATGAAAGCCAGAGCAATACATTTGAAGACAGACAGAAATATAGCAAGCATTAAAATGAGTGAATGTAAAGGGAAAATATGAAAGCCAGAGCAATACATTTCAAGAAAGAAATGTAACATGCATTACAAAGAGTGAATGTAAAGGGAAACTACGAAAGCCAGAGCAATACATTTCAAGACAGACAGAAATATAACATGCATTAAAAGGAGTGAATGTAAAGGGGAAATACGAAAGCCAGAGCAATACATTTCAAGAAAGAAATGTAACATGCATTACAAGGAGTGAATGTAAAGGGAAACTATGAAAGCCAGAGCAATACATTTCAAGACAGACAGAAATATAACATGCATTACAAGGAGTGAATGTGAAGGGAATATAGGAAAGCCAGAGCAATACATTGGAATAACCACTGTTGTATGCTAGTTAATTTCCTAATTCCAAAACAAAGAGCACACTCCCATGTATCCAGTGTTAGCATTAGGAGGTGTGAGTAAACTGACACAATGAGAAGAGTGTACTGGAAGAAGCAACAGTCAGGTTTCAGTACAACATGCATTTCACTGTCTACAACCCAGCTTCAGATATGAGACATATAACAACCTTCTGATTCACACAACAGTGTCCACAGCAAACAAGCATGGTCTCCACCTTGCAAAACTGAAAGGCCTACACCTACCTAACCTATCATTTTATAGCAGTGTCCTGAAATCACAGTGAGAACTGCAATTAGCACACAGCAGGCTGCATGCAATTACTAAATGGTGGGCACCAATTGGTGCAGAGGCCATCACATGCACATGGGCAGATACCTACAAAAGCAGCCTGTACTTGCTGTCCACACATGCAATTATATCATTGCAGCATATGGAGAGAGAAAGCAAGCAAGTGAGAGAGACAGACAAAACAAACAAACAAACAAACAGAGGTGTTTGTAGACAGCAAAAAAATATATATATTTAAAAAGAAAAATAAACGTCAACAGGTACAACAGACAGAGGTAAGAAATACAAAGGTAAGGTATGTAACAGATATGTATTTGGTGGGATGCGAATGATGTGTATGAAGGGTACTGTACATACTGTGAACCCTCCATATGTGTGCACAGTCCATATCTATATGTAAATGCAGATGTGCATAGGGCAAGGTACATACTGAAATTGTTAGTGAAGGCTAGACATATACATGTAGTTGAAGGTTGCTATGTCCATGTATCTATGAAGGTTGTAGTGTGTGGCATTGAAAACAGCAAGCAGTGCAGATATATGTCATGTGGTGGTTAAATGCTGTGGGACTGAGACAGTGAGGTCTGCTACAGCTGTATGGCCTGAGGACAGCAAAATGCATTCTACACAACACTGTGCAATATTTTTACAAAATTGTATGTTTCACAACTGTTTAATGATTCATATTCCCAACATGGAAGGTGGCCAGTATATTTGTATATATATGTATGTGTATATACATATATGCATATCTATATATATATATATATATATATATATATATGTATATATATATCTATATGTATATATGTATATATCTATATGTATATATATATATATATATATATGTGTGTGTGTGTATATATATATATATATATATATATATATATATATATATATATATATATATATATATATATATATATATATATATATATATATATATATATATATATATATATATATATATATATATATATATATATATATATATATAGAGAGAGAGAGTGAGAGAGGGAGACACAGGGTCAGACGTACTGTAACAGGTGCCTGGTGACCAACGCATTGACTGAACACCAGTCTTGATACTGCAGTACCATACCCCATTCCAAAACACTTTACACACTACCTACCAGATAGGTGGTTGCCTGCCCAACACTGAAGGTATCAGAAGGGAACATGGGACATGGGGTATAGTGGCCTCCCCTCTGATAATCACAGTTCCACACTAGTCTTGTAATCCCTCTACGTGGTATGTGTCATCACAAAAGGTGTGCCATCTAGGGAAATATAGGTCAGTGTACCCCCTACTCCTCACAATGCCCCATGTGGTATGTACCTCACATGACAACCACAGCAAGTGGAAAGGCCACAGACATACCTAACAAAGAGTGACACTGCCCCAAACACATGCCCTATGCAGACTGACTCACAAAACCACAGCTAGAGTGCATTGCATACATCATACACAGAGGTTACCACTGCCAGACATACAGAGGTATGTCAAACCCATAGCAGTCAGCCAACCACCATGACAAAACCTCACAATCCCTCTGGGCTACATGACCTAGGGCCCTAATCCATGTCAACGTACTGAACAGCATATGCTGGAGGTACAGGTTCCTATACACAAATATGCCATACTCTGGACTAAACTACCCAGCATTAATAAACATGGCTCATCATTAGTAGATGTCATACATACCCCTGATGAATGTTATGGAGATAGGTAATATGCCCTGTGAGTCACCTCTGTGTATCCGTTTGACAGGAGCAAGTGTAATCACATTACATGTGTGTCAAATGGCATTGTAGCATATGGCTGGGCTGCTGTAGGCCCCGGCCCAATAGTGTAGTACCTACCTATGACACAATGCGCACACACATGTACTCAGTGCAATACCACCTATGTGAGGTGGAAAGAGTGTGATACTGACTGTGTGCAAGGTCTGTAAAGCTGTGATAGCTTAGCGTGAGGTTGTGTCTGTCATGGTAGTTTGTGTCCTAGGTGTGAGGGCAGAGAAAGATGTGTCAGTTATTGGGATGCAGACATAGTAGGATGGCATATTTTGTGATGTAGTACCTTGTGTATGACTGTAGTGTCCCATTGTAGGCTGTAGCAGTACATGTATGCTCAGTAAGTGGTACTGCTGGTGAATCCAGGTCACATATGAACTGTTGTACTACCTGAAGCTGTAGGCCTAAACACCACAGTATGGTGTATGTTCACATTCCTTGGTATCACTGTCTTGTGTGTTTCCTGTAGTCTGCACAGATTACATTCCTCAGGCATAGGTATCTGTAAGTAGGGGCACACAGTACTATAAGGTACACAGGTAATGCTCATCTGTGTTGGCATACATTTGTGTGCTGTATGTTTGACTAATGTGTGTGTAATGATGCCCGTACCATGGCTGCAATCACATGTGTGTTACAGGGTATGTGTGTGTACCTAGCAACATGTATACTCTGTTACAGCAGTATGCCAGCTATATTAACAACCGTGCACATATGTTAGGTAGGGGTATGGCATCAAAGACTAGGGTGGTTTACTGTTAATACTGTAACTGTACATTACATTCATTGCATTGGATGACAATATTCATCATGCATTAGCTTGATATATACCCCCAGTGTGAGGTTATGCATTGTATCCAATACAGTGTGTCAAGTACTGGTGTATACTGGTTTGTTGTATGGAGTGCGGCAGCCACTGTCAGGCAGTTGTGGGCTGAGCACTGATAAGTGGTATTGAAGGTGTGTATCCTCTGATAGATAGACAGATGCTATATCTGGCAGTTAAGTGATATCTGTACTTCATAATGTTAAGTGTGCCACATGACTTGCTCACACATATTGTTTAATTGTCTTCCAGGTTTATGGCTCATCGCCGCAATCCTGTGTATACAGCTGCAGAGGAGAAGGTCATACAGGCCAGCCTGTATCAAAACTATGCACGGCTTTTTTCCAGGGCCAGCCAGCACCAGCATGAGCGCACTGCACTGTGGCAAGATCTTGTTCGCTGGTTAAATGACATAGGCATGCATAACCGGACATATGAGCAGGTACACCATCACTGCAGTGATTTAATCAGACATGTCCGGCAGCGTGCATCTGATATCCATAGGCAACAGCTTTCCACAGGCGGTGGTGCGCCCATACACCCCCCCCCCTCACCAGAGTGGAGGAGCTGCTCCTAAGCATGGTGGCTCCTGGCCTACAGAAGCAGCAACATCATGCATGTGTCATCATGGAGGCCGGAGCTACCCAGCAGGACGACATGGAGCATGCAGGTAATATGCCCTAGCTGTAGACTACTGTTACCTGTATTGTTAGAATATGCTTATGTGAGATGTGTACTGTGTGTTTAGCAGTTGTGCTGCCTCTCGTGTGCAATACTGATATTTGGAATAGTATCTCTACATCTGTGACTGTTGACTGTCGTTCCACTGTAGATTAGCACACTCACTCATGGCAGCAATGCCACAGTTGTGGCCACTGATAAACTGTGTCATATTCTTGTAGGTCCCTCTGGTGTGACAGCAGGGCAGACGGTACATGCTGGTGAGTGTGTTAACACTTTCATAATGGTAATGAAATGTGCATGTCATAGGTGAGGTGTAGGCCATGTACACGTAACACACCTATGCATAATGCATCCTGTCCATGTTTGCTGTGAGACATTAATCATCACATTAAAGTCAGTAGCTGCCTCAAGCACATACACTGCACAGTGCAGCAGACACATGTGTGGCAGCACTATACTGCACCTTAGATATGCATAGTTGCTACAGCTGTACACAACAGAACACATTTATCATATGCAGTACATGAAAACATGCTATACTCATAGCAGTCATTGCTTTGCACCTCAATGTTTTGCGTGTGCAAACATATGCACCTATACACAATATGCATAGCATGTTGTGTGTGTGCTTACATATGCCAGTATACACAATATGCACAGCAGTTGCCATCCAAACAAAGTGTCACATATATGTCCTGGAATGCTAGTGGGTGTATAGGTCACTTGACACCCATTGGGTTGTGTCCAAGTACAAATTGTGTTCCAGGGTGTAGCCAATCACCGAACAACTACACAGTTGCAACAGACTGATAAGGAATCCAAACACAAAAAAACAAACTAGAAAAAGAACTGTTTTATTAAAACTGTTATGTTTTGCTTGGTCCATTGAAGGTGGATATCGATACCATTTGGATTGTTTTAATAGAAGTGGTGCAGTGAGGGCGTGTTCATTTGTCTCAGTTCTTTTTACAGTTGCAACAAAGCCATGTATACTGCCATTACATTGGGGCGTCTACACTAGCACTGTATGGTCTTCTGCAACACATATTCTGCATGCTGACACATGTGTGGTGACTGTTTACCTTGTGATACTGACACCCACCTTCACCCACTATAGAGTATGTGTTGGATTGCTGGTGTGTGTATGTGCTGTAGTGAGGAGTGTATTACTGTGCATGTGTGCATGTGTGCATGTGTGCATGTGTTCATGTGTTCATGTGTGCATGTGTGCATGTGTTCATGTGTTCATGTTTTCATGTGTTCATGTGTGCATGTGTGCATGTGTTCATGTGGTCATGTGTGCATGTGTGCATGTGTGCATGTGTAGACTGTAAAGTGTGTTTCCTGTCTTCTTCTCACAGGTGTTGAGTTAGGGCTGGCCGAATGCAGCAGGGAACCTGAAGCCACTGCCATGAATAGTTCTGATGATGAGACATGTATATTGACACAGGGAGGTTTGATAGGGTCTGTTGTTGGTCCACCAATTGACAGTACACAGCGTTCAACCCAATCTATGCACACACTCATACTGCCAATACATCCCTCACCACCAATGGCCATAGGCAAGGGACAGCATACAGTTGGCACTGACCAGAAGAGTGTGGTACCTATGGCACTTACATCCCCTCACAGCAGCCATAGCCATATTCCTGGAACGGTACCACATAGGTGGAGATCCAGGGGTTCTCGGTGGAGCACCGCTGTTCGTATTGCCCCTGGCAGGCGTGCCCCTCACTGGTCTCATGACATCAAGTATGTTCCGAGCTGTAATGCAGGCTCAGGCACGTATGGAACGGTACACCAGGCAGGGACTTAGGGCACAGAGGGCACATTACACCGCTATCAATGACAGCATCTGTGACCATGCCTGTGCCATTCGGACTTACACCAAGGTCATTGGTAGACGTTGGGGGGAGCCAATAGATGCCCTCCACAATATGTCATCCATGAGCCAGGACCATGCGGGACAGTTGTGACATCGATGTGGATGCATGCCAGCAACAGCTGGCAGTGGTCGCGGATGGCCCCCTGGTCACAGCCACTCCCATAGTGGCAGTACCAGCCCATTCCCAGCAAGGACATGGGTCCAGTTGTACCACCTCTGCCTCTGAGGACAGTACCCAGTCAGGGTCGGTACCCGATACTGTCCGTAGCACCCCTGCCAGGCACAGGTACTGTATCCATGGCCGGAGACAGTAATCTGTATGGCCTAGCAGGTACAGTCTGTGGCTGTCCCACAAACTACTGTATATGGCAGCCACATGGTGGAGCTGTGTGCATGCAGACACACACACATTAACCAAACTAGGGCTCACACATACACACACACATTACATCAACATTGGCCCATGCTGTACTGTTGTCCCTCACACACACACACACACACACACACACACACACACACACACACACACACAGACATGTCGATTGGATGGGTCAATGTCAGGCTCTGGCAAACAACACAACACCCTGTGCATATGATGATACCTCTGTCACCTCCTGTCATCTGTAACATTGATGGAGGAACAGGCTAACATAGTGCTGATGCACAGGGTGACACTATAGCAGTGTAGCAATATTAGCAAGTTGTCAACAGGAAAGTGTAATGACATCCTTGCAGGTATACCTCACCAGACATTATTCATCAAAGCTCTGATTGTCAATGTAGCATTGTTTACACCACTGTTAGGTCTGAGTATGTATTGTCCACCCATGTGCCACTTGGCTGACGTGTAATGTGTTGCCAGCATGTGTTAGTGAGTGGACAGTATGCGTGTGATGTGTGCAGTACAGATTAGCAAGTGTACATCTGTGAACATGGTGGGTGCACACTGTCTGTATGTACGTGCATAGCAGACATGTGGGACATGTGGCATACCCTGTTGTACACATAGTGAACATGTCACAGTATCTTTCAATGGCCAGTATGCATTCTACTACAGTTATGTACTAACATGGGTAGACATGTGTTTATGACATCGGTAGACACCATGCTGTGGGTGATACTGTTAGTATCTGTCAATGATTTGCGGTCTGGTAGTATACATAACCTCAACAGCATAACTATAAGCAATCATTGGATATTGTCCTGACAAATGACACACAGTCATAGGGAACTCAGTAACAGTTGTATCCTTCCGGTGCTACACTATAACACTAACCAGTGGTAATTACCGCCACCCATTCCTGTGTCTACACCTGTTTGGCATATAGCCCCCTTTGGTACATGCAAACACACTAGGGATGTGTCCATCCACATCTGGTAATGCATGCAGTGGCCTACAATCCATTCCCTGGATGGGACACATATCCTACACAAGGGTATCATACAGACAGATGCCTGTCATGTGATACATGCTGTATAACAGTAAGCCGATTATGGCATAGTAATCCACATGTACGATACTTCCTATCCCGTCAGTACCACATTGGTGGTAGCCCTCAACATGTATGTTGGGTACCAATGTGTACATACAGCCTCATGTTATGTCATGTGTCCCTTGGTATCCACATATCCATAGGTATTGTGGAGTCCTAAGGTGTGTCACATGACACATTGGAGGCCTGGATGCATATACACAAGGCGGTTGTACACCTATAAAGACTGTCCATTATTGGCAGTCATGGTTGTCTATGAACATGCCTGACATATACCCCAGGCATATACCCTCACTCACACTACTGTAAAGTAACTGTCATGGGTGTGTGTGGCACAGATGACCTTGGCCATGGATCACGACAGTGGATGGGCTTGTCACATACATACATATGTGACCTACGATCTGAGAAGCTGCGGCACAACCTGTCAATGGCAACAAATGTAGTCATGTAGTATGCAGGCTTCACACCTATGTACTGATTAAGGGAACATGTACACATATATATTTACAATGCATATACCTGATGTGTGCAATGCACTTACTGTTGTAATCATAATATGCCATAACATAGTAAAAGCAAGACCCACACTGCATTGACCAAGAGTGACACACACACAGTCAGCACTTGCAGGATTCAAATCTCTACATAACTAGGTTATGATACTACAGAGAGATGCATTAGCACTGCGCGCTATTTGCTTTACTGGGTGGTTTTCCTTCTCCGTCTGTATTTCTAGAGTGCTGACATCATCAGTCTTTCCAAAGAGGAATGTACATCTGTGCCTCAGATGTTACTCCCTGGTCCATGTGGGTCATCAGGTGTCAACAGCTGGAACAGGAACTCATAATCCTTACCTTTTGTGATCTATCTGTGGACACATCGACATTCCTTCATATGTCAACACATATTTATGCACAGCTTGTTGGTTTTGTGGCTACTACATGTGTCTGGGATGTTGATAAAGGGTTATTCAAAGTGAATGTGAGACATGTGTAGCTGTGTTCAGTGATTTATGTCCTGTGTGGCTGCCTTGCAAACAGTCTAGCATGTTTGGGAACCATGATCCACACATGAACATACCACGGTTAGTAGGGTTGTGTGTATGTCAGCTTCCAATAGCTTGGTTTATTACTTCAACTATGATGGACTCCATGGCTTGCAGATCGTACTTCATAGGCATACTGGACTGTACATCCCATGGTGTGTTGTGCACCAACACTTGTGTGGAGTGCCATATGTTGCTGTAACACATTCAACGGTTCCACATCCTGTTCAGGGGGGGAGGTTCAGCTGACTGTTCAGGTGCAGGATTTGTTTGTTCTGTAGTTTATGCATGACACATATTGGTAATCAATGTAGTCCACTTGATGCCAAGCTTTTAGCATTGGGGGTAGCTGTTCATCCATTTTACATGTGATATCTCCTGGTATGATGATATGGACTATCGTGGGTGGGAGTTGGGTATGTATATATGGGCCTGCCTGTCAGGATGTCGGCATTGTCAGTCAGGTACAGTTGGCCCTGACTCATGACATATATGTGTGTACATTGCTATATATGACATAGCTGTCGGAGGTGTCATGATTCAGTCTGGACTCATTCTCAGCTACTCTTTACAGAACACCAACAAACCTGAGCACTAATCCCTGATATACTCCTTTACACACTTAACACCCTACTGATCCTTTGTAATCTGGCTACAGAGTATGTCATGATGATATCCCTGCATGTCCAGGGGTCAGCTTTGTGTGCACTCTCCACTCCAGCTGGTGAATATTGTGATGTAGACACAATGTCACGTCTGCCTCATGTACACAGACAAGACTCTCCTCCTCACAACAAACCCAGATATATGTGTGAGATGCACCTATAGAGACATACAGGGTGCTGAACTCTCTCAACCCATGACTGGCATAGTTTATCAGGTGGTGAAGATAACCACACACACCACATATCAGTCTCACATATCCTCTGGCGACAGCACTCAAACCACATTATCACACATACACATACTCAGATGCTGTAAATGAACTCTGCCTAAGCAGCAGAGACCTCCACAGCAGGCACACACACAACTGCTACCCCACTACAATTCCCACATCTCACATAGTTCACAATGTCAGTGTGCAACACAGTCACTTGCCTTTGGGCTACACAACACACATAATACAGTTGTGATAGGTGACACTTATTGTCAGACACACTGATGTACCACTCACCAGCCCATTCAAGGGAATAGTCCCTTTGTGCTGTCTGTCGTGTGTCAGGATCTGCCACATAACACATGCAGTCAGGTCACTACAAAGCAAGTACAGGACTGGCACCATCATTGTCCATGCTGGTGCGTAAAACCTCAGATGTTACTCCCTGGACCACATGACATGGTACATGGAGTAACAGTGTCATGATGTAGCCCAGGCCAGTATGACCCTGACCTTGTCTAGCATCTTACCCCCACCAAGTATGATGTCACAATATACAGACAAACATATCACGTTTAACACTTGGCTAACAGATTGGTGTCATTCATAGGGGATACAGTGTCTGTCAGCCTGTGGTGACATGCTCAACATGCCACGTAGCTTCACTATGGACAGCTTGCACCTGTCACCCTTGGACCTTTGAATGCTGGCTAAGGCTCTTGCTACCACCATAGTGCATTTGTTGAGCAGGGCTCAAAAGACAAACCCACCTACATAGACATTACAGGTTAAATAACACTAAGTGTAATGTTGCTCAACACCAGATGTGTTACCCTCATATTGTGGCCACTCAGGACTCCCCTCAGTATGGGGGATAGCAATATATGTACACTAACAGACACCTAGTTCAGGGTCACATATGCACACCAGCACTACCAGGTTATGTTTCATACCATGTTTTCTGACCACAGGACTTGGAACGGACAACACAACTAGGGGATGTATCCATATACCTCACAGATACACACACCTCCCGGTTAGTGGCACTGCACTAAGCATCACAGACCATACATATACAACTACCATTGTTCGAAACTGCCTTTCAGTTTGTTGCCTACTACAGACCACCCTCCCATACTCAGGAACCACACACGGCTTTCCTGGGAACAGTGGGGGATATGATGGTCTCCACGAGCACCACTATATTGGGTGACATCAGATACATGAATATTGACTGGGGATACTACTCAAGCCGCAACAACCTCGCCCTACAGTCGCTACAATTTGTACATTCATATGCTATGGCACAACCAGTCACCACAGCCACAAGGGGGAATACATATCGGACATGATCATCACCGACATGGGGACTCTATGTTACACACCAGCAATATACCCCTCATTGGTAAGGACGGAACATACAGCTATCTCAATGGACATACATATACACTCCACACACCCATCTTGGGTAATCTTGGTGAACTTCTGATGAACCAACGTCTCACTTCACCAAAGCAAGGTGGTATCCTTCAGAGACCCTGAGACAGTGGCAAATACGGCTCCGACTGCTGAATCCTTTACATACACATTCTATGGACTCCTAGTGGACTGCATGGATTGTGCTACCCCAAATAACAACAAGACTCACTCCTCCAATGGCAGGGGACCTGTCTGATAGACACCAGCCATTAATGAGCTGTACAATGTCAGGAGGAAGCTACTACATGATAGAGCACAATCCCAGACAGGGAAAGCATCTGTGATCTGTACTAGCAGACAGCTATGATCACTCATGTACTTATCTAAGGTCTTCTCTCACAGACAATTGCACCAGACAAGTAGGACTATCACAAGGCATTTGTCTGTTATGTCAGGGACCTGGGTGGACACTCACTGATATGCTGTGAGTTACTGCATACTGACTAAACTTACCCTGAACCCACTGGCATTGCCAACATCCTGGCAAACAGGTTCAGTGAAGATGTCTCTCCTCATCCCCCCTAGGGAGCAACTACCCATCCCAACAGAGTGTAACCTCCCTAACACCACACAGTAACAGGTGAGTGCTGCCCTCCCCAAAGCATACATTACAGCATCAATGTGACCAGTTGGTGTCCCGGCCTGCATCTTACACAAGCTTCATGACAGACGTAATCCTCACATTACATCACTGTGCAATATTGGAGTTACTACAGGATATGTACCCACGGAATGGCATACAATGACAGTGTTCCCACTCCACATAGTTGGTGCCAGAATGGAACACAGACAATATTGCCCTATAAGCCTAACTATCCTGTTATGCAAAGCTATGGAGTGTATTGTCATGGGACTCTTACACATAGACATCAGGAAACTACAGACACTGTGTCCTACACATTTCAGCGTTGTTGTGGGCAGATCTTGCCTCTTGAACATGTTTGTATTCTTTTGACAGTTAACAGGTCCATCAACATAGGGACAGTTATACACACAGCCTACCTGAAGCTTGCTAAACCCTTCCACACAATAACCCACTGGGCCATTATGCATTGGCTCACCAGCATCGATATGGACACATATCTCACATGATGGATTGCTACCTGGATCAGGGATAGCACCCACATGGTCAGAATTGCAGGTGCCATGTCTGACTATACATCAGTTACACATGGCATCCCACACGGCTCAGTCCTGGGACCTCTCTTGTTCAGTATATATTTGTCTGATGTACAGGCTACCACAAGGGAAATATGGCTGACCTTGTTCACACTTGACTGCAAACTGGGTGCCATGATCACCTCTCCAGCTGCCACATGCATACTCCAACAGGATCTCTCAGAGATGGATGACTGGTGCCTGAGCCATGGCCTACAGCTAAATGCCATTAGTTGCATAGTCATCCCCTTTGGGAATAACAACATGCCCACACATTAACACATAGGTAGTACTCCATTACATATGGTAGGTGTTGTTAGGTGATTGGGGACATGACTTGTTCGTACTGTCACCTTTGACATTCACATTGCCACAGTGGTTGGACAGACCTTCTATATAAGCAACCTTATCCCATATGGTTTCGCATCTAGATCGAGTGATGTCATTGTGCCACTATACTAATAACAACCGTGTTTGGTTACAATGCCACCTTTGGGGTGTACCTTACCCAACACCTGCAGCAACTGTACTGGCCACAGATACCCAAGCAACAGCCACCCCTCAACAATACCCATGAATCACATATCTCACAAAATCAGTGTGCCTCACAGTCACAGCCCTTAAGGCCAAACAACACCCCGATTACAGTTGTTATAGGGGACTCTATTGTCCAGCACACTGATGTCCCGCTCAACTGACTGAACAAGGAGAAGGTCACTGTAAGCTGTCTGTCAGGTGGCAGGATCCACCGCATAATGCAAGCACTCAGGTCACTCCAAAGCAGGTACAAGTATGACTCTGTCATTGTCCATGCAGGTGTGAATGACATGAGACGTACCTCCCTGGACTACAAGACATGAGACATAGAGCAGCTCTCTGATCATGTAGCCCAGGCTGGTGTGACCCTGACCTTGTGTAGCATCTTGCCCTCACCAAGAATGATGCAAGAGTATACAGACAAAATGATCAGTTTAGACAACTGTCTAAAGTATTGGTGTCATTCAATGGGTATCCAGTGTCTGTCAGCCTGGGATGACATGCCTGACAAGCCACGTTGCTTCGGTAGGGACGGCTTGCACCTCTCACCCTTAGGCTTTCATATACTGGCCATGCCTCTTGCCACCCCCATAGTGCATTTTTTAGGATGAGGCTCAAAGGACATACACACCTCCATTGACAACCCAAGGATACAAAACTAGAGGTAATGCTACTCAATGCCAGATGTCTACACCTCAAAATGCATGAGTATGGAGAATATCGATGTCTGTGCAGTAACAGAAACCTGGTTCAAGGCTCCTGAGAGAACCCCAGCACTACCAGGTTATAACTCATACCATGCGTTTCACACACAAAACTCGGACTGAAGCACAAAAGGAGGGGTAGCATCTATATTCATCAAAGATACCTACACCTCCAGGTTAGTGGCACTGCACGAAGCATCAGAAACCATCCATGTGCAACTTACAGCGGGCCAAACTGCATTTCAGTTTGTAGCCTGCTACAGAACACCCTCCCTATTACAGGAACCCCACTTGGCATTCCTGAGAACACTGTAGAATATCAAGGTCTCTCCTACAACTATGTTATTGGGTGACTTCAACTACCCAAACATTGACTGCAACAACAACTCATGCCCAAACACACTTGCCCAACGGTTCCTTAAAGTTATAAACTGTAATGCGATGGAACAACTTTTCACCACTCCCACAAGAGGGAACAACATATTGGACCTGGTCATCACCAACATGGGGACTCTATGTTCCACACCAGAGGTAAACCCCTCATTGGTAAGATCAGACCATTAACAAATTTCCATGGACATCCATATCCCGTCCCCACCCCCAGCCAAGGAAATCACTGTATAGAATTTCTCAAACGCCAAGTTTGCACTTCTCAAGACTGAGGTGGAATCCTTCAATGCCCACAGGCCAGAGGATAACAGGCCAATCCGCAGAATCCTTTACAAATGCATTGTATGAGCACCTGCAGGAATGCATGGATCGTGCTATCCCAAATAAAACGAAGCCTCACTCCTCCAAAAACAGGAGACCTGTTTGGTGGACCCCGGCCATAAATAAGCTATACAACAGAAGGAGGAAGCTACTACATGACAGAGCAAAATCCCAAAAATGGAAGCCATCTCTAATCAGTATTACCAAGAAACTTCAATACCTCATAAAATCATCAAAGGCCAGTTTCCAAAGGGAAATTGCCCTAGAAACTAAAGATAATCACAAGTCCTTCTTTAGTTATGTCCATAATATGGGTGGAAACTCCCAGATATGCTCTGAATTGTTGCATAATGGTACAAAATATACCAAAACTACAGACAGCCAACATCCTGGCAGACAGATTCAGCACAAACCCCCCCCCCCTTCACCCACAATGGAACAAATGCCTATCCCAACTGAATGTAACCTCCCTGACATCACAGATGCACAGGTGAAAGCTGCCCTCACCAAAGCAGAAAACACAGCAGCTATGGGACCGGACGGTATCCCAGGCTGTGTCTTACACAAGCTCCAAGAAGAACTGAACCCTCACATTAAGTCACTGTTCAAACTTAGCCTTACTACAGGATATGTACCCGAATAATGGCATACAGCTACAGTGGTTCCACTCCACAAAGGTGGTGCCACAACAGACCCTGGGAACTATCGCCCCATAAGCCTGACTAGTCTGGTCTGTACAGCTATGGAGCGTATTATCATGGAACTCATAAACAAAGACATTGGGAGCCTCCAGACACTGGACCCTACCCAATTTGGCTTTGTTAAGGGAAGATATTGCCTCTTAAACCTAGTTGATTTCTTTGAAACAGTTACCAAAGCTATGGATGAGGGCAAGGTAGTCCACACAGCCTACATGGACCTCGCAAAAATGTTCAACACAATACCCCACTCGGATATCATACATAAGCTTAACAGCTTAAATATAAACCCCTATATCACAAGATGGGTAGCAGACTGGCTCAGGGATAGAACCCACATTGTCAGAATCGCAGGTGCCATGTCCAAATACAAACCAGTTACAAGTGGCATCCCACAGGGCTCCGTTCTGGGAACTCTTTGGTTCGGTATATACTTCTCTGAGGTTCAGGCTAACATGGGGGCATTATGGCTGACAAGGTTTGCAGATTACTGCAAACTGGGGGCCATAATCGACTCTCCAGCTAACACAAGCATCCTCCAGAAGGGTCTCACAGAGATGGATGTTTGCTGCCAGAGCCACAAGCTCGAGCTACATGCTATAAAGTGCATAGTCATCCCCTTTGTGAAAAACAAGGTGCACGCAAATTACCACATAAGTGGTAATCCATTAAGTACAGAAATAGTAACTGGAGATTTGTGGACCAATGTAGATAGTAATCTCTCCTTTGATAATCACATTGCCAAAGTGGTTACAAACACCTTCTATAAATGCCACCTTATCATGAAAGGGTTCGCATTTACATCAAGTGAGGTCATTGTGCCCCTCTACTCATCAGTCATCAGCACCATACTTGAATACAACGGCCCTTTTGGGATGTACCTTATCCGACATCTGCACCACCTGGAGAGACACAAAAGTACCTCTCCAAGAGGGTCATGGGCTACAAACAGATGTCATATGCAGCTCACCTAAGGAAACTCCAGCTCTACTCAGTTACTTACCACCTACTCAGAGGCAATCTATGCCTGACATACAAAGCCATGTCAAAGCCCAAATTAATGGACATGCTCCACCTCAAAAATCCAAGTCCCTTAGAGATACATGCTCCAGGGACTTAAGCCTCAGCAGAGGAATAAAAAGGACATGCTGAAGGGACAGATTCATTTCCCAGAGGCTCCCCTCACTCTGGAATAGAATCCCAATTCATATTAGACATAGCCCCTCGCTGACCCTCTTCAAGCCAAATCTGGACACATGGATGGGAAATCGCAAATTCACCCCTGGGATCTCTTCTGTGTCCCTGCTAGACAGAGGCACAGTAGCCTAAACATACATGGGCTATCTTGTGTGACCTACTATTCACTGGCACAGTGTAGTACTCTGACAGGGCTGCAAAAACCGAACACACTCTGGCTAGGCTTGTACATACCCTAGGGCAGATAGCCTACCATCGACATCTGAACCTATGCTTCTGCTCGGGATGCACAATATTTACTGCTGATACTGTTTGCAGGTCTTTATCATCTTTGCTTTCCCAGTTTCTATGAACAACTTAGGTATCTGTGGAACATGTTTGAAGATGACAGGGTGCCACTATATTATATAAGTGTCTGTTGTCATGTAACTGTGTGCACAGGGTGGATTGCTGGATAGTGAGAAGTTCCTGGGTTAACACATGCAACTGCCAGATGTGTGGCCCACTGCTGTAGTCAGACATGGCCTAAGTGTGTGAGCATGCCCAGTTCAGGCTTTCCATGTTTTGCTGCCTGACATAGGTCTCATTTATCCAAGTGTGTGAGCATGCCCAGTGTGACCTTTCAGTATGTTGCAATCTGAAGTCCACTACATTTGTGGATGTGTGTGAACATGACCGATATTAACATTTATACTGTGTGTGTTGGAAGTCAAATTCTGTTCTTACTGCAGGACTCACCTTTGTGTCATAACTCAACAGGGATTATGCTGTGCCTGCAGGGTTTCCATGAGATACTTTGCATAGACTTATCAACATTCCTTCATACTGGCTGAACAGTGCAATGCTGTCATGGTTTAGTGGCTCAGTACTTTAACTATGGTGCACAGTATCCTAGGTTCATGGCCCATCGCGGCTTTATATTTCCATACTGAGCAGACCAGACTGCTTAAGGGCCAGTTAAGCAAATATGAGCATGTTGGCTTTTATTCTGCTATGCCCTACTTAGACCAGGCTTGTCCGACATTGCTGTATATTCACCAACTTTGCTGGACATTGCCCAATATTACTCGACACTGACCACAGTTGTACTAGTTGGTGTGTGTATTCTGTTTGCATATACTACATGGTGGCAAATGCTGTTTAGCACTACCTTAAATTGCTTGACACAAGGCAATCAGGCCTCAGGTGGTGCTGCAGGGCTGCCTATGTCGGATGCACATACTAAACTCCCTGTACATGTTTGAAGCAGGTAGTGTCAACTTAGGCATCCCTTTTACTATATGTGAGGGTCAGAGAGAGGTATCATTTACAGGGTTCCTACTGAGCCAGTGTATGTGCTATGCATTGCCTCTTTGCCAAGGCCAAAGCATACTGGGCACACCTCCTTCTGCCTACTGGGGCAGGCTCAGGTTGTTCCTCCTCCAAGTCACGCTCTGCATGTGATGACCTTGGCAATGGTGGGGGACTGTTTGGGCCAGGCCTATGCTGGTCCTGCTGCAGCTGTTTTTGCAGGATCATATTATGTAGCATAGCACATACCATGACAATTTGGGTACATGTAGTTGGAGTGCACTGCAAGGCTCCACCAGATGTGTCCAGGCACCGGAACCATGACTTGAGCAGCCCAAACACACGCTCGATTACATTTCATGTTTGTGCGTGTGCCTCATTATGGCATTCCTGTTCAGGTGTGTGTGCATTTCTGATGGGTGTCATCAGCCACGGCTCCAGTGCATAGCCAGCATCCCCCACTAGGTGACCATGTGGGATGTCCCCATTGGCAAATGTCTGGTACAGCTGTGTCAGATGCCAGATATGGGAATCATGGTAGCTTCCAGGGTAGCCAGCACACACATTCAGTATTATGCCCTGGGCATCACACACGACCTGGCAGTTGATGGAGAGGAAGCCCTTGCGGTTGAAGTAGACCCTACCCCGCTCACCGGCTGGTGCTTTGATGCATATGTGCGTGCAGTCTATTGCACCCACTGCCTCAGGGTATTCCGCTATTTGCTGGAAGAGACACATATTGCTGGCCAATACCTCACGGGAATTGGGGAAATATACATGATCACCGACATGTGCTGACATGGCATCCAGAAACTGGTGCAGTACCCTGGATGCTGATGCCTGTGATATCCCCATCATATCACCAGTTGGTCTCTGGAAGATACCTGTTGCTAGTATTCGTAGGCCAACACATACCTTGGTTTCCACTGGAATGGGTTCCCCTCTGTTGGTTCTGTGTGTGAGGCGTGGCCTGCACAGCTCAACAATTTGCTGCATGAGGTCTCTGTCCATTCTATAGCGCTCCACTATCTCCAGCTCATGTAGCCCCTGGTAGGTTACCCTGGGCCTTTACACTCTTCTCCTTCTCCTCACTGGGGTTGGTTGGCAGCATTCCCATTGTCACCACCCTCAGCATGTTGCATATGTCGGTTTATGACAGCAATGGCAGCCCCTAACATTTCTTTGTCTCAGTTAAGCCTTTTCAGTATTCACTTCTCTTAGCTTACTGCAGTGCTGCAGTGTCTCTGAGCAATACATGGTGAAAGTTGTTTGCAGAGTTTTAAGTGCTGGGCTGGGCTGGTTTACTGCCTGTGTAATTGCCTGATTCTGATTATTTCCACCTGCTAGCTCTGCTGACTCTCCCTGGTTAACTTCCTACTGTTTGTTGTGCTTCCTTTCCCTTTCCATTTCCTCAGGAGGCAGTGCCGTGCACACTAGTGCAGATGCACGTACACATGCTAACATGCACGCACACAGGCTTAGACGGACTTACACTAGCTAATTCCTGCCTAAACGCGCACACACAAGCGCAGAGGCACTTACAAGACTTTAAACTGCCTTATACATGTTTACTCCAGCTTAAACGCGCGCACTGATGCTTCCACGCGTGCACGCTGTCTTACTCGTGTTTACAGGTGCGCACATGCGCGCATACACGTTGCAAGCATTTTTCAAGAAACTTTGGTGATACCCACAGTGTGCACCTTCTATTTCTTGACTTTAGCTAGGATACCTGATGACACATCTCTTCCAATGATGATCAACTGACAGGTAACATATGACACTCTGCTCCAATGAGATTATCTTCTTTCATACATACCCACTCCTGATGTCACCTATATCCTACTCTGTTACTCCCCTTATCCTAGTCTTACACTCCACTGACTGTGCTCATTTGCTATGTAGACTTGAGATTCACTATCGTTACCCTCATTTGCATAGGATTGCCTACTAATGCTTGGTTACATCTCTTAGACTGGGTTCCCCCATTAGCAACCTCTACTCGGTAGCCATGTTGTCTTCAGCCTGCCATTGCCTTGCATTGTACAATACAAATCCCCATAAAATCCACATTTGTGGGTTTTCATTTTTATTTTTCTGGTTTTTAGAGCGCAGCCCGTTTGCGCGACACTGCGCTATGCTTAAACATGGAAAATCGGGAAAAAAAATTAAATTACTTTTTTTTCATTTTGCATCAGGTAACATTGCCAATGGCCGTATATTTGGCCATTGGCATGCTTCCTCTACTGGATGCAACCTTTATTTTGAGCTGTCACGGCTTCATTTTGCTATTTGCAGAACGGTACTCAGTTGTCAACTGAGTACATTTCTGCAGATAACACTACTCTTAATCGGACAGGTTCGGGTTTCCTGGATCGCAAATCTACCTCATTTGCATGCCTTTCAGCTGCAATTGAGGTAATTTGCATGTCCCGGCCCTGTCCGTGTAAAAGCCGTTTTAGGAGCTCTCTTACATGCCCCTACAGGCTGTTCCTGGATCACTCGTCGGACATGATGGCTGCATGGAGTCTTACTCTACTCTTATAGACTCCATGCAAGCCATCGTGAATCCGGCCCAGTATCTTTTAATTCCATATTGATTTTTCTGATCTGTTTTATGATTTAAGCCCCCCCCCCATTATAACATTTATTTATACTGGTGAACCATCAGAGTGTCTTACTTTTCAACTTATTATGTGTGTTTTATTAGGGACAGCCAGTTCAAGGCACTTATATATCTGGGAAAAGAACTTCTCAGTATAAATAGCAGCTGTGTCATGTCATTTTACAAGTGAATCTGGATAGCTCATTATAGAGTCTAAGGAGCTCTCTTTGTCCAAAACATGATAATTCAGAATTATTTACAGCAGGGCTAAATATATTTTGAAAGAAAAGATTACAACTTTGCGGTCAGGTAACCAGGAATGGAGAAACTAGATGGAGGGTACATTAAGAGGTGGCCGGATAGCCCAGTTGGTTGAGGAATGGTGTTAATAACGCAAAAGATATTGGTTAAGATCTATTCTTTTTATTTCTAGGCAGTTTCAGTAGTGACTTTCTTACAGTCTTAGCATGAATCAGTTTAGTATGACCGTGATGAAATGTCAGGCACAGTGTATGCTAATGCTGCTCACAGGTCATCTTATTAGATTAGAGGGATGCCTCCAGACTGCATAGAAATCTGCAGCTCTCATAGATCAAATTACTCATGTCAAATAGAAGTTTGTATTATGTGAGCATTTGGCATATCTTACAATGTCAGATAATACAAGTGCTATAAGGCTGGCAATAGAAAGCAGATTTGCTTTCTATTTTGTCCAGGTGGTTCTTGAATTTATTTGTTAGAAGTAATCAAGATACACTCTTTGTAGCCTGGCTAGGTATAGAAGGAGACCTGAGCTGAGTGAAGACACAGCTAATTCTAAGCAGCTAAGAGTGGTTTGTGTAGCTGAGACAACATCAGCTGGTACAGCAACCACTGTAACAGGTAACAGTCTACTCAACTGGGAACAAAGCAGTAACATTCAGGGATATGTCAGTGCCACAGTGCAAATGCAATCAACCTACAGGCAATACTGTAACAAAGAAATGCTTGACTATCACCTGAGAGCAGCCTTATACAACCAATGCAGCTATAATGAAATGCTCAATGAGCACATTTGTCAGTGGACTAACACCCAGTGAGTTTAGGCAGTGAAGTTAAGGGTGCCTGCTAAAAAGCAGCATCACCTACAACTTTGTAGTGTAGCTGCTTTAGTATGTAAACCAACACAATATATAATAAAATAAAGTTTGAATTTGTATTTGATAGAAAAAATGTCAATAAGAGCAGCAACCAATATGTAAAATATGTAAAACATAATGCACCTGACAAGCATTCCATACACACAACTCTATATACAAATATTTATATACATGCTGTGTGCCTTCAATGAATAATACTGTGAAATTTAAAGAGACAAATTTTGGTTTGGAAGATCTATTATCAAAAAATACAAAAGGATTATAAAAGAAAGGAAGGCGGACGTCATATACAATCCAAGTATCATTTTGACCCTAAAGTGTTTTTAATGAGTGTAATAAGTAGGGAACTATTTTCTCATTGGTAATATATTGTTAGAGAAGAATGTCTAGTATTTCTGACCAGCAGTCCATAAGAATGAAGATTACTTTTCTTATTTTGTGTTAAAATTTAAAACACCTTAATATTTAGTAACCATCTCCTTGAAGCTATTCCATTTTATAAGCTTGAGGTTTAGACAATTTTGAATGAAGTAAAGTTTTATTCACATAGGAATGGCTTGCCTGCATGCCTGTTATACCTAATCATATCCCTTGCAGGGACAGAGCCAATTACAGGCGTAAATAGCCTCTCAGGAGCTGCCTATTTCACTTCAGTGGTCAGCTTGTCAAAACATAAGACATTAACAATGGGCATGTTAGTTTCTTTAAGGAAATTGTTTTCTCTCACTGAGTGGTCATTCCATGGAGTAGTCTATCAAAAACAGGTCAGGTATTTACAAAAAAAAAAATAAAAAAGAATGATATCTTCAAGTTTGTAACCTTCAATCAGAAAATTTAAATGGCTTGGTTAATAATGCTGTGGGCTTGAGTCCTGTTGGTTGTGGGTTTGATCGCTGGTTGTGACCGTTCATTGTGGTTTACTAGGCTAATGACCACAAGGGCCTTTTCAAGCCTAGCCATGCATCCCAAATCTCTGACAAGATCTGATACCCTTGATAAGTGTAAGCATGGGTCTGGGAGATGAACCATTTACAGGTTACCTGTGTCCATTAGAGACATAGGTGCCAAACCAGGGATGGATTTCTGGTTTCCCTTCCAATTGTCCAAGTTACACTTAAATTTTGTTAAGGAAGAATTATGCTTCACATAGATAGAGAGCCTGTTCCTTAGATGGGGTAGTCTCTGGAATACACACCTATCGCTGCAGCAGGTCCTATTTATATCACAGGCAAGGTTTAAGTCTTTAGAATGGGTAATTCTGGTGCTATTTGTTTTTTGGATATGCAGGAGGTTCATCAGAGTGGAGTCTGACAATGCCCTGTATGCCAGGCATTGTCTCCTACAAGCTTTTGAGGGGAGATCTGAGTACAGGGATAGGGCCTTGAGGCGGGCTGCATAGGACATATTACTTACACCCAGTTTGGGTTTGTGAAGGGCCAATCTTGTCTC
Source organism: Protopterus annectens (assembly GCF_019279795.1). Taxonomy (NCBI): domain Eukaryota; kingdom Metazoa; phylum Chordata; order Ceratodontiformes; family Protopteridae; genus Protopterus; species Protopterus annectens. The sequence goes on along the minus strand of NC_056738.1, from coordinate 292,286,656 downwards.
CTGAACCTGAGTGACTTCTTCGAATCAGTCTCCAGAGGTGTAGATGAGGGTAAGGTGGTCCACACAGCCTATCTGGACCTCGCCAAGGCCTTTGACACCATCCCCCACTCTAGAATCATAGATAAACTTACTAAGCTGGGCATTAATCCCTACATCACTCGATGGATTGCCAACTCACTTACTGACAGAACTCACACTGTAAAAGTAGCCAACTCCAAATCCAGCTCCAGACAAGTGACAAGTGGAGTACCTCAGGGTTCAGTCCTGGGACCGGTCTTGTTTGGCATATACTTCTCTGAAGTACAGGCCAACACTAAGGGACTCTGGCTAACAAAGTTAGCAGATGTCTGCAAACTGGGAGCCATTACTGAATCCCCAAATGATGTGGATACTCTACAAAAAGGCCTTACAGAAACAGATGATTGATGCCAGTGCCATGGGCTCAAGCTCAATGCCAAGAAATGCATAGTTATCCCCTTTGGGAAAAAACATGTACCCGTGAATTACCACATAGGTGGCAGTACACTAAACACTGAAAGTGTGATAACAGACTTAGGGACACAGGTGGGCAGTGGTCTCACCTTCGATAACCTCATCGCCACAACAGTCAGGAAATCCTTCTATGTGGCACACCTCATCACTAAGGGCTTTTCATCCAGAAAAAAGGACATCATTGTCCCACTGTACTCATCCCTCATTAGACCCATTATAGAATACAGCTCCCCATTTGGTATGTACCTCTCAAGACATCTGCAACAACTGGAAAGGCCGCAGAAATACCTCACTAAAAGAATCACAGGCCTAACGCAGATGCTCTACACTGACTGCCTTAAAAAACTCCAGCTATACTCTGTCAAATATCATCTACTCAGATGCAATCCCTGCTGAACATACAAGGCCATGTCAAACCCAGAGCTGTTGGACATGCTACACTTAAAGAAATCCCAATCCCTGAGAGCCACACGCTCCATGGATCTAAACATTGTCATCACAATAAACAAAACATGCTGAAGGGATAGGTTCCTGACCCAGAGACTCCCCAGACTCTGAAATAGACTGCCCATATATGGCAAGCAGAGCACCTCTTTGGACCTCTTCAAAAGGAACCTTGACAATTGGATGGGAGAAAGGAAATTCACCCCGGGGATCATGTCAGTTGCCCTGCTAGACAGGGGTCCAGGGAAGTAAATAGTGTGGGAAGAAATAGCCAGGGAATTGTTATGGCTAGGCTTATATAGGCCCTAGGGCCGATAGCCTAGTACCAACCTATGAACCTATGAACCCTGTATTCTTTTATTGAGGAACCTCTGTGGATGTTCCAATTGTTGGATATGCCTGGTTAGGTACATATCAAAGGGGGCTTTGTACTCAATGATAGGTCTGATGCATGCCAAATACAGTGGAACAATGACTTCCTTGGACTTATATGCCATACCTTTGTTTATAAGTTGCGCAATACAGAGTGATTTCCTCACCATTGTAGACACGTGATGGTCAAAGGCTAGATTACTATTTATATGTGTCCCTAAATCCCTGACTACTAGGTGAACTCTAAGGGGTGTGTTGTCAATATGATAGTTACCAGGGATGGATGACTTCCCAAAGGATACTATTATGCATTTCTTGGCATTTAGTTTTAGTCCATGGCTCTGACAGCAGTTGTCTGTCTGCATCAGCCCCTCCTGGAGAAAATGTGTGTCAGTGTAAGATTCAATGACAGCTCCTAATTTGCAATCATATGCAAATTTAGTCAGCCAGAGACCATGACATTGGCCTTGGCTTCTCAGAAGTAAATGCCAAAAGGAGTGGTCCAAGGACTGATCCCTGACGGACTCCACTTGTGACTTGCCTCTTTGTAGAGTCGGGCTCCCCAATTCTAACTTCCCGGGTCATGTCTGTGAGCCATTTGGATATCTATCAGGTGACATATGGGTTTGTACCAAACCTCTTGAGTTTGTCAACAATGCCCGAGTGGGGTAATGTGTCAAATGCCTTGGCCAGGTCAAGGTAGGCAGTGTGAATGATTTTGTCCTCATCCATTGCTTTGATCTTCTCAAAGAAGTCTACCAGGTTGAGGAGACATGATCTGCCCTTGACAAAACCAAACTGGGTTGGGTCCAGTGTCTGGAGGTTTACTATATCTCTAGTGATCATCTCCATGATAATTCTTTGCATAGCTTTACATATTAGACTAGTGAGACTTATGGGTCTGTAATTTCCAGGGTCTGTAGATGGCCCACCTTTCTGCAGAGGGATGACTGTTGCCTTTCTCCATTAATGAGGCACAAAGCCTGTTAGGAGGCTACAGTTAAATAGGTCATGTTGTTTTGGCTATGTTGTATTAAGGACTCTGGTACTAGGGTCTGCTGATATTTATTATTTATTTTTATTTATTATATTTGTTAACCGGGTATGTCCCACTGGGCCAGTGGCCCGTTTTCAGTGGAGACCCGGGGAGACAAGCTCCACAGTAGTACATTACAACAATACAAGCAATAGTACAATACAGTCACAGTACAATAACTACTGAGAAAAGTAATAGACATGGGTAAATAATTAACCTGGAGAGTGGCAGAAGCACAGCCAATGATTGCTAAGGTATTCCTTTAGGAGTGATTTGAACTTATTGTGGATAGGGTTTTTTGCTGCATTCTCTGGAAGAGTGTTACAGAGTTTGGCTATTCTGTGTGAATAGAGGGAACTGTCATGATAGTTGTGGGTGATGGACACCTTTAGTAAAAGTTTGTTGGAAGATCTGAGAGATCTAATATTAGTACTAGTTTGAACTAAATAGGAGATAGCAGGGCAGTTGCTGGGATGGTAGATTATTTTATGGGCTAAGGTTAGTTGATTAAGTGATAAAAGGATGGGGAGCTCTAGCCACTTTAACTGTGAAAGAGCTGAACAGGGATGAGATCTGTGTGGATGATTAGTGGCAAATTTAGTGATTTTATTGTAACATGGTTATAGGTGATTGAGGTCCGATTTTCGAAGGTTTGTGAATATGAGAGAGCCATACAGGAGGGTGGATAGAAGGTGTGTGCAAGCAGTGGCTAGCCTGGCATTGGGAGTTAGGTATGGTTTGGTCCTGTATAGGGTGCCTAGTTTGATGTGGACTTTTTTGATAGTTTGGGCAATATGTATATCAAATTTGAGGTTATCATCTATAGTAACCCATAAAAGTTTAGTGTCGTTTGTGGGGCTATCTTGGCTCTGTTTGTGAAGAAGATTGAGAGAGGGAGCTGGGAAGGTTTGGGTTTTTTGTTACTGAAAACTATAATTTTGGTTTTGTTGGGATTTAAAATGAGATGGTGTTAAGAGAGGTATGTTTCAATGTCCTGAAGAGAAGATTGCATTTTTAGTTGGAGTTCTTGGGGTGAGGAGGCAGAGCAGATAAGTGTAGCATCATCGGCATACTGTACTATGGAGGCTAGTTGAGTTGCTGAACTAAGGTTGTTTGTGAATATGATAAAGAGAAGAGGGCCAAGAATAAAAGCTTGGGGTACACCCATAGAGATGGGGTGTAGGGAGGACAGAGAGTTTTCCCATTTTGTAGCCCATTGTCGATTGGAAAGATAGTTATGGAACCAAGTTAGTGATGAGAGACTGAAGCCATAGGAAGACAGTTTATTAAGTAGTAGCTGGTGGGATATGATGTCAATGGCTTTGGACATATCAAGAAAGATGGAAGAGACAAGCTGGCCTTTGTTCATGAGATGATGGACGGTGTTAGTGAAGGTTAGGAGGGCAGTGCTGGTATTACGTTTAGGTGTGAAGCTGTGCTGAGAACTGGAAAGGAGGTTACTGTTAAAGAAGTAGCTAATGAGTTGGTTGTAGATGCATTTTTCTAATATTTTTGCAGGGAGGGGGTGGCTATGGAACAATAGTTAGTTAGTTCTTTGGAGGGTCCACATTTGTGGAGAGGTATAATGTGAGATATTTTCCATAGAAGTGGAACATATTGTTCTTTAATAGAGTGATTGATCAAGACTGAAATGGGGTAGGCAATTGAAGGAGCGGCAAGTTTTAGAAATTCATTAGGGAGTTTATCTGCAGTTATGCAGTATGGTTTAAGTTTGGTTAAGAGAGTCTATATATAATTAGTTTGTATGGGTGTTAAGGAGAAGGGGCTGTGATTATCTGTGGCAGGGGATGGGGACAGAAAGTGCCATTTGGTTGGTTGTTTAGTAGGGAGGTGACAGTGTTGATGAAGTGGAAGTTGAAATGAGTTGAAATAGGGACTAGGTTGCTTTAGGTAACTGGAGGAGGGGTTGAGGTTTGACCCAGGTTGAGGAGCTGGTTGATGGACTGCCAGAATTTTTGGGGGGTTATTTTGGTCTTTCTGTTGACAGGATAGGAAAGTACATTTATTTGTCTTTTTTGATTTGTTTTTTTGTTAAGTTTCTTAGTTGTTGATAAATTAAGATGTTATATTTCTCTTTGGATTTATGGTAAGCTGACCAGGCTTTATCTCTACACTTCATTAGTAGTTTGGTTTCTTTGGATAGCCACGTGAAAGGCTTAGTTTTAGTGCAAACTTTTCTAGTGGGGGGAAGATTATTAAGAATTATAAGAAATGTTTTGCTGAAGTACTGAACGGCAGCATCTAACTGTAGGTTATTAAGTGGGGTCCAGTTACATTGTTGGAGTATGAGGTTAAAAGTAGTGGGGGAGAAGTTATTCTTGGTAATGATGTATTTAAAGAGGATGTTGCTTTGGATATTCACATTTCCTGTAAAGAAAGGTTAGAGAGTGGTCACTGAGGCAGTCTAGTAGGCAACCATCTAGGAAACTTAGGTTAAGTTTGTTAGTTAAGATCCAGTCTAATGTTGACTGCTTGTTGGAGTGTTTGTCTATACGAGTTGAGCAGGTTATTGTTTGGGTGAAGTTGAAGAGATTTATAAAGTTAGATGGGTTATTTTCTGTGCATGTGTGCCAGTCTAGGTTAAAGACACCAAGCACAATAAGTTTCTTGGGTGAATTTGGTAGCTGCCCAGGAAAGCAGATTTTCTATGATAGGAAGGTTTTTGCCAGGAGGAAGATAGGTGGCTATGATTATTATTGCTTTGTTAGGGTTGATTTCAAGGCGGGTTGTCAATATTTCAGAGTTGGGTAGATCAGGAGGGGTGCAGGCTAGTTGTACTACTTTGAGGGTGTCTTTAAAAATAACAGCAACACCACCTCCACGTTTGTTGACTCAGTGTAGTCTTATGATGTTACAGCCTGTTGTGAGAATTTCACTGTCCTTAATGTGGGGCTTTAGTCAGGTTTCAGTTATTACAGCTATATCTGGTGAGTAGGTGGATAGGTCAGCATGGAATTTGCTGGTTTTATTTATGATGCTATGGAGGATGAAATTTAAAAGGAGCAGATCAGAGTTAGAGGCTTTATGAAGGGTGGTGGGGTCGGCATGTGAATGAGTGATAGATTGAAAATAGGTGGTAGGAGTGGGACATGAGGAAGATAGTAGATATTGAGAATTGATGCCATCGGGACCTGGGTTGGGATGGATGTCAGCTTGGAGTTTAATTTGTGTAATAGAGTATAGTAGAAGAAGACTAAGTTTGCTTGTTAGTTTGTGGTATTTGGAGGCTGTGGAAATAGGATGGTAGGTGTGTAAGTGTTTGAGAGGTGAGAGGAGAGAGGTTGTGTGATTGAAGAGTTGTGGATTAATGTTACTATAAGAGTGGGATTGGCAGTGCAGTGTGGATAGTGGTATTGTTGGTGACTGGAATTATCTGACATGGCATGAGTGGAGTGAAGTGGAGTTGTGGGTGAGGAAAAGAAAGTGGAGAAGCAGAGTATTTGTAAGAATGGAGACGAGGAAGTGTATGGTATGTGGGTGGGTGGAGGGGTGGAGTGGAAAGAGATGACAGGGGTGACGTTGGTAGATGGGTATAGTGAGGATTCTGGGAAAGTGGGTAAGAACTGGTTTGGGAGTGGTAGGGGTGTGGTCTGGATAGGTATAAATATAAGGAAAGTGAGGGTGGGTGGGAATTGTGGAGCATAGCGATGGAGAATGGAGTGGGTTGAACCAGAGACTGGACTCAGGGCCCTTCAGAAACAATCAGCAAAGGTAAGCATGTAAAACTAGAGGGGAAACTATGTAGTGCTAGGGACAGATGAGAATACAGATACAGAAAAAACAGTCATCTCACTTTTGTTACTGTTGTTAGTGCTGTTAAGGGGAACAAAGTGAGGAGTGAGAGAGGGAGAAGGGAGGATAGGAGAGGAGAACAAAAGCTGGGTAGGGATGGGGGTTATGAGGATAAGGAGAAATACTGAGCAAGGTACAAGCAGGAAGGGGTGGGGTGTGCAGGTTCCAGCAGCAAAGGAATGGAGAACCTGAAAATAGATGACAGTGTTTTGAGAAAATCATGGATGTTGTCCAGAGGCTGGCAAAGGAGTAGGGAACGGACAGCTGGTACAGATATGGCCTAGGATAAATGGGGGGGGGGTTGTCAGAAAAGTGGGCTAGTTATTCACTGGGGAGTGTGTAGCAGCCTTGCGATATGGAGCAGAGAGCGAGGGCAGAGTACATCAGTATAGTTACACTATTACAAACTTCACTTAAAGAACATACACTGTCTATAGATATTGATGGAGTTGGGACTGGCCGTTTGACTTGAAGTCAGGTTCTTGCAGGAGATGAAGGGTGGCAGATGGACTTTAGCCGCAGACACAAATGTATAAAAGGGGAGAGAAAAATAGGTTAGAAAAGGAGCAGCAACAGTACATGCTTATTCATCCTGGTTGTGAGCTTGGGCTGAGATTACAATTCCAAACTCTGTCTGTCATGCCTCAGTGATAGTGCACTGTTTTGGCTATCATGATTCCAGCCTCTTATGGATAGAGATTATGATATTAGAGCTGTTGTCTTTCAGGTTGTGTCATCATGCCTTTTGTTTTATTTGTTGTTGCTTTGAGGGGTTAAGGGGTATTTTCAGGTGTGGGGGATGTTTTGTGCTTTATGGTTTGTCCATGTGTTTTGGGAAGTATTGATCCAGTCTATATCTTTAAAGCTGTCTTGTTTGATTTTTTTTGTTTTTTTGCTGGGCATCCCTCCCTGCTCAGGACTTCTGTCAGTAGGCTAGAGTGGTTGACATTCCCCTGCTGTTTAGATTCTCACTGAATGCCCACATTTTATTTCCTATTCTAGTCTGTCCCTCATAAAATTGTGGGTCCTAGCAAATCTCTGAGGTAGAAGTCACTAAATGATGACATAAAATAGTTTCAGACTTTATATTCAGCAGTAATGCAAGACACCACAAATTATGTCATCCTGGCAACTATAGTTATGATTTCCATTCCCCAATTAATTTAGGCATGATTCTGATTTATTTTCCTGATTCCTGTTTGTGAGTCACCAGGTTTATACCTAACGTATTGAGTTCATCAACAATGCTCAGCTGGGGTATTTTGCCAAATCCCTTGGCCAGATCACGGTAGGCAGTGTGAACAGTTTTGTTCTTGTTCATTGCTTTCATAACCTTAGTTAGTAAATGAGTCTTGTACTTCTATAAATAAGACCACCATTTATTAGCAACAAATTTGACTTTAAAACAGTACAAAATGTATTTATGTAGCACTTTTCATTTTTTTCATTAAAAAAGTAATCAAACAACATATATAGATTACCAGCTCATTTTATACATTTAAAATCATAAAATGTCAGCATCATGTGATTGCCAAGCCTCCAACACCCCCCATCCTGCTTAAAAATCCATATGTACCATTATAAACCCTTGCAGATGTAAAACATGCAATATAATAAATACAATAAATATCATGCAAATATAGAACAAATAATATGATATATACAATAATTATAATACATTTAAAACCATTTCATTCAATATTCTATCACTCTAATGATTTTAACTTTAATAGACTTGAAATAGTAACACTTTCATTTAACCCCGGCCACTTTGTAGCATCTAATGTCAGCTACCAATGTAATTCATCTCTTTTAAGATATAAGGCCTAGGCGCCTTATCTTTCTTTAACTTCATTCTTGTCTAATATAATGAATTTAAAATAATGCCCTTGATTTTCAAGCCCATGTTTATAAAGAGGCACTTGTTTCTTTTTTTTAATTTTAATGTCTCTTAATTGCCCATGCATTCTTATCATAGGAAGTTGCTAGGCTAAAGGCCCTAGGACCCTTACAAGCCTAACCAAGTTCTAGCCTTATTTCCACAATCAGCACCTACTGCCCATGTCCAAGAGGGACATAGGTGGAACCCCTGAGGTGAATTTATGGTTGCCCATCCAATCGTCCAGACTGTGAAGAGGGGCAATGAGGTGCTCTGTTTGACATGAAGTGGGAGTTTATCCCAGAGACGTGATAACCTCTGGGAGACAAATCTACCCCTCCAGCAGGTTCTATTAATGTCACATACCAGGTTAATGTCTTTACAGTGAGTAACCCATGTACCATTTGACTTATGGATATGCAGAATTTCCAATAAAGCAGACTCAGAGATTGCCTTGTATGCAAGGCAGAGATCGCCTCTGAGTAGTCTGTATGAAACAGAATAAAGTGACAGTGATTTCAGATGATCCACATAGGACAGATGCTGAAGACCTTGAATTTTCCTTGTGAGGAACCTTTGTGGTCTCTCCAGTTACTGCAGGTGCTTGGAAAGGTACATACCAAAAGGGGCATTGTACTCAATTTTTGACCTGATGAGGGAAGAGTACAGGAAGGTTATAACTTCTTTTTTTCTGGGGCAATGCCCTTACTTATGAGATGAGCAATATAGAATGCCCTTCTTACCACTGTGGAGACATAGTGGTCAAAGGTAAGGTTGCTGTCAACTTGTGTGCCCAGGTCTCTAACCACTGAGTGCATACTTAATGTGTTGCTGTTGATATGGTAGTTAGCAGGAACATCACTCTTACAGAAAGGGATGATAATACATTTTTTTGCATTGAGTTTAAGGCCATCCCTTTGGCACCTATCGTTTGTTTGTGTAAGACCCTCTTGTAGGATGTTGACATCATTTGGAGATTCTATGACCGCTCGCAGTTTGCAGTCACTTACTAACTTTGTCAGTCATAAACCTTTAGTTTTTGCTTTTACTGGTTACATCGTTGTCATAAGCAAAAATAAACTAATAAAAATAAATTCCAGTGTAGCCGAAAGTAAAACACACAACGGCTTTAATAATCCACATATAGAACAACAAAACAATGAAAATCCATCTGTAATTGACTAAGCGCTTTCACCAAACAAAGGGCATCCTCATAGTTAGTTAAATCATAGTTACAGATCATATATAAAGAAACTTTCAACTTAACTTTCTCCAATGAGAAATAACTACCAATTAAAATACAAGCCAAGGAGACAACATCATTAATGCCAGGCGAAGTGCTAGCATCCAGTCTGACTTGCCATAAGCACTCCTTTACTTCTAGCATATTCTGGTAATCACCCCCAAAATCTTTTTTATATATCCTGTCTATAACAAAAAATATAAATTTATTAAAACTTGCACATCTTTGGCTGTGAATAAATAAGGAATCTGTTGCTTTTTTGTTCTTAATATCTCTTACATGCTCCAATAATCTTTGTCTCAGCTTTCTAGTTGTCATTCCTATGTAGAAAGCTGTACAAGATAAACAGGTTGCTGCATATATAACCATACTAGTATTACAATTGCAATAGCCAGGGCTTGCTTTTGTTCTTTTAAAATTCCCTATTAAAACGTAAGGTCCATCATTAATAAACTTGCATGCCTTACATTTTCCGCACTTAGCCGTCTTAGCTGGTCTCAGGCTAGTGGGTTTCGGTTTCCTTTCCAAAAGTTCTTTGATGTTTGAACCTTTACTGTTTATAAATCTTGGAGCCCCCCCCCCCTATTATTTTAGTAATATCTTCAGATAGTATGCCTTGCCAACCTGTTTGAATGATTTCCTTAAATTTTCCAGAGTTTTCATTATAAGGTAATACGAAACCTACATGGGGGTTATTAACTGCATGCTTTCTCTTTGGGGTGTTAGCCATTCCAAAATCAGTGTCTAACAAAATAGGTTTAAAATCTACACTTCTTCTAGATAATATTTCGGTCTTGGTCAACATTAGCAAATCCATGGGATAACCCCTCTCAGAGAACAACTCAATCAACGTGTTTAGTTCTTCAAGGAATATTCCATCCTCACTGATTATTCTGGATGCCCTGATCATCTGGCCCTTAACCAAGTTCCTTTTCATATAGTAAGGATGGCAACTCATAAAGTGCAAAAAAGAATTACTATATGTCTTTTTCCTATCCAGACTTGAATGTAGTTTCCCTTCTTTTGTGTATGGGTGCAGATCCAAAAAATTAATGGAATTTTTTCCAACTGTACTAGTAAACCTTAAAAATGTAGTAGTTGTATTAAGGTACTTAATAAATTTGTCTAGCTCTTGGCCATTACCTTTCCACAAAAGTAGTATATCATCCAAGAACCTCAGATAAATTAACATCTTAGAGGCATAAGGTGAAGACAACACATATTGAGCTTCCCAATTGGCTAACACTAAATTGACGTATATGGGTGCACATTTGGCACCCATTGCTACCCCTGTAAGTTGTTTGTGAAATTCTGCTTTGAAATGGATAAAGTTGTTTCCTAAAACCATCTCCATTAAATCCACCAACAAAATTCTCTTAACTTGATGCATGTTCCCATATTTCAATAAGCTCCTTGAAAAACTTTCAAGTCCCTTATCATGTGGTATGACAGAGAATACGTTTATAACATCCACTGTTACAAAACAAAATTCTCCTAAGTCAGCACTAGTCAAACTTCTTAAACAATCAAGACAGTGCCAAGAATCTTTTAATATGTGTGGCACTTTGTTTAAAACATTTTTGCATGTAATATCTACATATGCAGCTAAGGGTTCTGTTTTTGATCCTTTTGCCGCCACTATTGGCCTGAAGGGGGGATTTTTCATGCTTTTATGTATCTTTGGAATCCCAAATAGATTAGGCATAACAGGATGTTCAACAGATAAATAATCAAATTAATCCTGATTAATTATACCTTCAATTAAATATTCGTAAAACTGCCAATCCATTTTAGTGTAAGCTTTTTGTACTTCAAACTTGGATACTAAACCATAGGTGTCACCCTCTTGCAACATGTTCTGCATATTCCATGTATATTCAATATTTGTCATAATGACCACCCCTCCTCCTTTATCAGGTTTCATAACTCTATAGTGGTGGTTGTTTACAAGATCATTTAAACAAAACTTCTCTGCCGAAGTTAAATTGTTTGGAACCGTTTCCCAAAAAGCATTTGTTCTCCTTATTTGTAAAGTGCAAAGTCTTTCAAAGGCTAAAATTAAGGAATTGTATGGTGGAATAAATGTACTACTCCTTTTAGGTGTAAACATTTGTGTGACTCTTTTAATAAATTTATATTTTTTGTTATAGACAGGATATATAAAAAAGATTTTGGGGGTGATTACCAGAATTTGCTAGAAGTAAAGGAGTGCTTATGGCAAGTCAGATTGGATGCTAGCACTTCGCCTGGCATTAATGATGTTGTCTCCTTGGCTTGTATTTTAAAACATAGGGCTCTGCTGGTATAGTACTTTTAAATTTATTAGAACATCATTTATTTTTAGGAAAATGTGTTATGAATTTGTTTTTTATACACCAAAAACATATATTTTTTACATTTTTACATTTTACACTTTACATAGATTTGTTACGTATAACACAAATTTATTTTTGGTCATGTACTAGAATTTAAATTGACAAATGAACTTTAATTACACAACTGTAACTGTGTTATAACCATGAAGCGTTAATATAAGTGAAGTCAATAGAACAATTATTTATGGTAATCATTTAATTGAAAGTTATTTCTCATTGGAGAAAGTTAAGTTGAAAGTTTCTTTATATATGATCTGTAACTATGATTTAACTGACTCTGAGGATGCCCTTTGTTGGGTGAAAGCGCTTAGTCAGTTACAGATGGATTTTTATTATTTTGTTGTTCTATATGTGGATTATTAAAGCCGTTGTGTTTTTTACTTTCGGCTACACTGGAATTTATTTTTACTGGTTACATGTCTGCTGTTGGAGGTGGCTTCCCCTATTTTTGACTATATGGGTTCTATCAGTGAGCCAGTCAGTGACCCATCTAATGATATAAGGATTGATTCCTAGCTGACTGAGTTTGTCAATGATGCCTGAGTGGGGGATTGTGTCAAATGCCTTGGCTAAGTCTAGGTAGCCTGTATGGACAGATTTCCCTTTGTCCAGAGCCTTGGTGACTGTCTCAAAGTAGTCCAGCAGATTTAACAGACATGATCTCCCTTTGACAAATCCAAACTGAGTAGGGTCGAGTGTTTGGAGATTAACTATATCTTTGTTGATAAGGTCCATGATGATTCGCTCCAAGGCCTTACAGATAAGGCTAGTCATGCTAATAGATCTATAGTTCCCGGTGTCAGTGGAAGCACCACCTTTGTGCAAGGGAACAACGGTGGCCATTTTACATTCAGCTGGGATGAGGCCAGTGCTTAGACTTTGACTGAAAAGAGTGCCCAATGGTGTTGCTAGTTCTTGTTGGAGCCTATGTAGGACACAGCCTGGGATGTTATCAGGTCCCTTAGATGATGTGTTTTTGGCCTTAGAGATACAAGGTAGGGGACAGGTGGTAGGGATGTCATGGGGCACATGTGGCAGGGACAGGGGAGTGAAGTTTTTACACAACCTGTCAGCCAAAATGTTAGCTATGTCCACAGGCTCAGTATATGTGGTATCATTAACGACCAGTTAGGCACAAATCTGGTCCTTTCCTTTTAGGTTACAGATCTAACTAAAGAACACCTTATTGTTGTCCTTAGTTGAGAAAGCTAATCTGGATTCGTAGTTTGCTTTGGGAGACTTCACAAGAAGTCTTATTTGCTTGTTTAAGCTGAGGAGGGAGTGTTACCAGTTTAGGGCTCACTCCCTCTTACTCTTAGACAGCAATTTCTTCCTCTTATTGTAAAGCCTGTTAATGGCAATTGTCCACCAGGCAGGTTTGCTCTTCCTTGAGGAGGTTGTTTGGATCCTATTAGGTAAGGCTGATTCAATGCAGTTATACAGGTGATTGTATTAAGCATTGGTGTAGAACTCGGCATAGTTGCCTGTTCCATCTGAGGGGGGAGGTGCAGTGAAGCTATTTATACCATCCTGTAAGAGGTTATAATCTGCTTTGGAAATGTTCTTTGTTTAATTGCTGTTGGGGGGGGGTCAGGTGTAATAGTTACTTCAAATGAGACTGATATGTGGTCAGATCTCACCAGGAAAGACTTCACAGTGGTAGTGCTACAGTGGTTCCCCACATTAGTAAGCATCCAATCAAGGATGTTGACACCCCTTCTGAGGGTATCAACCAGCTGGTCCAGAGCACTGGAGTTAATGAAGTCAAAGAACCTTTGGGCAAGTGAGTTTGAGCATGAGTAATTTACCCAGTCAATGGATGGGTAGTTATAGTCCTCCAAAACCATGGTGTTTGGATGTATCTTGATAGACTCACGTAGATCCAAAAATGCAGAGTGGGTGTCCTGATTCATGGATTCATAGCTGTCAATGACTTGAATAGGTGTCCTACCAACAGTTAATTGCACCTGAGGTATCTCCAGAGAATCATACTGTTTAGTCAATCTGGCTGTGTATTTATCTTTAATGAATATTGATACATCACCTTCTTTAGTTTTCACTCCTTCAGTTTGTGGTCTGAACATATGGAAGGAGGTGTAACCCAGTATGGCTGGGGTGCTCTCCATAACCTTGAATCAGGTCTCTGTGACTGCACAAATTTCTGGGTCCTCCAAGGTGAGGACTGCTTCCAGTGAGTGTAGTTTTGTGTTAAGACTCCCAGTATTTAGCAGCATAACCCTGAGGTTGTTTTAGATGGAGTTTTTACATCAGAAATTTTATCCTTCACACATTGCCTAAAAAATGAACTATGGGGGTGGCAAAAGCCTTAGCCAGTAGCCAAAATCCCAGGGATGACAGGTGAAGATCATCTCTGGAAAAACATTAAGGTCTGTTGATCATGTCATCCCTAGCGAACAGATATCAGATCCCCTTAGAATGATACCAGAAAGTAAGCCAATTATTGAAGTCAATCATTTTCGGTTGGTACTGAGGTATCCTAGATAAAGGTAAAATGTTGCTTAAGTCTAGGAACATACCTGCCTGAGACACATAGTCCAAGAGCTCAGTCATGTCTCTCTTCATATAGTCCAGATAGGTAAGTCAAGTCATTCACACCAACATGGACTATGACAGAGTCATAACAGTACCTGTTGTTGAAAGACTTGAGTGCATGTGTGATATGGCGTTTCTGGGCACCTGACAGACAGCTGACCATGGCCTTTCTTTGAGTTTCCTCTCGGTTTTTCCAGTGTAAAACCCTTTACATGAGCAACACAGAGCACAATATACTACTTCATTTGTATTACAATTACATTTTCTTGACATAGTTATAATTTTTTTTTATTAATACAAAAAGTGTTGCCTTCGATGATGAACTTGCAATATGAACAAGAACATTTTTGCAAAAATTTATTTTTGTCTATTATGTGGTTCCTTTCAAAAATGTTTTTCAGATTCTTTTCTGTTCAATAGGCAACACATGGCTTGTCGCCTACTTGTTCCGTTATATTTCTACCATTGTTTGTATTATCCGATTTTTTTCTATGATTCTCTTTACCTCAAAACTGTCAACATTAAATGTTGTAATGAAGGAACATATATATTGTTCATTCTGTTTTAGCTCTTTATTCCCCTTTGTGTTCATTCCTTCATTAAATTCAATATGTTGATTATTCTCCATAGGTTTTCACAAAATTGGTACATAAAAATTGTTCTCTTTTATTTATTACCTCTAATATTAAACTGTTTATGAGACATAAAGAATATGCTCAACTCAGCAACATATTCTTAAGTAATATACACTCATCCCAAAATATCACTATATCTGTAGCCATATGGGCATGCTCGCACAAACTGCCTTTTTACTACCGCTCTCTTTTGTTTACTAGGATGAGAACTTGAAAAATTTTGAAAATTATTATAATATATTTCCTTCCTATAATTCTTAGACACAAATCTCTCATTCAAATCATCTTACATTAGCCATACAATTAGCTATTTGTTTGTCACTTATATTGTGGGTAAACTTCATGGAATATATTAACATGAGTACAAATTTTGTTGAATGATTTTAGTTCATCTTTAGACCCATTCCACAGAGAGAAGATATCATCCAGGAAACAGGTATAAAAACACAAGAATTAAAAAATGTATTATTCAAATATTTCTTTTCCCATTGTAACATAAGAGCAAGTCTCTGCAAGACGACCCCAATCTGTAGCCCTTCTTTTTGTAGAGTTATTTCCTTGTCAAACAATATATAATTATTTTTAACACAATTTCTAAAATATACTCATTTAAATTAATGTTCTGTTGAATTACACCTTTGTACTGAAGGCATTCAGTAAACCATTCAACCCCTTATTTTTGGAGGATTACCGAATATAAATCTTTAACATTAATTGTGACAAAGGTATATGAACTCTTGTATGATATGTCATTAATTTTCTTAAGTAATTCCCATGAATCCTTATATAATTTATTCTCATTTAAGACATACTGCTTCAGTTTGACATCAAGGAATTTTGCTAAGGAGTGTGTAATCGAGCCTCTTGAGTCCACTGTCAAACACATAGGTGTTTACTCCAAATTTTTCTGTAGTTTGGGAACTCCAAATAGGGCTGGAGTATTTACATGACAAACATTCAAAAAATTATATTCTTCAACTGATGTCTGTTCTTCTATAAATGTATCCTGTAGACTACTTCTTATATACCTACATGCCCCATTCCTCTGATTTAATGTGGCTTTTTCATAAACATCAGTTTCTAAAATCGCCATCATTTTTACTTTGTGATCATTAGTATCAATTAAAATGAGCCCCCCCTTATTAGGCCTCATTATTCTCACATTTTTGTTATTTTTATATAACTGTAACCTACTTCTTTCTATATCTGTTAAGTTAGAGTAAAAAAAATGTTTACCTTATATCTCTTAGTGCAAGTTCCCTTAAATCAAGTTTGCATAACTTTTCAAAGTACTGAATTGTCAAATGCAAGGGAGGATTAAATGTACTGGAAATACTGAATGGATTCAAATTAGATTCTTAAATATGTACCTGACATTTAGTTTTCTGGTATACAGTTCTAAGTAATAACGTGTTAGCAATGTCCATCTTCCTGTTTGGTATAAAAGTCAGTCCTTTTGCAAACAAATCACAGCTCTGCACATCAACTTGCTAATGTTCAATTGTTATGCTTGACTACTAGTATTGATGTTCATTTTAATTTAATTTCAACAATTGCCTAGAGAATGGTGACATCTGTGTGATCATTGAGACATGGTTTAAAGCTGCAGACAGGACGCCAACAGTACAAGGTTATAATGCCTTCTACACATTTAGACCAGCTACTACACAGGCAGGGACTAAAGGTGGAGGTGTCTTGATTTGCGTCAAAAACAAATAAACCTCAAAGCTAGTCAAACAGGACAATACATTTGAGCTTCTCCACATTCAAATCACCATAGGCAAAATCCAGTACCACTTCCTTTCAATCTATATGCCCCCCTCTATGATCCAGAAAACCCATACCACACATTTAAACTTATTGGAAACACTCACCATCCAACTCAATGTTATAGTCATAGGCAAATTTAATTGCCCCACTGTTAACTGTGAATCATATATGATATCAAACCCACAGGCACAGAGTCTCTTGGATTTTGTAAACACAAACTCCCTGGAAATGATTGTCAATACACCAACAAGGGGTGCAACCATAATGGATCTGGCCCTCATTAATATGGGAGAGTGCTGCACACCCCCCTAGTATAATGTCTTCTATGCTAAGGTCAGATCACAAAATGATCTCCTTTGAAGTAAGTATAAAACTTGGAACCCCAAGTAAACCTGGAATATTCAGGAACTACTCTAAGGGTAACTTCCTGCTATTAAGTGATAACTTGGCAAACTTTCAAGTCCCCACACACCTTGGAAACACTGCTACATATGCAGAACTGTTCACAAAAGCATTAAACAAGCATGTTAATAGCTGCAAAGAGGTAGCTGTACCCATTAGGATGAAGAAGAGAAGTAACTCAAAAAACAAGACACCATGGTGACATCACAACATCAATAGGTTGTATAACAGAAGAAAGAAAATCATGTCAAAAATTAGGAAGTGCAGCACCCAGCAGGATGAAATAATTCTCATCAAACTAAATGAACAACTCAGAGGACAAAGTCTATCAAAGCCACATTTGAGGTAAATGTGTCTTCCTAGGCCAAGGACGACCACAAGGCTATGTCAAAAACCTCAAAGGCAATACACAATTGTGTGCAGAGCTCATCGCAAATGGAGCCACCTATACTGAGCCAGAATATATAGCAAACCTACTTGCTGAAAAATTCATCTCCAACTTTAACCCTCTCTCCCCATCAACCTTCCCTCAGAAAATACCATCAAATATAACAGCCCCTGCTATCACTGGGGAACAGGGTCTTAATGCTCTCTCTAAGTCCAAGAACATTGCATCAATAGGTCAAGACAGTATCACAGGATGCCTTCTAAATAGCATGAAACATGATCTATCATGCCCTCTGGAAATGATGTTTAATTGTAGCCACCAAACAGGCTTCATGCTTCATGAATGGAGAATAGTAACAGTCATCCCTATGCACAAAGGTGGGCCAGCTACAGACCCTGGAAACTATAGACCCATAAATCTCATTAGTCTCATATACAAAGTCATGGAAAGTGTTAGAAAATCTTTCAGTGTTTACTGGAAGTATAGGCTAGGTGAGGAAAATCATTTTCTAATTGGGTTTGCCCCACTGTTCCTTCTGGTGTGAGTAACTGAGTGATATGGTGTCATCCAAGAAGGATCAAGTTGATTTTTGCATATATTGTTGATATATGGTGACATTTAGACAGAGGTCAAAGTTGGCACGTAGCTGTTTGAAGGAGGTGGCCTGTTCAGCAGGTTGTGAATCATAAATTAGAGGATTGTGGAGTGGTGGCAGTTTGCTCAATTTGTGATACTGAAGAGCATTAGTGTGGCCTTTTTGGGCCTCATTTTTAGTTATTTATTTGTTGCAACGACTGTAGGTTTTGAAGTGTATTGTGAAGATTCTCTTTCATTTCATTGTGAGAGGTAAAGTAGTGATGGAAAACAGTATCATCAGTAAAGAGGAAAATACAATATCAGCAGCATCCAGGATGATGTAGGATGTATAAAGACTAGCAGGAAGGCAGTTGTTGGAAATACAAAAAAGAATGTGAGCACTGATGGAACCTGCTGGTACTCCTGTAGTGATTTGATCTGGTAATGAGAATGAGCCACTGTATTTACCAGAGAATGTTCTGCTAGTGAGATAGCTGGTAAATCAGTCTAGTGTAGAGTAGGTAATGCTAATAAGCGTGAGGGAGTCAAGAACTAATTCATTGAGTCAACATCTTTGCTGAGATCTATGAATATAGGGTACTTTTCTGTTATCAGGGCAGCACTTGTAATGAACGCTTACCACGCACTCGCAATGATTTGACAGCTGCTGCTGCTGACGATCCTCGCTGGATCAGTATAATTTCATAAATTTTACTACAAACAGACCAAAAATACGATGCAAAAATGGACACTTTCTGCAAATCTGCAAAATGAGAGATATCTCAAAGGTATACCTCTCCCCCTGTATGCGGTAGCATTGTGGACAAAGCCAAAAAGAATGGGGGGGGGGATGACGGACAAACATCCAAGTCAGGGATAGATTTTAAATATTGCTGGTACAAATGTAGAAAACCACAACTCAGATTAGCAGCCATTATCTGAAAGGTGTGCAGTGTAACACTCAAATGTCTGTCAGTATTTACTAAATTCAACTCTTGATGATTTCCCAGAAAAAAAAACGAACTGTATGAGAAACAGACCAAAACCAGGTGGAACAAATCTGGCCATTATGCGAAAATCTGGATTGGTGCGAGGTAAGGTGTGAGACTATGTTATGTGTACAGAATACACACGCACACATGCAGACACGCACATACACACACACACACACACACACACACACACACACACACACACACACATACACACACACACACATATATATATATATATATATATATATATATATATATATATATATATATACATCTCCCTCCACTTTATTAGTGCAGGAAAGCAGTTTAGATGTGTAGCAGGTTCTTTTTACTGTAATACTTACAAGACTTACATGTCTGTCAATATTTTCTTACTTCAACACGCAATGATTTGCCAGAAAGCCATAATTTTGTTCTATATACATAGCACAATCACTGCGTTCGTGTGGTAGCATGTTAGAAGTGTTACCCCAATAACGGAAACGTTCCTTATTTGTTTAGTTAGTGAGTATTTCACCTATAAATGTTTGTGGGGTAGTTTGGGTGCTCCTTTGCTTCCAAAAGACATATTGATGGAAGAAAACGATATCATATTAGTACAAGAAATAATTTAGCTGGTTGTAAACAGGCCCATGTTCAGCTATCAAAAAAACAGATCCTCGAATGACTAAAATCATACATAAAACATCTGTACAGATGTATAAATTGTGTATAGAATAACTATAGTTCTATTACATTGTATTAGTTTTTTATAATGTTTGTATCAAGTATTGCATATATTCCAACCCCGGAATTCATGAAGCTCGGCGCAAGGCCGGCATTAGGCTTGCACCGACCGTGAGGTGTGAGGATGGCGCAGTAGCACCAAATGCATAGTAATGAAGGTGCACTGCCGACACATCCATGTGCACAGGAAAGGAGCGCGAGTGCATAGGGTGTGTCAAAGTGCCGCACGGAGGCGTGGAAATGGCAGTTGTTGATGTGCAACCTAAAATGCTTGCATATAACAAGTTGCAAGATAGTAACCACCTCAGTGTCCCTGGATACTGAAATGTATGCAAAGCATGCAAGAAAGTACCTGCGAACACAAAGTGATGAAGCAAACAGAAATGCACGGTAGGGAATAACGGGTCCCTATCCCGCAAACAAATGACATGGAAAACCGTGTGGCCGTAGTCCAATGCAGTGTAGATAGCCATACCAAGTGGAAGTGAAATGCATCATATGTTAGCGATCCGCCAGTAGGTACATCCAGCCCAATGGTGAGGGTCACCAGCTGATCCATAATGTAAGGGAGGGTACACAGCTGGGCAGATGTGTCCATAACAAAATACACGAGAAATGTAGATATCTAGCGACCATATGTCCGAATTATATTCCACAAGGCATGTAATAGTCACATACAAAAGGTATGTCCATAGTTCACATACCAAATGAGATAGGAAATAGAATAAGCATGTAAACGAAACAGAAGGAGCATGCAAACAGCCACAACAATAAGGACACGTAGGCTGAAAGGAACAGTATTATCCGTACCGTCGACTAGGATTACCACCTGTCCCACTTTGCGAGTGACAGTCCCTCTTTGGGCAGCTGTGTTCTGACAAAAACCTGTAACAATGGCAAATGTTCTGAGATTATAGGACAAAATTATTCCCTATACGTTATGTAATAGTTGCATTAAACAGGTTTTCTGCATCTAAATTACATAAATGTTATAAGAAACAGAATAAGCAACTGAACTGCTACAAGAATAAGCTTTTATATAGGCAAGAAGTCTAAGTTCTATCCTGTGTACTGACCGTGGGTATGTGTCGGCCTGTAAAATGTGATGTGTGTACCAAAAATGTCCCACTTTGGCCAATTGAAAAGGTGGCAACCCTACCGTCGACTGTGGGGAGGTGTTGTCCGCTACAGTCGGATATGTGTACGGAATATATCCCATCCTGGACATAGGAGAAGGTGGCATCCTACCAATGAGTACAACAGGCCGCCAAAATCTGGAAGTCAGCGGTACAAGCCGAACTTGTCAGGATGTGTCACAGTCGAATGGGTAGTGCCCGGGTATACCAAACATGTAATGAAAGAGAAGTACGGGCGTGTACCTATGTGCATGAGGTATAGCATGTGGAAAGCAAACATGGCAGGGTAGTCCACACAACCATACAGGTACCAGACACATGTAGGGTATTCAATGTGTTACTCTGGCCATGTCATGGGGCAACAACCAAAGCACAGATGCATGAGGTGTGAGGAATCTGTGTGTGTGGGGTGGATGGGTAATGGTACAATCCTCCAAGGTGATACTGTGTCGTATGCAGAATAGGTGAACCAGAGGTGTATGAGGGAGCAGCGGGTGAAGCTGAAAGAAACACAAACACATGTATAAACAGCTGCAATACAACCAGACAGGCCATACTGTAGAACACAATCCCACAAACAGATGAATATTGAAATGCGCAATACAAATGTATAGATATGTCACCGGCACATACCCACAGATTGGTCCTGATGGAACTGGCCATGACAAATGCAACACACCTGGATGGAACTGGCCATAACAAATGCAACACACCTGGATGCATAATGGACTACCCAGCATCCCCTTCACATCACACAACCCGCTCCTGTACTTGAACGTCCACCAAATCCAGCCGTACTTGGCCTACTGGTGTGGTGCAGCCACAGCTACACATAGTGACCACTACGCATATGTAGTAGGTAGTGTCACCCTAGGCAGTTGCAGGATTGCACATGACCTCAGCACATTTTCGTAACTCCAAAACTATGTCCAGTATACCTCTTGTTGTGGATCGGTACAATTTTTGGTTATCCCTCATGGGATACGTAACCTGTGTGAACATTAGAACAGAAGACACGAAGTCCAGTCCTGTAGATATCTGGACAGAAGTTGGAATGTGCATTAGAGGTGTACGACACTGTCCAGCCCTAAATTGTCATGCATAACCTACTACCCAGGATCAAACACTTGCCCGTGACGCACGTGTCCCGACACGAATAAGCGGAAATATATTGCACACATTCGCATAGTGGCAAATGGTATAAGGGTGATGAAGGCACTGACGTAAACAGGATAACCCTGATCTACTGTGTGAGGGACACTTAATGTGTGTGTAGGTGTGACAGACCATACCTGTCAACCTCTGAGAGCAAGATATCTGGACAAAGCCATGAATAACAGTATACCTGTCGACCTCTGAGAGCAAGATATCTGGACAAAGCCGTGAATAAAAGTGGGACAAAGGCCCAAAAGTATGGACAATTTGCAAAGAAACTGAGAAAGTTGATAGAATAACAGTTTGTACATTGTCATTAATTTCCTGAAGAGTATGAAGTCTGAAACTCAACTGTGTCATTATGTTCTGACTTCTGTCTTTAATGACTAGCTACTGATCTGTCAGAAAACAACAGTGTATTACAGAGGTCCATACATATTTACAGTAACAAACCTTCACATTTCTTTACTGTACCACTGCATACCTGTAGTTAATTCATGTCCAAAATAATAATCCTCGTATGAATGCATACAGGAAATAGTCAAATGTGAATGGGAACACCCCTCACCGTGGACTATGTATTGTAACCACCCCCACCCATATTATGTATTGCCAACATAAAAAGCTGCTGACAGGTGCCGAAAGACCTGTGTCTGCAAACACAGGTAAATCTCTATAAAATGGACAAATTCTGTCCATGTGCTTCAACTGACATTTGAACTCGGTCAGGGCAGTTCCATTCACCAGGTGGACAAGCCTAAACCCAGATCACCACAGGAACACCTTGACAATCAATGACTTGTATGTGCCAGGACTATAAGCCTTGGAGTTCTGCATATCCTCGGAGTGATTAAATATGCAGCTTGGGTCCAGGGCAGTAGGGAATAGGGAATGTGGTAATATGTAGTACCGCATTTTTCCCAGCAGGAGAATGGATGCCTGTGTTGTAAGTGAAGCGGTGAGGCATATGTTAATGTAGCTATGTACTATGGGTATGCATATAAATGAGTCAGAACACCAATAGTGTAGTGGTCACAGCATCCGGCCAATGTGAATGCAGTCCTGGGTCAACTACGACTACAGCACATATGAGTTAATGAATGCGTGTGTGCTGTAAAGACATTTAAATATGTAAAGGTGAACGTGTGTTTCGCATATGTCCGTTAACCGGATTACAGATATTGTACTGGTACCGTCACAATTAAGAAAGCCCACGTAAGCACAAAAACTTAGTAAACATATGTAACCCACAATAAGGATATGCAAGTACGCCTGCGTGTGTGTAATCCGCTCACAGCATAGCAAATGAATGCTGTTTTCTACACGTTTATTTATATATCTATATATGGATATATATATATATTTGTGTATAGATATATATCCACAGACTTAAACTAAATAAATATATGAAATAAATAATGTACAGACATATATGTATATATATATATATATATATATATATATATATATATATATATATATATACACACACACACACACACAATTACATTAATCGATATATACATAACAAACATAGAAACATTTGTCCTTGTAGATATAACACATGTACATAAATAGGTTACGCCATAGCTATTATGGATAGACATAGAGACATGCAAGAAAGGTAAATACACTGCTGCTTTCCAAACCATTGCCAGGAAAGTACCAGTGTGCCAAATCTGCAAGTTCTACTCTTTAAACATGGATATAGGTGTCCTTTGCAGGACTCCAAAAAGTGGTTGTCTACAGGCAACGGCCAGTAATTATCAACGCAAAGGAAGTCACATCCGCAGCTACAATATAGCTGTACATGCAACAGTAGCTTGTGCAAGGGTAATAACACATGGGCTGACAGAATGTATGACATATGTCCCGATACGCGGAGAGTGGATAGTGCTTAGAAGTATCTTCATACTTTATTACCGCTCACATTAAATATGTCTTATGACTACTGCAGAGGGGTGTCAGGTATGGAAATCATGGGTATGCAATAATGGGCCTAGGTTCACAGGTGTTGGTTGGCACAGATTTATTAGGTCCGCCCCATGGGAGTGATTAATATTCCTATGTGGGTATAGCACACACCTATACTTTCCAAAAATTAAGAACCCATCTATTGGATATTGTGTAAACCATTGGGGGAAGACGTAGGGACTTATATCAGTGTCATGTAAGCGATTATCATGGACATACATGCGTACGAATAAGATGGTAACCATACCTCTCAACCTTTCAGAATAAGACATCTGGACAAAGGCATATTTAAATAAGTACAAATAGGGACTATGTTAAATATTCCTCTGACAAAGTTAGAACATTGATAGAATAATGGATAATTCATTACTATGAATGTTTTGAGGGTTATTAGTTATAAACTACTAATGTCTGTCATTATTATCTAACCTCACAGTCCTTAATGACCTGCCACTAATTTACCAGAAAGGCACAATAATAACATAAAAGGAATAACATTATAAGTCTAAGTTCGGGACATTTACTCAAACTGTGTACAGTTGAGAGGTATGAGGGTAACCCTGTCCTAAATAAATGTACAGAACTAGTGATATCAGGTGGACAGGTGTAAAGAAAGATGGGATGACAAATGACAAAACATGTATAAGTCAAAAGCATGTACCTCGATAAATGTGAATGAATACTTATGCCCTGTGATAGTCAATGTGGAAGGTTAATATTGTCCCTCAGGGTGTTATGCAGTGTCCCCAATACAGTGTTCAGTCTCCCACACTCGCATGTGAGTTCTGCCACTGATGGAAAGTGCAAATACCGGTGAACACATAAGGTAGATGACAGCATAATATGTTTTGATTAGCACCTGTTGGCTTTTGTGAGGAACACAACACTATTGGCGGGTGTGTCCTGCAAAAGGAATGTAATGGCATCTGGTCTGTGATTTCGTCTTGTGTGTAGTGGTGTAATAAAATGATATATCTTGCATCAGAAACAGATACATGTTATAGGAAACAATATTATCGACTATACTACTACAAGAAAACTCTGGAGGTATGAAAAGCGCTGAAATAGTCAGTTTAGTATTGACCGCAGGTATGTGTTGACATGTCAAATGTCACAGCTGTATATATAGTACCTATAGGGCTGTCACCATTACAAATGATGAAAGTGGGAGCTGCTTTGTAGAAACGTCAGACGTAGCAGCTCAAAACATACCTACAGCCATGCATACTCCACAAATAGACATATTAGCATGCAGCAAAGCTTAGGCCAGGGGTCATGGAGCCTTGGCCAGCTTGTATGAGTAGAGGAAGAGTAGAACAAGGCAAGATGTCTGCCGAGCTATTCAGCAATATCCTGTAGGGGCGTGTAAGACAGCCCCTAAACCGAACGTTGCACGGACAATGTTAGGATATGCAAATTACCCCATTTGTAGGTGAAAGCTATGCAAATGATGTAAATCTGCGATACATGAAACAGTAAGCTGTCCGTGCAAGAGTAGAGTTATGTGCAGAAATGTACTGTGATGTTAACTGAGTTACGTTCTGCAAGTAGCTAAACGGAGCAATGTCAGCTGCAAATAAAGGATGAATTCAGTTGAAGAAGCATGCCAATGGCCAAATATAAGGCCAGTGGCATATTTTTCCATTGGAAATTAATAAAACTCTATTTGTCCTCCCCCGATCTCTGGTGTGTAAGCGTAGTGCAGCGGCGCAAAAACGCGCTGCACTTTAAAAACAAGAGAAATATTTAAAATACACATAGAAATTGTAATTATCGTTAACAGTTAGTTCGCCATGCAGGTGAATAGCAAGCTGAAGACAAGATGGCTACTGAGTACTGGTTGCTTTGTGTGGAAGCACTCTGTCAGAGATGTAACCAAGCATTAGTAGGCAATCCGATGCAATTGAGGCTGAGGATAGTGAATCACAATTTGTCATGCCATATGGGCCAAGCCACTACAGTGGAAGAGTAGGTTAAGGGGACTATCAGAGTAGAAGATAGGTGACATCATGAGTGTGTATGTATAAAACACTGTAATCCTATCGGAGCAATGTGTCACATGTTTGCTGTCAGTTACTCATCAGTGGAAGAGGCTTGATATGATTTATCCTAGGTACAGTCAGGAAACTGACGGTGTACACCATGGATATCACTGAAGTTTCTTGCAAACCTGCTGACAGTGTGTTCGCGCCTGTGCGCACCTGTAAGCCCAAGTAAGCATGTGTGCGTGTCAGCCCGTGTGTGCGCGCGTTGAAGAATGAGTAAGCTAGTGTAAGCGTGTTGAAGCCCGTGTAATGTCGTGTAAGCCAGTGTACATGTTTGTAAGCATGTATAAATCTGTACTACACACATCACACACGTACTGCACACTCTGAAACACCTGCTGCCAATACTACACACGTCAGTCAAATGGCACATGGATGGATAATAAATCTTCAGAATCAACAGTGCTGTAAACTATACTACATTGATGGTCATAGCTGCAATACATCACGCCTGCTTACATACACCTAGAAGGATATCACACTTTGTGTTAACAACATTTTAACATTAATACAGTGCTATAAAGCCACCCTGAGCTAGTCTGTTCCTGCATCTATGTTACACATTACAGATGGTGGCACAGGTGTCATCATATGCACAGGGAATGGTGTTTCTTCTCCAGAGCCTGTCATTGAGCCATCCAATCAACATGTAAGTATGTGTGTGTGTGAGGGACAACAGTGTTTGCATGGCCCAATGTTGATGCAATGTGTATGTGTGTATGTGTCAGCCCTAGCTGTTTGTTTCATGTGTGTGTGTCTGCATGTACACAGTTTCAGCATGTGTCATGCATATACAGGAGGTTGTGGGACAGTCATAGACCGTACCTGCCAGGCTGTACAGATCACCATTACTGGCCATGGACAGCCCTGCATGCATTTAACAATATTCCAGTCCTGCACCTGTCAATGTATACACATACATTCTTGGGATCTGTATCACAACCTGTGGATAAACGGGAGTCAGTAATGTTAAGTTGATTTGCATAGTAGTGTCAGGTAATACATAGTTATATGAGCCATACTCATCCTCCAAAGTAATAACCACTGCTGACTGTTGCTGAGATGTGCACATGACCTTTTAAAGGTGTTGTACTATCATTGTTGTCAATGTCCCTTGCAATACCCAGCAACAGAATAACTGGTCATTACACAACTATAACCCAGGATCACTACAGCACACAGTATGTACACTATCATAGAGCCATAGTAGATTTACATACATCAAAGGTGTTCACGTACAGATAATGCAGCACATTCAATAGTGCTAATATCCATATACATATCAATATCTATCTACATTACATATATATAAATAGATACACACACACACACTTGGCAAGGTTGGGATCAGAACACAGACCTAACTACCTTATCACACTACAGCATTATGCATGTACAGAACGCGCTACCGTGATTACTAGATCACAGCATTCACACAGGCATATGTCTAGCTTGCTGGCATCAGCATCAAAGGCAAAGACGCCGTATGGATTCTATGGAGAGTGAATAGTGTAAAAGCAATGTACTGTTGTTATGCAGTGGGAAACTCTCACACACACACACACACACACACACACACACACACGTGGCAAGATTGGGATTAGAACACAGACCTAACTACCTTATCACACTACATCAATACGCATTTACAGAATGCGCTACCGAGATTACTGAACATAGCACTCCCAGTGGCATACTTCTAGATGGGTGACATCATCCGCAAAGGCAAAGACGCCGATAGGGAATGTATGTGGTGTGAGACGTCTAAAAGCATTACCGTGTCCCCAGGCAGTTGGAAATACACACACACAGGCACAGCTGGGAGTTGAACATACACCTAACTACCTTATCACATTACAGCAATACGCATTTACAGAAAGCGCTACCAAGATTACTGAACACAGCATTCCCAGAGGCATACTTCTAGGTGGGTGACATCATCCGCAAAAGGCAAAGACGCCGATAGGGAATGTATGTGGTGTGAGGCATCTAAAAGCATTACCGTGTCCCCAGGCAGCTGGAAACACACACACACACAGAGGCACACACTTGGCAGAGCTGGGAGTCGAACATACACCTAACTACCTTATCACACTATAGCAATATGCATTTACAGAACACGTTACTGAGATTACTGAACACAGCACTCCCAGAGGCATACTTCTAGGTGGGTGACATCATCCGCAAAGGCAAAGACGCCGATAGGGAATGTATGTGGTGTGAGGCATCTAAAAGCACTACCATGTCCCCAGGCAGCTGAAAACACACACACACACACACACACACACACACACACACACACACACACACACACACACACACTTGACAGGGCTGGGAGTCGAACATACACCTAACTACCTTATCACATTACAGCATTACGCATTTACAGAATGCGCTACCGAGATTACTGAACACAGCACTCCCAGAGGCATACTTCTAGGTGGTTGACATCATCCGCAAAGGCAAAGACGCCGATATGGAATGCATGTGGTGTGAGGCATCTAAAAGCATTACCGTGTCCCCAGGCAGCTGGAAACACACACACACTTGGCAGGGCTGGGAGTTGAACATACACTTAACTAACTTATCACACTACAGCAATATGCATTTACAGAATGTGCTACCGAGATTACTGAACACAGCACTCCCAGAGGCATACTTCTAGGTGGGTGACATCATCCGCAAAGGCAAAGACACTGATAGGGAATGTACATGGTGTGAGGCATCTGAAAGCATTACTGTGGCCCCAGGCAGCTGGAAACACACACACACACACTTGGCAGGGCTGGGAGTCGAACATACACCTAACTACCTTATCACATTACAGCATTACGCATTTACAGAACACGCTACCGAGATTACTGAACACAGCCCTCCCAGAGGCATACTTTTAGGTGGGTGACATCTTCCGCAAAGACAAGGACACCGATAGGGAATGTATAGAGAGTGAGCAGTCTGAAAGCATATTACTGTCCCAGGGTAGACGTAGACAAACACACAAAAGTGGTGTGATCGGGGCAACTAAATATCTACAGAGCACTACAACAACACTACATAGATATGGGACGTGCCACAGACAGTACACCCTGCAAGACAGTCAGCCAGTGTGTTCAATGTAGTCATCCATCGTGACGTTGAAAATGGACATCTGTTGCCTGGATGTCCACCATTGCTATACAGGATGTCAATGGCCATGCCCATACACAGAGGCACATCACTGACACAAGGTGTCACTGGCCATGCCCACACGCTTAGTATCACACGTCCATTTGGAATGTACTGTGTGTCCATCTACACAAAGGCATACTGGGCATGCTCACACATTTAGCAGTTGCAAAGGGCCGTCTTGCATGCACACAGATTCTAAACACGTAAGGGCACAGAATGTACTGTGTGTCCAACTACACAATGGCGTACTGGGCATGCTCACACACTTAGCAGTTGCAAAGGGCCGTCTTGCATGCACACGGATTCTAAACACTTAAGGGCGCAGTTTGGAATGTACTGTGTGTCCAACTACACAACAGCGTACTGGGCATGCTCACACACTTATCAGTTGCAAAGGGCCGCCTTACATGCACACGGATACTAAACACGGAAGGGCGCAGTATGGTATTACTGTCCCCACATACATGATGGCCACTCACATCTATTGACCAGTACACACTCCGGAGCCAGCACAGATGTCTCAGGTGCAGATCACAGAGGTACACACCGCAGTCTACAATGTAGCCCTCAGACACCACCATGTCGTTGGACCAGCAATACATCAACACAACACCATGTGATGCATGACCAGTGGACTGTACATAGATGTACAGCAACTGTGGAGACTACACATGTACCGACAGGGTTCCATCATGTGTTATGCATTGCAATGATACCACTGTACATAACCAGGTTGACTCTACACATAACAGGGGCCCTGGGTCTTACACAGCTGTGACAGATGACTGTCACTGTACACCAACGAACACACATGTTCGGATATGTCATACATGTAATTGCAGTGGATATGTGCATGGACCACACACACAACACATATGTACATAGCATGTACATAGCATAGCTTTTGCTGTCCTCTGTGCAGACAAGTGGCTACAGAAACCATACGCACACAAATGGGAGGTGGGTCCATGGCTGTTGAATGCCAACAGTACATGAGGTAGCAATGTTGACCGAGGACACATTCCCTCTGTACTAGTTACCTATGACACCCATCATATCATACAACAGTCCATGTGTTATGTATGTCAACACACATGTCCACCATTTGCAATGCACGCAAACATGGCTACATGATAGGCATGTAGGACCAACACACATGTACAAACTGTAGTGTGCATGCAGCTGCCATGCATGTGCAGTAGCTGATGTAAGTAACTCATCTGTGCTGAACTACAACATGCAGTTGCAATGCAGCCCCACCATTGACACCTGTATATGGTGACATACTGACAGTACGGTAGGATGTACATCAGGTATGGATGGATGTGTGTACGTAAAGTGGTGATTCACCTGTGTGGATGGATGTTCGCCGAGTACGGCTCACAGGTGTGTCACACGCCATCATACCATTACATGTGCAAACAGTACGCTATGTTACTGTTACCTGACGGTTAAGATATAAAACCTACACAGTGGTCAGGTGTTACCGACTGTACGTCACTTGACACCTGTAACACTTACATCCTCCCATGTGCATATAGCAGCACAATTGCTGGACATAGCATTGGTACACATAATGCGGCCAATACTGCTGCATGTCTGTCAGACGTATCATCATATAGCAGGTGTATCATTCACAGTACTGCCATGTGTGTTTGCATGTGTGACCGTATATGCCACATATGGTGGGGAATACATCCCAATTGTGACACACCCCTGTACACTGTTGTAGACATCTGTGCATACTGCAGTGTTGGAAAGCATGACATAGGCAGGTATGGTGTGTGTATCACAAACATCAGCTATCCATATGTGTATGATAGTTGTGGTCTCCACTGTGTGTGTGTGTGTGTGTGTGTGTGTGTGTGTGTGTGTGTGTGTGTGTGTGTGTGTGTATGTATGTATGGCTGTCTGGTGCATGGAGTGTGGGTGTATGCTACCATATGGAACACACAGGATCCCAACCCCTCATGTTGATGCAGTCAACTACCCTGTTGATGCCATCGGTCTCAGCCGTACTGGCTACCTGTATATGTCCCTTCTCTGTGTCGCATCATGTTGGTGCACAGTACTGTGAGGGTGATGACCACATAGGCAAGTGTCCTCACCTCAACACTATGGGGTGTGCGTTATAGTGTTATCGACCCCGTGAGTGTGGGCATGTTCCTGTACTGTGACAGGGTATTACTGCTACACAGTGAGGCCTCATGCTATCAAGTGGCCTCTAACGTTATCACTGTCCAGACCGCTGTGTACAACCCCTGCACCATGTCAACATACCTGTGATGTGACCTGGTATGGATGTCACATCTCTAGCCACTGTAGCCTATTAAACTGCACACAGGCTGCTGGATCAGTATATGTGTGGACATCTGTGGTATGTTAGACTTTCCAGCTGTCCGGTTGAGGCTACGTATAGCATGCTGAGATTGCCATACATGCATGTGAGTACTCCACAGTTACACATGGGAGACTGCAAACACTGCTACCTGTAGACACATGCAAGTAGACCATAAGGAGGGAACCTGGGCATCATTACCAACATGCTGTTACTGTTGTTACTGAGACACATACTGTGAACATATAACAATGCATGCTACACCTGTACTACATGGTTGTGCACATATAACAATGCATGCTACACCTGTACTACATGGTATGTCTGGTGCATGTCAACAGTACACAACCAATGTAATATACATGTCTTTCACCATTCTTACACAACTAACGTAATATACACTTCCCTCACTAGTCGTACACAACTAATGTAATATACACATCTCACTATTCTGTTCACCCTGTGCATCAGACCATTTGAGCATGTCCCTACACCGATGGTGTGGATGACAGGGATGCGGCACAGGCTTCATCATATGCACAGGGTGATAATGTGTGCCAGGGGTATGGGCTGCACCAATGGGTGACATCATGTGTGTGGGTAAGGGCTGGTGATATGATTGGACATGTCTGTTCAGTATGCATGTGGGTGTTGTGGTTCCCTACAGATTTGTTTGATGTGTGCATGTATGTGTGCACACAGTTCTGCCTTTTGTGAGGCCTACAGGGGTAATATTGACAGCTCCAGATTGTACAGACCAGGTTGTACAGCTCACTGTGTCCGGCCATAGCCATGTGACCTGTGCCTGCCAGGGGTTGCACGGGCACTACCAGGCGGAGGTACAGATTGGCTACTGTCGAAGACACATATCCACTGGAACCGTGTCCCCGCTAGGAACATCCAGAGCCACGTCCACATGGCCTGCTGTGTCCTGGTGTGGACAGCGCAACACCAGCTGCACTGCTACTGCTACTGGCACTATGGGAGCGGGCATGTGAGGTGGCACGCTCACGTTGACCTGCACTAGGTGGTGTAGCTGGCCTCACTCCTACCAGATGTTCCAGCACAGACAGCTCACGCTCGTGGATTGCCATGCCATGGTCAAGGATTCCGACCATGTCACCCAATCTCCTGTCCAGAACATCAGCAATCTGCTGTTGAGCATTTGCCAATGCCTGGATGTTGTCATTTAGGGTACAGATAGCAGCCCTCTGCAGCCTCTGCCCTTCTCTGTTCTGCCATTCAGCATGTGCCTGTGCCACCATTAGAGTCTGGAACATGCATCTGGTGATCCCAGCTGCTGTGCTCTGTCCTGCAGGTGCATGTCTGCCAGAGGTCCTCCTACGAGCAGCACCGGCCACATGCCTGTGTGGCACATCTGCAGACATTACACTGACACCATGGCGTGGAGACACACCTTCTGTAGCCACCACACGTTCCTGTTCCACGCTAACAGACGCTGACTGTCCTTCCTCTATGGCCACTGGTGATGCGGTATGTGTTGGCAGCAGAACTGTGTGCGGGGAAGAGGGGGACATAGCTGGGATGGCAACCATTGGCACAGATTCAGCCCCTGACAACCCTGCTGTACCTCATACATATGTTCATCACTGCTAGTATCTGTGGGGACACTAACATCAGATGGAACGCAGGAGGGTAACGCACCTACATCACTGTGAATGCAAAGAAAGACTCTAAATTACAATAGACACAGACACACACACACACACACACACACACACACACACACACACACACACACACACACACACACACACACACACACACACACACACACACACACACACACACCATGCATGTGATTTGACAGACGGCATGCAGCATGCCTGTGATACAGCAGATGGCATGCAGCTCAGACATTAATAGTGTTAGTAAGCATACCCCCTGGAGTGCACAATACAGCAAGCAGGTGTCATATCAGTAGCCATGCAGTTCACACAATCATGGTAGTATGCATGCATCCCTGTGATACACCATGTGGACCAGAACAGGATAACTGGCTGACATGACCTTGACATGTAATCTGCTGACGTTTGCATTAACATGCATACATGTCTGACACAATGATGTACTGACATGTACAGTGTCGTAATGGCCATCACATTGCGGTGTTGTCTGTATGTCCTACAGATTGAATGCATGTTTAGCAAATGTGCATGTGCATGGAACGGTAGTGTGAGCCATCTACGTTGCTCTACAGTGTGAAGTACAGACACTGTACCATTGCATGGCATCATGAGGCATCTATATTGCTATACAGTGCATAATATGTACACATTGCATAGCCATAACTGCATGCATACCCATGACATAACTGTGGATTGTGACCCACGATGCTGAGGTGTGTACACACCAAACCATGCTGTGTCATGTGATAGGTCACTGGAGGACCTACAGATGACAACCCTGCACAACAACTACAGAGTCTTAGCTGCCTGGCAACCATGTCCACGCATAGCGGACTTGTCAATTCACCATGTCCAACATGACATTGCTGTACCACACACAGGAGGTGCACAACTAACAGTGATGTCCTACAGCAGCAAGGGAAATGTACAGTATCTGTGGCCTGATGTGGTGTCAATGTCTGTGGAAGCTGTAGAGGTGACTACTGTCATGCTATGACATAGGCGTGATGTTCAACACATCTTATATGGCAGACGTCAGTGACACCTCCACTGGCTGTGCACAGGCTTTTAGGATGTCTAGTGTACCACATCAACTGTATAATCGGTCAACTAAGGCTATAATTGGACCATGTGTGGACAATGTGAAACAGGGTGTATACACATCACATCTACTGTGTGGCTACATATCTATGGCTATCCCCCATAGCCATGTGTGCACATGTGTTGGACAAATGTGTGTGATGGCCATCTATTACACATGTCTGTGTTGTCCCATATGACATACACCCATAGATGTCAAATATGTCACCATCCACAGGGCTATGCAGACAACAGGTTGTATGTGGGGTATGGGTTATGGAATAGTGTGACATTATTGCAGCCAATACACTACATGTCTGGGACATGTCAGATGGCACATCACAATGTGTGCACCCATTGCAGGGGCATATAACACAATGGTGACTCCTGTGGGCTGCCCATATCACAGCTCACTGTGTGGTACTGTTTGCGTACCACACGTGTTGTTCCAATGTATAGTACATATGCCTCCATTGTAGAACACCTCCACTGTTGTATGCACAGCTGACCACACATATAGCGATGACAAATACTCTGGTTTCATGTCGGTGTATCATTTTGTTTGTATATATTGCACATGGGTGGCCTGTGTGACTGATGGGTGACGTGACCTGTATATCGTGAATGGAACGAACATCAAGTGTACAAGTGTTAACTGGCCACATGGCAAAGAGATCTATGCTTTTACATGCCTGATACTGAAGACAGTCTCACCTGCAATGGACTCATGTCTGTGCGGCACGCCAGAGGTACCTGTATAGGGGTGACACAGCAGTATGAACATTATTCATGACTGTATGACAGCCACAGGGTGCACTGTGCATGTTAACACATTTGCCTGTACAATAGCATATAGTATGCACATGTGTGCATACACAGGGTAGCATACTGTAGTATGCAGCATGTGTGTCCACATACCATGCATATGTTGTTACATTACATAATGTACAGTGACACATGCACGTAAATGGGATATAGTAGCCATTATGTGCAGTACTAACTTACCAGGAAACTCCAGGCTGATTGGTTGGGAGACACCCACCTCCACGATGGCAGATAGTGTTTGTGGATGCTGTTCTGAGGGTGTTTCCAGACTGGCCAGTAACTCCTCAGTGTGTGTTAGTGGGGGCTGGGGTGGTGGCCCACCACCTGTTCCACCTTGTTCCCTGGCGATTGCAGTGGCACGCTGTTTTGCATGTCGTATCAGGTCCGTGCAGTATCTGCCCACCTGCTGGTAGGTGCGGCTATGGCCACCCACATCATTCACCCTCCTGCGAAGATCCTGCCACAGGTCATCTCGCTGCTGGGCATGCTGTGGCACATGGCTGAACAACACCTCATAGTTCCCATGGAGGTACGGGATGAGGACATCATCCTCCTGGCGGCTGTACGCTGGAAGGCGTGTACGGGGCATTATCTGTAAGAGATAATGATGGTGACAGGTCACAGTTTTAGAGATGTACAGAGATACTGCTTCACATACATTTCTATGACATCTAGTACATCTGCACAGTTATCTTTGCAAATCATCATGACACTGACATGACTGACGTGTTTGTGTCACACACATGTAACACCCGTTACGCATTGGATATCATCACCATATATGTGTGTCACCTCATTACAGTGTTCATACTCCATGTGAATGCTGTCTTGATGTGGGCATGTCTGTTTGCCTGCACTGGTGTTCTTACCTATCTGCACATGCCTGGATGTGTCTAGGGTAATGCTGTTGACCTTGATGCTGTGTATA
The DNA here is from genome assembly GCF_019279795.1 of Protopterus annectens. NCBI lineage: Eukaryota > Metazoa > Chordata > Ceratodontiformes > Protopteridae > Protopterus > Protopterus annectens. The sequence continues at coordinate 292,250,659 of NC_056738.1, read as the reverse complement.
TGTCACATATCAACACAGACACAGCCTTAATGGACTTGAGCAGTGACAATGCACACATACGCATGGAAACCTGTACATGCATGTGTTTTACCATATACATCTGCACAGCACTGTACAGCTGTTCAACATCCTGCCACGGATCGCCTGTATTGCACATGTGATAGACATGGGACAATGGCTAGTCGGACGTCATTCACAGGGATGGTTATCAACCATAGCATGTACGGGCAAGGTTTCCTAGCTGTAACCGACAGCCATTATGCCACCGCGAGGTGCATCAGTGCCACATTTATGATCCAGACAGTTGATACTACATCTACCATGCGGCCATCACACCATGTATGACTGGGATGACATGTGCAGCTTTGATGGACAGGGTAGCATGGTATGGCAGGAGTATGTCACATGTGTGGCACAGGGATCTGTCCAGCAAGTGGCGATCCTAGTATTAGGATGGTGGCTGTCCATGACGTATGTCTTTCAGATCAAGATATGGACATGTAGCATGTCCATCATCATGGTGCAGCAAATGTCTTAATGCAAGGTAGACAGCATGCTGCATAGTGGAGGTGAGGATTGTGAAGGCTGGTATCGCCCATCCACGCATGGCCATTACCCCTTAAAGGTGATATGTGATCCAATATTGGTCACCCCAGTGCTGTATATGCCTGTCCAATGATCTACGTGCTCATGGATGGCACCCTGTCATGACATGGGTACCTCGTATGACTACCTATGGGGCCTGGAGATGTCACCAAGTCAGGTAGGTGTACTGCACAGCACCATCCCTTACACAGTGTCTATAATGTTGACCACAGCCTAGGTGGTAGTTAATGGGTACAGGGATGTTCACCTAGCGGTGACACTGCTGATATCATCCATCAGAATGTGCACATATGTCACACACCTCACCCACACAGCCCATTCTGTATGTTGTTCACAACACTGACACAGCTATTGCTCATAGGTCATGGCCATTCACATCCTTACATACACAGATGCCTAACATTTGTCTGTGTGGTATGGGCTACAATGAGGGTGGAGTACAACACATTAACCCTGTTCTACTGTAGCTGGCACTGGTGTGATATGCACATGTCACTCTGGCACCTTTTGTAGTTGTGAGTCTGTCAACAGGCCACTGGTAGAACACTCCTGTGACATACAAAGGTATTTGTAATCAAACATCCGTACTGTCTTGTACATCTGTACTGCTAACATCTGCAGTGATAATGGTTCATGGACATGCATACCATACTCAGCAGGGTTATAGTGCGGTGCCACCCATTATGACTGTCATCACCACTTGTGGGTTGATATTATCCAACACCCTATCTGTATTGAAAAGAAATAAGAGACTTGCCTACCCTCCACTAGGAGATTATTAGCCAGCAGGGATCTAAGGACCCATCCCAACCATCCAGCTGTAACATCACATCATAAGTGTAATCCTGTGCTCTCCCAAGAAAAGAAATAAGAGAGTATGTGTTATTCTTAATACTGGCTTTAAAGCTACATCAGTAAACTACTTAAATGCTTGTTATTGTTAACTGTAGCCTCTCAGCCTGATCACCCAGTAGCCAAACCACCCCCCCTTGTATCCTGTAGTCACGGGATAGTCCTTCTCACAAATTTAGCTTTCTTATCCTATCTAAATAGATTGTTTCTCTAGCCCTAGTCTAGCCTTCCCCATTTTGTTACCTCTGCTGTAGTTAACCTGACTGCCCACTAGGTGGCACCCTCTTCCCTATCCCTTCCTATTGCCCCCCTTCCTTGAAAAGCTCTGTTCTTCCTAAACTGATTTATAGCCTTCTTACTTTTGACACTTCCTATATCCTGCTCTGCTCTAATCTCCCACCTTCCACCTCTACATACTCTTATACTACTTCTTACCCTCCCTATACAGATCTCAAACTTACTTACCTCTGCAGGCAGTATTCCACAATCAGAATCCCACTGATTGTTCACCTTGACTGTTTCACTCAACTGTCTCTTCCTCATCTAGTGTATTCCTAACATACATCTTTCTACTAACCTGTTTATTATTCCATTCTTTTGCCTCTATTTTCCCTGCCTGTACCATATTTCATTGCCTCCTCCCTTCAATGCCCCCCTCTTAATACTTAATGAACTTACACCCTTCTCACCATTCTTCCCTACTCTAGTCCCGCCTTTTTCTTACCTGCTTCTACCTCTCTTTCCCCTCCCCTGTCTACCTCATATCCTCCTAATATATTATATATAATACCCACCCCCCCCAGCGCCATCTTTACTAGCTCGGCTACCCCTTGGCTGCTCCATGCTCCAGGCCCCTGTGCTCCGATCATATGTAAGTGACTATCTCTGTGTTTAATAGCTTGCAAACTGTTAATGTTATCAGCTTTATTTATCTGTGTTCTTAATTAATTAAGAATGTTCTTAAGTAATGTGCTGTAGGATTGTATGTTAATGTTATCAGCTTTTATCTGTGTTCTTAATTAATTAATGTGCTCTAGGATTGTATAATAACTACTACATTGTTGGTTTACAAGCTACTATCATACCAATATTAGCGTTTGTATAAAATAGGTTAGATAGGACATTCCTGTTTACCCAGAACTTGCTCTTACGGGTTTTTCATGTTTTAATTACATATCTAGCCTTGGAAATTTGTCCGCTAAAGAATACTATTCATTGTCCGTGCCTTATATAGAACCTGCATAACTTTGAGTGGTGGATCTCTACATAAATAATAGCAAGGTTTTTATCAGCCTGCCCTCCCTCAGTCTTACTCGCAAATTGTGGCAGAATATCTCACTCAATGTTAAACTAATCAACTTTGAAGCTATCTTGGCCAGCGCCACTCAAAGGTAATGGTGTTTTTACCCCTTTAACCATGTTTACAGGCAACACGCATTATATGCGCTACTGATAATACGTGGTACTTCAGGTGGTAGACATATTATCCACTTGAGTTGACACAGCTATTACCTATACCTCCCTCTACTTTTTACCTGTAAAATGTATTTAAAATGCTAATGTTAATACATGGTGAACTAGAGGGTAATCCTACTCAACATTAAACCAACTTTGCTATAACCACTCTGCCCCCACTTATCACCAGTGAAAACGCATTACATGTGCTTATGCTACCACACGGTGAACTAGGGGGGGGCGTCTTATTCTATATTACAGCCAGCATAGCTATAATGAATCAGCTCACATTTTTATCACCGGTGAAACGCACTTAATGCGCTTCTGTTAATATGCGGTGAAGCAGGGGTTAGTCTTACTCTACAATAAAGCTGGCATAGAGTTAATCAATTTGCTTCCTTTTAACTACAGAAATAACACATTAAATGTGCTTCTGTTAATTTGTGGCTAACCAGAGGGAAACCTAACTCTGCATTAAAGCCAACATAGTTTTTGTACCTATTTTTGTCTATATAAAATGCTAGTCGTATTCCTAAAACAAAGAGCGGTTAAAAGGGTAAGGTTAACTTTCTTCTTTTCCATACTATTAGTTTAATACTTGCGTATAGCATCTAAAATATATACCCACTCTTCTGGCTAAATCCTTAGCTTACCTATGGCTCAGTAAGTGTACTCTAAGCAAACTGCGTATCTCAGCTACACTTAACAGTGAATTGATGCTGAATCAGTAGGTCTTTAGTGCCCTTTTCTCACTCATTTTAGTCAGTGACTGCCTCGTACTTTAGCCAAATATTATTGTCATAGAGCTTCTGCAAGTGACTACATATCTGATTACCTATACTTTGCTATCGCAAGTAGCTTTTAGATAAAATAAGCCGCACTGATTTATTTGTTCTTCTCATGCTATTTCTAGACTAAATTCTGATTTTACGAAAGACTGTTGTAACATATGAGGCTTTGTTCATAGTCTTTTTTGTTTCAATTAGCACCAAACTGTATACTGCTTATTCTACATTGCAACTGTCTTTTTGGTCTGTCATATTTAATGGACTGCTTCTAGCTGTGCTCTTCACACAGAGTGGTACCTTTAAAAGTTATTGCCTGTACCAGTGTTTCATTACTCCATGGCAATTGTGTAATGTTGAATAATAATTGATTGCAGCAAGATGTTATCTTTTTCTTCTCCATTTCCAGTGATATTATATGAATTGTTTGCTTCTAAGTGATTAATTATTTTGCCTAACAATTTTGCAGTGTGCCAACTAATAAGGTTTTTTTTTGTCTCTCTTTTTCTTTTTTCCTTTCTCTCCTGCTGCTGTTTTGTTATATATCTGCTCCTACCTCTCCAGCTTGCCTACCCTCCACTAGGAGATTATTAACCAGTAGGGAACTAAGGACCCATCCCAACCATCCAGCTGTAACATCACCTCATAAGTGTAATCCTGTGCTCTCCCAAGAAAAGAAATAAGAGCGTATGTGTTATTCTTAATACTGGCTTTAAAGCTACATCAGTAAACTACTTAAATCCTTGTTGTTGTTAACTGTAGCCTCTCAGCCTGATCACCCAGTAGCCAAACCACCCCCCTTGTATCCTGTAGTCACAGGATAGTCCTTCTCACAAATTTCGCTTTCTTATCCTATCCAAATAGATGGTTTCTCTAGCCCTAGTCTAGCCTTCCCTGTTTTTTACCTCTGCTGTAGTTAACCTGACTGCCCACTAGGTGGTACCCTCTTCCCTATCCCTTCCTATAGCCCCCCTTCCTTGAAAATCTCTGTTCTTCCTAAACTGATTTATAGCCTTCTTACTTTTGACCCTACCTATATCCTGCTCTGCTCTAATCTCCCACCTTCCACCTCTACATACTCTTATACTACTTCTTACTCTCCCTATACATATCTCAGACTTACTTACCTCTGCAGGCAGTATTCCACAATCAGAATCCCACTGATTGTTCACCTTGACTGTTTCACTCAACTGTCTCTACCCACTCCGTTCGCCCTACGGGCTCACTCCGCTCCTCTCCCTACCCCCAATTCTCACCCACCCCCCAAGGTCCCTACATTTATTTTTACTAACCACACCCCAATCTTCTTTGTTCCAATCAATTAACACACCTTATTACCACTCCCCATCCTAATTTACTTACTTACCTCTCCTAACCTTATCATATTTCCTCCCTATCTTTACAGTTTCAATTAGCCAACTACTACTACTACACACCCCTGTCTATTACACATCTCATACCAGGATTATGGCCAAAGTACCCTACCTTAATAAATTAAAGCTCATAGCCTTTGCCTCTCTCCTACCTCCTCTACTAATTACCTATTTATTAACCTCCTATGAACAACCATTACACCCAAACCATCTATTCCCCTCGAAATTAACTTCCACACCACTACTAGCTATCTCCCAACCCAGCTTTAACACCACAACTAGCCCCTGCTACCTGCAAGCCAAATATCACAGACTAACCCATATAAAGTATAGTAACCTACAAACAAGAAAACTACTTTATTATTTCTGCAAATTTAACAACCCGATATATAGAATACTCCACCTAGCCCTGCTAGATGGAGACATTCATCCTAACCCCGGCCCAAACAATATTCCTGCCACTGAACTAGGCAACTCTAACATAACTAATACACATACTCCTATTAAACCTCCAAACTCCCTCTCTTTAGCACATCTTAACATTCGTAGCATTAACAACAACATTACCCATATTCATGCCCTATTACAACTCTACCAATTTGACATCTTATGTTTATCTGAAACATGACTTAAACCTTCCATTAATGACAATGAAATTACCCCGCCTGGCTACAGTATCCTCAGATTAGACCATATTAACAAAAAGGGAGGGGGTGTTGCAGTCCTCTATAGAAATAGTCTACAAGTTGCCACTTCAAACATAAACCAACCTATATTTAATAATGCTGAAATCCTTGTCACTAAACTTCAAGTCAACAAATTCAAATCCATAAACATTGCTTGTATTTACCTCCCCCCTGGAAATAACATTAACACCCTTGAAAGTATTCTCAATTGGCTATCAACTAATCTTCCACAAGAAACTTTAGTCCTTGGAGACTTTAACATTGACTGGAAGTCCTGTAGTACCCCTCATCCCACTACCCATATTAATCTTTATGGCTTCTCACAAGTCATCACCTCCCCTACAAGAATTAATAAAACCAACAACAAGGAAACCACATTAGATTGGATTCTTATAAACTCTCCACATCACACATGCAAAGCAGGTACCCCCCTGATGATCTGAGTGACCACTCACTCACATATATCATCAGACACAAAACTAGCATACCTCACCCAAATTCCTATCAGACAATACGGACTAAAAAATTCTTTAACCCTGAACTTTTCCAGCTAGAACTCAAACACTGCAATTGGTCACCACTAAAATACTCCCTTTAGATGAAGCAGTTGACTACTTTAATTCTGCATGCTTAGCCATCCTTGACCATCATACCCCAGTACGCTCTATTAGAAATAAGGCTAAACCTGCCCCATGGCTCACTACAGCTACTAGACACCAAATCCTCCTTAGAAACAAATCTTGGGCAAAATGGCACACTACTAGGAATTTAACAGACCACCAAACCTTTAGACAACTGAGAAATACTACTAAAAAAGCTATCCTCTTAGATAAAAAAAACTTTTATATCCAACTACAACAAATTAACCAAAGGAATCCACAAAAATTTTGGTCCAGCATCAACAAACTCCTACACCCAGGTCAGTCTATTATACATAGCCCACAAGGCTCTAACCATGAGAATCCAACACAAACTGCCAATGCCTTCAATTCTTTCTTTACAGATGCCATTCAAACACTAGCTAAGCAATTATCTCCAAGTTCCCCTAATCTAACCACCTCACCGACTGACCCATTTCCATCATTTCAGCTAAAACCTGTTCCTACTTCCTTCATTTGCTCTCTTCTAGAAAAACTAAAACCTACTACCCCATCTGCTGACCAACTACTTGCAGAATACCTGCAAAAAGGTGCCAAAGCCATAGCCTTCCCCATTTCCATACTAATAAACAGAACGATAACAGAAGGAAATATTCCATCTATCTGGAAAATCTCACACATCATCCCCCTACATAAAGGCAGAAACTCCATTTATATTTCAAACTATAGACCAATAGCTCTATTCTCTCCACTGGCAAAAATGTATCCATAAGCAACTACTCACCCATCTTATCAAAAATAACCTACTGGCCAACTGTCAACATGGGTTTAGACCTAATCACGGTACCACCACAGCTCTACTTTCCTTCACAGACTGCATAAATTTAAACCGTAATAATAATACTCTTTCCTTTTCTGTCTTCATTGATTTATCTAAGGATTTTGACATGGTTAACCACCAGCTCCTTATAGAAATACTTAAATCTCTTTCTGTTAATACTCTAGCCTTAAAATGGTTTAAATCTTACTTAGACAAAAGACATCAAGCAGTACTATGGGAAAACAATATATCTTCTCACCTTCCCATTTCCCTTGGTGTTCCCCAGGGCTCCATATTAGGCCCTCTGCTATTTTCCATTTTCATTAATGACCTCCACCTACAAATTCCTCATGCAAACTGCATTCAATATGCAGACGACTCCACCTTTATTTACTCAGCTAATACTCCTTCCGAGCTACAGTCCCTTACACAAAAAGCATTCAATACAGTTGAGCAATGGTTTTTAAGCCGATGCCTCCTACTTAACCCTAAAAAAACTAAACTGCTACTCTTTACTCCTACTCACAAGTCAACCCCTCTTCACTTCACTCTTATATCCAAGAACGGGACTCTTATATCTCCTGACCCAACCACTAAACTTCTTGGAATAACCATAGATAATAACTTAAACGTTGATACCCATATTAACATCACTACAAAAACAGTAAATAAGAAACTGGGATCCCTTTATAAAATCAAACCCTTTATTACTCCTTCAGCCAAAACCACTATAGCTAGAACTCATTTAATCTCTACTCTATGCTTCACCCATATATACCAATCTCTCAAAAACCAACCTCAACAGACTTGCTACCTCCTATCATAGTATTGCTAGATTTGCCACTGGTTCTCCTTTTAGAACACATCATTGCAACAACCTAAAACAATTAGGATGGCTAGAGTTCCAAAACCAGTTACTATTTCACCAGCTTGCTATTATCCATAAGAGCCTGCACTACCCCACCTATACTCCTATACTGACTACTCTCATTACCCCCTACAACAATCTTAAGAACTTACGCTCTTCTAATAAGCTACGTATTACCACTAGCAGATCCAATAACTTAGCTGGAGATTCTTTGTTCTCTAACTCTGTAGGCAAACACTGGAACATGCTTCCCTCTGAACTCCTATCCCTGACCTCTATAACACTATTTAAACAGAAACTAAAACTATTTCTCAGTACTCATTGGTTATGCCCTTGTACTAACCCTAACTGTCTTTCTTATTTCTTCGATTTCCTATGTGCTCTCTGCATCTAATATTATTATGTTCTAACTAATGACATCCTCTTGCTGTCTCCTATTAACCTTGTATTTCACTGTATCACATGGTACATTTGTATAAATAAACATCTTTTTTATCCTATTTTTTTTCTGTTTCTATAAGTAAACAACTGTTTTGTATTTTATTTTTGCTTTTCATATCTCCTCATCATGAGCTATGTACTCTTGCAATGACAACTGCATCAAGCCTATATGGCTGTAACTTTTCAGAACTTTTCAACTACTTTATACTTCTCTGAATTGTGACAACTTTTTATTATACATATTGTGTTTGTGTTGGAGCTTTTCTCCCTGGGCCTCTACTGAAAATGGATTTGTATTCCAGTTAGACTAGCCCGGTCAACAAATGTAAAATAAAATAAATAAATAAATAAATATTCATGCTAGGCTCTTGTTCAGAACTTGTGAGCATGTCATGAGCTACTGATTACTATAGCACACATTCCACACCATTTCCCACAGGTACCCTGGCTGTCCTAAAATTTCCAGCTTGCTTACGGTACAACAGCTGTTGTAAACATGTAACTCACATATCCTGTGAGACATGGTTGTATATACAGGCATGTCCAACTGTCATGTACCAGTGCTAATGCCTGTCTATATGATGGATATGTCGTACATGTGGCAATAGAGCAATTGTCTCATGTACACATTCAATGCTCGCCTCCCAACATACGACACTACAGCCTGTGGGGGATGCACTTATGCAGCCCTGCTGGGGGTAATGCTGTCACCAACCCTGACTGCACCTGACAGTCATGTTGGGATGTGTAACATTCGCAACACATCCCACACATCACATAGTCTCACATGATCACCACCACAGGCCACACATACGAGGACAACTTGTGCAGTACCTCTCCATACTCTGTGTAGGCACCAGAGGCAGCCCCCATCACGGAACACAACATCACCAACTTATAGGCCACAGACTCATGTGTGCCCATCACATACAGCCAATAGGGTGTTATAACATACACAACACACCAGTCATAGGTGACTCTGTAGGCGGTCTCACTGCAGTTCCACACAGCAGGCTACACAAGGAGATAGTCGCTTACATCTTGCTGTCGGGTAACTGGTTCTGCAACATAACCTATGTACCCATGCCACACCTCACCAAGTACGACGTGACTGTCATTCTCCATGTTAGTGTGACTGCTCTGAGATGCCACTTCACAGACTAAGTGTGCAGGGACATGCAATAGCTCACCAGTCTTGTAGCTCTGAAGGTGTGGGCCAAGCCCTGGGGCGCATTATGCATTCATCCGGACCCGTTACCACCATACAACGACTGACTGTGTCACTTCAACAGTTGCGTATGCTTCTGCTGTCATTCCACAGGCACCTGGTATCTGTCCGCTTTGACTGACCTGGTCAAACACAATGCTTTGGCACAGATGACCTGCACCTGTCAGTCCTGGGAGTACAGATCACATGTAAGACTCTTGCTGCTTCTATACTGCCTGTCTTGCACAGTTTCCAATAACAGTCACCGGCAGAACGGGAACTGGCAAGCAAGACATGGGGTCATGTGCCACAATGCTTGCATCTTCCTCTGTGACGCACGCAGGCAAGGCACACCTTATAATGCACCACTCCAATATCTCTGCAGTGACTGGGACCTGCCTCTAGGCTCTGCAGAGCACACCTGCAATGACAGGTTATAGACAGACCATACCTTTCAGGCACATACCTGGACCGGCACACCACAGCTGAGGTGTTCCCATATCCCACTATGTTGTACACACATCCTGGCTAGTTACTTAGCACAATGCATCAGAGATGCTCCACGTGCAACTAACTGTGTCCGGAACCACTATACACATTGTAACAAGCTACAGATTCAACAACATACCCCATGGTTACCAGACCTCATTTGTTGATGTACTGGACAGTAGGGCTCAGACAGCTACTATTGATGTGTGACTGACACTACCCTACACTTAACTGGGATAGCCACACATGTACCGACACATCCATGAGTCATAACCTTCACTCGGCTGGATCAACCCATACACACCACCTCCAAGACCAACATTATCCTTCACATGAACACTACCAACATGTGACTGGTGTTCCACACCTGGGGTTATCCCCTCATTGGTGGATTCTGAACATATGCTAATCACCCTTGTTAGCTACATCCTGGCACCACACCCTTCACGGCATACACAGTACATGAGTACTTCAACACCTACTACAGATGTCTTATGACAGTGGTTGTTGACGTCATGACACCCGTGCAGATGGACAATGCACATACAAATGCTGAAACATACCCCAGTGCACTTCATTAGCACGTACACGACTGCATGGATCATGCTATTCCACACAGAGCCATGATGGTACACACCAGATAACAGACGCCACTCTGGTGGTCAAGTTCCATGGACATAATGTACAACAACAGGTGGAGGCTGTTGCACAGTGGTGTACAATCCCATGGGTGGGGTAGCTCACTGGTCAGCCTCGGTAGGGCCACGGGATCCCTCATCACATACTCAAAGACTAGCTACGTAAACATTACTGTGACACATTCTGGGGTGTACCACAAGGCATTATGGTGGTATGTCAGCATTCAATGGCAATACCCACATCTGCTCTCACATACAACAGTCACTCAGGAACATTACAGACCCAGGTGATGTTGGCAACATGCTGGCGGATGGATTCAATGCTAACATTACACCCTCTCACTCACTACAGGGCCACAATCCATGCAGGAACATTGCGGTGTCCCTGCGGTCACACCTACACAGTACAAACCTGCACTCTATATGTCCTGGGACACTGGCCCCATGTCACTTTCCAAAGTCCCAGGCTGTGATGTCCACAAACCTCTGAACGACATGTCTCCCCACTAGGCCACCATATTCAGTAATAGCCTTGTATCAGACATTGTGGCCCCTGAATGGCACACAGCAACAGTTATCACACTCCACACAGGTGGCGTCACAATGCACGAGTGGGACTACAGTCCTACACACCTGACTGGACTGCTCTGCATGGCTATGGGGCACATCATCATGGACATCATTCACAGAGACATTGTTGGGCTCCAGTCCTTTGATGCCACCCAGGTTGGACTTGTTAGGGCCAGAGCATGGCCCCTACACCTGGTGGACTCCTTTCATACAGTTACCAGGGAAATGTTGATGATGGTACGGAGGTCCACACATCCTACATTGTCCTCTTATTGCCTTTCAGCACCATTCTCCATTCTGGTATTGACAACATACACATCCACCTGCACATCGTAACCTATGTCTCAGGATGTTATGCAACGTGGCTCATGGACAGGACACACACAATGAGGGTAGCATACCATAGTACCTACTGCATTTCAGTTACACTTGGCATACCACAGTCCTCAGTCATAGAGCCCCTTATGTTCAGTATATGCTTCCCTGAGGTACAGGCTAGCACAGAGGGACTTTCCCTGCCTAGCTTTACAACCCCCTGCATACAAAGTGCCATGATTGATCCACCAGCTGATACTGACTCCATCCATATGGGTGTCACTGTGACAGATACCTGATATGAATATCATGGCCTCAAGCTGCATGACACAAAGTGCATGAACATCACCTTTGCATTACACCATTCAACCATTGACTATCACATAGGTGGTAGTCCCCTACATACATGTCACATTGTACATGTTCGTAGTACACACGTATGACTCACCCACTCCTGTGGTTACCATATTGCCACTGTGGCGTGGATATCCTTCTACGTGGCCACACTTATCTGTACTGGGTGTGTAGCTGGTACATAGGCACCCATTGTACCTCTGAACTCAAGACTTCTACACACATTCAAGGGTACACCACCCCATTTAGGGTGTACCTTACACAACAGCCACAGCTTTACATACCACAACATTAACACGCCGTGACGTTTATTGAGCTTCAACAGTTAAAGTATGCGGCTGAACTACGGACACCACGTCTGTACACATTTTCATACTACATACTCAGGGGTGACCTCTGCTGAACAGACAGGGCCCATGTCCACAACAATATTAATGGATATATTCCACATACACGACATAAGCAAATGCCACTGTGAGCAACATGCTCATGGATATGTGCACACATGCAACAATGAGTGGGATGTGCTTGAGGGTTACATTCCCAAACCGGACCCTCACCGTGCTTTGGAACATGAGTCCTATGTACATCATGCAGGGACACTCAGTAGCACTGTTCATGTGATACCTCCCTTAGTGGTTGGGAGACACATGTACGCCAGGGATCACTGCAGTGGCTGTACTGTGCAGAGGTGCAGGTAACACATGGCTCTGCTGTTCACAGGACACTACCTTAGAGAGGTGCCACTGGTGTGAACACTGTAGTTGTGCTTACACATACACTTGCCAGACTACATAGTACCCCACTATGAACCTGTGAAGCTATTACATGTCCTTTGTGCATGGTTACTTGGTAGCCCTTCCATTTAGATTAGCTATCATGCTATTACAATGTCCCATGCCTACAAGCATATGTATCCTGTTATTGTACATGCCAATAGATGATACCTTTGGTATGCATGATATGCCTGTTATGCTGTGTAGAATATCTGACATATCTACCTACAATACTACACATTACACATATTTTACATAGTATCCCATAATGCAAAGCATACTTGCACAGCGGCTCCACCTTAGACATGTCATTGTCATTATATGCCCATACACATGCCTACTGTGACAGTATATCAACATATACTATCCCCTGCTATGGCACGTACTTGTTGGACATACCCTACCACTGACGGAGGGTTGTATGGAATTGTTCTGTTTAAAGCCCTCATGTAGCATCCCTTGTGGTGTCTGTGACGTGTACCTTATGGCCCACTGCTGGATGCACAGTTTCTACTAGCGTTAGTATGCTCAGCAAGACATCACTACATAAATACCTTTTCCCACTTTATGCATTGCGGACACTTTTAATTAATGCAAACCAGGCTATACATACAGTAAATAATTAATACAAAACATGCTATACATAAACTTACATACCGAGTATTCTACATACCTTGTTATTGTTCCGGACTTTCATCTCTATCTCTCTCACACTGCTTAAACAGGTATATGGTATGAGCATACGGTTTGAATGTCTGGCAAGTCATCCTTATATACGTCGATACCTGTAACGTGGTTTCCTGCCACCAATTGGTGTTCCTGAGTGACTAATTACTTGCACGTCAGCTATGGAGCTACTCCATTCACCAATTACGAGGCAACAGTGGGGTATAATTGAGTTCTCCACTTGGGTTTGCCCATTTGCCCTACCTTTGGGGAGATGGCCTGTATTGTGTTTTGTTGTGTGTAATTGCAACTGCTATGTGTAGAGACAAGTATACTTTGGATTCATGTCCCCCGTGGATTGTGTGTGACAGCTAGAGTATGTGGTTCAACATGTGGGTGAACCTGTCATCCCAACTGTCTTATAACGGACTATTGCAAACAAAACCTGTAACATCGCTGTTTGTTCCATTATACAACAGCTACAATTTTGCATGGCACCTTTAATTGTATCTCTCACAAGGTATATTGACGGTTCTGCAGATGTAATTGACTGACTGGATGTTTGTGCTGTTATTACAGTCTGTATTGCTATAGTTTCTAGTGTGGGGGATGTCGGTGGGTGTACTTAGCATATACAGGTTTGTTGGGCTTGCATTTCTACATATTCCATATATATGTGTGTGGGCTCCGTCCCTAATTAAAGAGCTATCAGTAAGTAGACCTATGTTACGGGATTTTACATTGGGCCATTGTTAATTGGTTTCTATATAGTATGCAGGTGAGGTTGATACTTCCATGCCTCCGGAATTGCAGCGATATGTAAAGGGATATGTCTAAATGACAGCTATCCCATGTATTTCTGTCCCAGATATGTGTAGTCATTGCGGTTGTGTTGGTAACAGAACCTCTTTGCCATGGATTGCCACCTTTTCATATGGCCATTGTTGTACACTTGTGGGACACACAGCTGTGTTTACAGGCTGACACATAGCCATGGTCAGTACACAGGATAGCACATACTTTTATCCTCAATACATACCTATTGTTGTGGGACTTTGGCTACTTATATTGCATGTAATATTTACGTTTCTTACATGCAGGCATAACTATTTAATGTAACTATTATATAATACATGGGACATATTAATGTCCTACAATCTCTGGCATTTGCCCTTTGTAATGTTTTATGTCAGGACACACCTGCCCAGGGAGCGGCTGTCCCTCCTAATGTGGGACAGGTGGTAACCGTATGCCTACGACTAGCTATACCCACACCTACCGTAATGATCTACCTCCGAGTTGTCACTAACAGACACATGATGCGGACACACACACACACACACACATTACAGTCACATGGAGATGCACACGGCACCCTCAACACACACATACACAGACTACGGCATTCACAAACACAGTTGAACACAGTAGCTATGTGTACCGCAACACCGGCAGCGGTAATTACATGTCCCTTCATATCGTCATACTATTACTCGCAGTTGTACTGTTAGGGTACTGTGTTCTTTCAGTCTTTCAGCCTCGTGGTTACGTGTGTCGGTATGTTACACATTCTATAGTTGGCGGTATCCTATTTATTTGTACCTCCAAGGTGTTATGAATGTCGTTGACCTATCTATATATATTTGCAGATATCGTTGAATCCGTATATATCAACATATATCACTCTATCGCCCTTTCTATCTGTATTATATATATATATATATATATATATATATATATATATATATATATGTGTGTACATATATATATATATATATATATATATATATATATATATATATATATATATATATATATATATATATATATATATATATATATGTGTGTGTATATATCTGACAGGGAAAGTGACAGGCAAGCTACACCTTTCATTGTGTACTTGTCGGTGTATACTGTTTCCTGGACTCCGCACGTTTGTGTCTGTGCCTGTCACATTACACACCTGCCATAGATTAGGGTTACCAGCTGTCCCACTTTGCGAGGGACAGTCCCTCTTTGGGCAGTTGTGGCCTGCAAACTATTTGTAAACATGGCAAATGTCCTGAGGTTTTAGGACATACTTATTTCCTATAGTTTATGTAATAGTTGCATAAAACAGTTATTCTGTATCTGAACCACCTATATGTTATAGAAACAGAATAAGTAAGTAAACATTACAAGAATAAGCTTTTATCTAGGCAAAACAGTGAAGTTCTGATTTTTGTACTGGCCGGGTGTATGTGTCGGCCTGCAGACATCTGACGTATGTCCCACATTGGTCATTTGAAGAGGTGGCAACCCTACCATAGGTACATCTTGGCTAGCAATAGTGTTAGGTGATTCTATACATGATTGCATGTTCTACTCCTGGCAATGGTCATTTTACCCTTCAGAGCAGGCTCTATTAGTACAGGGGTGAATAATGCTGGTTTCACCTGTTCTGGACATCATTGACCGTGATCTGCGCGATATTCAGAGAAGCTTATCCCTGTTTCGCGCATATCCATATAGACATATTTAAACATCGCTTACCAGCAGTGGGCAACGCATATTCCTGCTAACGTGTGCTAAACATGATCTGATGACCTGCATCTGACATGCATTACTCGTGCCTTTGGGATTACGTTACATCCCTTGCAGGACGTGGGACCGGGAACATGCACAACGGTCACTGCATTTAACACATGAACATCTGTGATTTGTACACGTGTTATGTCGTTTTGTATGTGGAGTATACTACGGCTGTTACTCCATACTGCACTCACATGGGTAACTCAGTTAGTTTACATATTGATGAGTCCAGTTAATGGTATGTCCATGTGATGTTTACTGGATGTGCTCCAGCACTGGGTATGTATATCACAGTGAGCCACACACGATACTGTGCTACACCTTCAAATGACCGTAGGTGGGGCATGCTGGGGTGACGAATATCTGTCATGGGTACAACCCATGCCTTGACACAACATCCATGATTATATTATGCGGTGCCCCTCATTAACGCAGCAGGGACTCCTTGCTGAGTGTGTGCAGAACAGTGCTTACACACATGTGCTTCCGTGATTGCCTCTGCTCCACTAAGCGACAGTTGGTTACTCGATGTTGTGGCGACAGTGGACACTGTTTGCCCCGTTTTGTGTATGGCCTCTGACAATCGGCCGTGTACCTACCGATGTACCTGGGAACCTATACACACAGCACCACCATATGCTGATAGGCGCATGTACTGTTCAGGTGTTGACATTCCGTGTTCCAATAGCTGTTGTGTGTACAATGTTTGAGGGCTGCCTATGTAAGATTCACACAGTGGGCCACCTATACATTACAATTTACAGGTGGTCGTGTTTGTGTGCCATCCATTTTACTGTGTGCGCAGGTGGAGAGGTGTGTCAGTCCGTAGGGGCCTACACTGTCAGAGCATGTGCTATACGTTCCCTCTTTGCCAAGGCGTAGGCATATTGGGCATGCCTCCGTCTGCCTACTGGGGCTGGCACAGTGTGTTCGTGGTCTGAATCCCTCTGTGCCTGTGATGGCCTTGGCAATTGTGGTGGGCTATGAGGGCCTTCACCATTTTTCCCTGCTGCAGCTGTTTCCGCAGGATCATATTATGTAGCATGGCACATACTATGACGCTGTGGGTACACGTGCCTGGAGAGTACTGCAAGGCTCCATCAGATGTGTCCAAACACTGGAACCGTGATTTCAGCATCCCGAACACACGCTCTATGATGATTCTGGTTTGGGCGTGTGCCTCATTATGGCGTTCTTGCATGGGTGTGTGTGCATTTCTGATGGGAGTCATCATCCATGGCTCCAGTGCATAGCCAGCATCCCCCACAAGGTGGCCATGTGGGATGTCCCCCCTGACAAATACCTGATACAGCTGTGAGGCATGCCAGATATGGGAGTCATGGTAGCTTCCAGGGCTGCCAGCACAGACATCCATGATAATGCCCTGGGCATTGCACATGACCTGGCAGTTGATGGAGTGGAATCCCTTGCGGTTTATGTAGCGCCTACCATGCTCACTGGGTGGTGACTTGATTTGTATGTGCGTGCAGCCTATCACACCCAGTACCTCCGGGTAGTGTGCCACACGGTGGAAGTGACGCATATTGCTGGCCAACTCCTCCTGAGTTTGGGGGAAGTATATATGCTCATTGGCATGTGGTAACATGGCATCCAGGAACTGGTGTAGTACCCTGGATGCTGATGCCTGTGAGATCCCCATTATATCTCCAGTTGGCCTTTGAAAGGTACCTGTGGCTAGTATTCGCAAGCTTACACATACCTCCGTGTCCACTGGGATGGGTTTCCCTCTGTTGTCTCTGGTTCTCAGGCGTGGCCGGCACAGCTTCACTATTTGCTGTAAGATGTCCCTGTCCACCCTGTAATGCGCTACTATCTCCAGATCATGTAGCCTCTGGTAGGTTACCCTTGGTCTGAACACTCTTCTCCTCCTCCGGGGCCTGAGGTAGTTGTCGGCATCATCCTCCACAACACCGTCAGTCTCTAACACCTGCTGATGAATCACGGCTATGGCAGCTCCCAACATGTTCCCAGTGTGTTTACACCTATGGTGCAGTGTTTGGGAATGCACAGGTGTGTGTAGGGTGCTTTCACACTTTATACTATTGTGCTGTGAACACCGATGATGTCATAGAGTGTGTATGTATGATGGTAGCTACAGGGTATCTTATGTGTTTTGCTACTGGAACTACTATTGTGGTGCCTTTGGTGTTGAATTACATTTGGCTGCCGTGGATTACCTCTTGACCTTCCCTTTACATTTCTGCACATTCCACCTACCATTTTCTGGCATGCATCCAGCAGCCTGCTTTCATTTGTACTTTCCTAGACCTTGCTTATCTTGCGTAATGTGTGCTATTGCCGGTCTACTGTCGGTTTGCTTTGCTATGCTATGACAGATCTCCAATCTTTGCAATCCAATGCCTCCCCTCCTTTCTTTGCATTCCAATGCCTCCCCTATCCTGTTTTTCAAGTTTCTGCGAGCAGACTTGTCAGCTGCCATCGATTGGCCGCCGTGAGCTGATTGGTGTTAATTGCTCATTAGTACTCCAATTACCCTACTTCGGCATTTCCTTCTTTTCTTCCCCTGACCTTCCTGTTTGTGCTATTATTCGCGGCACATGCATCCACTTACTGGGTTTTGGGCACGTTTTCATCCCCGTACACATGCGCTTTCGGGCATCATGTGTGCTCTCAGCTAAACGATTCTATACCTTCCTCCCCACCCCTGTCCTGCAGCTTTGCTTAGCAACGGCCAGACCAGATTTGCATTGCTCCAATGTGCTTACTGCTACGGTGGCACACCCCTCTGCTGATGTCATGTATCTCCTCTGAGCCACTCCTCGGTGTTATAGCGCTGCGCCATATGGTACAACCTTCATCCAGTGGGATGTTTGAGATTCAGTATTACCTGCCTCATTTGCATGGCATTGCCTACTAATTCATAGTTACCACACCAAACACTGTCACAGGCCATTAGCAACCCTTGCACCTTGGTTATGGTGTTCCATGCCTACCATTGCATATTATGGTGTAAACCTGATTTGTATTACATTGCCATGTTATGACATTTTTATATAATTTCTTTATGTTCCTGTTTGCGCACACATGCCCTGCGGTTGTACTGTGCGTTACTGTGGACATGACATTAAATGTTGTTTTTTAGGTGTTGTGCATCTTTTCTTATGCCATTGGCTGTGTATTTAGCCATTGGCATATGTTAACTTTGCAATACATGAGTCTGGTCCACTTCCATAGCTCCGATGTTCTGTTTGGGAAAATGTAAACCATGGTTTTTTGGTTTACATTTCTGTGGGCTTACACTACACCTGCACCACTTCATGAATCGCTATCTGCCTTCATTTGCATGGTGCAACACTGCGCATGGGGTGATTAGCATACCTATGCCGAGGGTTGCGCAGTTCTGGCATACGTCGGTAGTGCACGTGGAATTGGATCGTACCTGAATCACTCGATGCCCATATTTGGCGTTATTCCGCCTATGCTACGCCTGCGCCTGGCGCAAGCCTCATGAATCCCGGGGCAAGTGTTTTTCTGTCAGTAATCTTTTCCTCCATTGCTTCTGTATATACTTAAAATGTATGCCTTGTTTTACTATTTATTCTATGTTGCATTTCTTGTGGAGATATTCTCCCTGAGCCTCCACTGAAAATGGGCTCTTCTTGGTCCAATGAACCCTCCCGTAAACAAATGCAAATAAATACATAAATCTGAACAGAAAATTATCAAACACATATAACTTTGAAAATAAGTTCATCAAGTGGCCATAGTTGGCCAACAACCATGAAGTAATGCAATGTATAAGATAAGTGAAGAAAACCTTTTAGATATTGCCCTATTCTCCACTGTAGTGTGATCACAGAGTTGATATATATAGTTGGGGGGTAGTGGGTGTTCACAACTATGTCCATTCAATAAATTTATTTTTGAAGTTATACATGTTTGGTAATTTTCTGTTTTACATAAAATATTTAGCCATTCGAGGATCTGTTTTTTCGTTAGCCAAACATGGACCCGTTGTATATTGCTCTCTGTGATTGCTTGACAAGATGTGGTGATAAAGATATAAATCAGAATTCACAGGCATTGGAAGGTTTCACACTTTTTGGAATTATGGTAAAAATGCTTTTTTTTTCTCAAATATCAATGAAGATTTATTGAGAGAGGTAGAGGTTGAATATGTAGTGGATGTATTGTGATATGAGATCTCCTTAGGGAAAGGGGCTATCATAGCCAGGAAAGTCATTGTTTGATAGGGATTTTAATAATGTATCCATTTATTTTTGGGATATTCTCCAAGTCCTGGCAGTACTCGCCGAAGCCAACACATTCTCAGTGGGCCCTGACAATATCCTGGGATGCCTCCTAAATAGCTTGAAACATGACCTATCAGGACAACTTGAGTTACTTTTCAACTATAACCTCAAAACAGGTTTTATACCATGAGAATAGAGAACTGCAACAGTTATCCAGCTTCACAAGGGTGGACTATAAAACAATCCCAGAAACTACAAACCTTTTAGTTGATTAGTCTAATGTGCAAAGCCATAGAATGAATCATCATGGAAATGATTGACAAAGACATAGACAATCTGTAGACACTAGACCCAACCTAGTTTGGCTTTGTCAAGGGAAAGTCATGGCTATTAAACCTGGTCAGCAAGGCAATGGATGAGCAGAAACTGTGCATTTTGCCTGCTTGGAACTGGTTAAGGCATTTGATACAATACCACACTCGGTTATAGTTGATAAACTCACCAAACTAGAAATAAACCCCATATAACTCACTGAAATGCCATATTGTTCACATGACCAATAGCAGAAGTCAAGTTTAGTGGGACCACTTCCACTAAAAGACCTGTCACCAGGGGACACCTCAGGATTCCTTGCTAGAACTGGTCCTATTTAACTTCTACTTGTCTGAGGTAAAGAGTAATATCAATGGCCTTTGGCTGACCAATTTCAAAGATGATTGTGAAATGGAGCTATCATAGATTCCCCCCATAATACAAACATAACTACTAGAAATCTCACCCCCTACTCCTCCCAGCTCAAACAGGTGAAATCCCCTCCAGTATACTTCCTCCAGCTATCAGCAAGGACCAGGTGCTGGCAGGACTTTAAAGCCAAGAGCACCACTTCTATGGGTTACAGCAACATCCTTGGTTACCTCCTGAACAGATTAAAACATGATCAGTCAGGATCACGTGAGGCACTCTTCAACTACAGCCTTAATAAAATGCTATGTTCCAAGTAAATGGAGGGCTGCAACAGTCATTTCCCCTCCACAAGGGTGGACTATCAACCAACCTTGGGAACTACAGACCCATCAGCCTAGCAAGCCTAATATGCCATGGAATGAATGATCATGGAAATGGTAAACAAGGACATTAGCAACCTACAGGCACTGGACACATTTCAATTTGGCTTTGA
Organism: Protopterus annectens; assembly: GCF_019279795.1. Classification (NCBI taxonomy): domain Eukaryota; kingdom Metazoa; phylum Chordata; order Ceratodontiformes; family Protopteridae; genus Protopterus; species Protopterus annectens. Next base: position 292,229,176 of record NC_056738.1, on the reverse strand, counting down.
TAAGAGAAGGTCATGTGTACTTAATCTGGTAGACTTCTTTGACAGGGTCACCAAGGCAATGGATGAGGGTAAAAGTGCATACTGTGTATCTTGACCTGGCTAAGGCATTTGATACAATACTCCACAAAGGCACTCTTGACAAGCTATCTGAGCTAGACATTCATCCCTACATAACTCACTGGATTACCAATGGCACACAGACAGGACACAAGAAGTCTAAATCAATGATAATACATCCACCAAGAAGCCAGCCACCAGAGGAATACTCCCAGGGCTCCATGCTAGGGCCTTTCCTGTTTGGCATCTACTTCTTGGAAGTCTAGACTAGCATGCAAGGCTTCTGGCTCACCAAGTTTGCAGATGAATGTAAGCTGAAAGCTATTAAAGTTTCCACCAATACATTAACATCTTGCAAGTCTGTTTAACACAGACAAATGATCAGTGCTAAAGCCATACCCTAAAACTCAATGTCAAAAAATGCATTATAATGCCTTCTGGGAAACTGTCAACCCAAGTTAATTACTTCATCAATAAAATGACCCTAAAAACCACCCACTAGTAAGGGAGTGTGGGCAAATGTAGACAGCAATCGGGCATTTGACCAACACATCCCTAAGATAACAAGGAAATCATTTTATGCTGCCCATATTATAGGCAAGAGCATCACATCCAGGTTCAAGGAAATTATAGTACAGCCATACTAGGCCCTTATCAGACCTATCACTGAATACAATGCCCCCTTTGGCATGTATCTAGCCAAACACTTGCAACAGTTGGAACACCCATATAGGTTTCTCGCCAGGAGAATTCAGGGCATGAATATCCTGTCCTATACAACGCACACCACACACAGAACACACACTTACACACACTGCAGCCCTAAGAAACATACATACACACAGTAACCTACCCAAACCGCAATATCAGAAGCACTGACTAACTGTCCATTAACATTGTGAGTATTATCCTAACTAACATGCCCCCATACAAAGCTTTAGTTATCTACTATAATGTCCCCTTATAGAGGCCCATGGCACTCTGGACCTAAATGGTCTGGGTTTATGGCTAGGCTTTTAAAGGCCCTAGTGGTTATTAGTCTAGTAACAACATATGAGATAATCAGGCATGGTTATTGTTGCTAGAATGAAAAGTGGGAGTAAAAAGACATGTAGATAATGTGGGTTGGTAGCTGCATGTGAGAGCCATTGTAGTACTGAAAAAAGAATAATGTGGTAGGCAAATACTCTTTAATGTGTTTATCTGGTATAGAAGGAATTCTATAGATTTGAAAATTAGTGTGTTATGGGCTACTGTTCTACTTAGTAGAACATGTGTGTTGGGTTGCTGTTCCACTTAGTTATATCATTAGCAATTATCATTTGCTTTTGCATTCCAGCAGGAGATAAATAATCCTTGTAATGCATGACAATCTAGATGACTACTATTAATGGCCTCAGGACGTCTGTACTTACCATGTTTTATAGCTTTATGTCCACCCCTCTACTGCAGGCCTGAGGCCTGCTGGTCTCAGTGAGAATAAACAGAAGAAAAACTGAGCAACTGAAATGAAAGAATCAACCAGCATGAGGTTTAACACCAACTGGTTATTATTTTTACTTGATATTCTTTGTTCTTCCCCTTATCCTGCATCAGACAGTTGTTTAAATTAAGTGTACATCCATTTGAGAATAACACACTTCAACTATGAGTAAACCATAACAGCAAGTGAACTCAATGGGCCAGATTCACGATGGCTTGCATGGAGTCTAAGAGTAGAGTAAGACTCCATGCAGCCATCATGTCTGACAAGCGATCCAGGAACAGCCTGCAGGGACGTGCAAGAGAGCTCCTAAAACGGCTCTTACATGGACAGGGCCAGGTTATGCAAATTACCTCAATTGCAGGCAAAAGGCATGCAAATGAGGTAGATTTGCGATTCAGGAAACCCGAACCTGTCCGAGTAAGAGCAGTGTTATCTGCAAAAATGTACTCAGTTGACAACTGAGTACTTTTCTGCAAATAGCAAAATGAAGCCGTGACAGCTCCAAATAAAGGTTGCATCCAGTTCAGGAAGCATGCCAATGGCCAAATAAATGGCCAATGGCAATGTTTCCTGATGCAATATGAAAAACATAATAATTTATTTTTTATACGATTTCTGATGTTTAAGCGTAGCACAGCGCCGCGCAAACAGGCTGCACTCTAAAAACCAGAAAAATAAAAACTAAAACCTAAATATGTAGATTTTATTTAAATTTTTAATTTACAATGCAAGGGAATGGCAGGCTGAAGACAACATGGCCACCGAGTAGAGGTTGCTAAGGGGGAAAGCACAGTCTAAGAGATGTAACCAAGCATTAGTAGGCAATCCTATGCAAAGGAGGGTTAGGATAATGAATCGCAGGTTTACATAGCAAATGAGCACAGTCAGTGGAGTGTAGGAGTAGGATAAGGGGAGTAACTGAGTAGAAGATAGGTGACATCACGAGTGGGGTATGTATGAAAGAAGGGAAGCTCATTGGAGAAGAGTGGGATGTGTCAGCTGTCATTTACACATCATTTAAGGAGGTGTGTCAACAGGTAGGCTAGGTAAAGGCAAGAAATGGAAGGTGTATGCCATGAATAACACCAAAGTTTTTTGCTGAGCGGGTATGCGCACGTGTGCGCGCCTGTAAACCCGAGTAAGACAGTATGCACGCGTGTAAGTGTGAGTGTGCACGTTTAAGCCGGAGTAAGCATGTATAAGGCAGTTTAAAGTGTTGTAAGCACGTTTGCGCTGGTGTGCACGTGTTTTAACCCAAATAAGCAAGTTGTAGTCTGTGTAAGCATGTGTGCGCGCTTGTGAGCTGCTGTGAGCGTGTTTGCGCTTGTGTGTGCGGCGCTGCCCCCCCCCCGAGGAAACTGAAAGGAAATAGGAAGCACAACAAATAGTAGGAATCTACCAGAGAGTACTAGCAGAGCTAGCAGGTGAAAACAATCAGAATCAGGCAATTACACAGGCAGTACACTAGCCCAGCCCAGCCTAGCACTTAAAACTCTGCAAACAACAGTCCATTATGTTTCTCACAAGAGACACTGCATTAAGCTAATAGAAGTGAAAACTGAAAAAGGTTTACTAAGACAAAGAAATGTTAGGGGCTGCCATTGCTGTTATAAGGCGACATATGCAACATGCTGAGGGTGGTGACAATGGAAATGCTGCTGGGACAACCCACAGTGAGGAGTCGAAGAAGAGTGTACAGGCCCAGGGTGACCTACCAGGGGCTACATGAGCTGGAGATAGTGGAGCGCTATAGAGTGGACAGAGACCTCCTGCAGCAAATTGTTGAGCTGTGCAGGCCACGCCTCACACACAGAACCAACAGAGGGGAACCCATCCCAGTGGAAATCAAGGTATGTGTTGGCCTAAGAATATTAGCAACAGGTACCTTCCAGAGACCAACTGGTGATAGGATGGGGATATCACAGGCATCAGCATCCAGGGTACTGCACCAGTTCCTGGATGCCATGTCAGCACATGTCGGTGATCATGTATATTTCCCCAATTCCCATGAGGTATTGGCCAGCAATATGCGTCTCTTCCAGAAAATAGCAGAATACCCTGAGGTAGTGGGTGCAATAAACTGTACTCACATATGCATGACAGCACCAGCCGGCCAGTGGGGTATGGTCTACTTCAACCGCAAAGGATTCCCGTCCATCAACTGCCAGGTCATGTGTGATGCCCAGGGCATAATACTGAATGTGTGTGCTGGCTGCACTGGAAGCTACCTTGATTCCCATATCTGGCATCTGACGCAGCTGTACCAGACATTTGCCAATGGGAACATCCCACATGGTCACCTATTGGGGGATGCTGGCTATGCACTGGAGCCGTGGCTGATGACACCCATCAGAAACGCACACACACCTGAACAGGAACTCCATAATGAGGCACACGCACAAACACAAAATGTAATCGAGTATGTGTTTGGGCTGCTCAAGTCATGGTTCCGGTGCCTGGACACATCTGGTGGAGCCTTGCAGTACTCACCAACTACATGTACCCAAATTGTCATGGTATGTGCTATGCTGCCCCCCACCATTGCCAAGGTCATCACAGGCAGAGCGTGACTCAGAGGAGGAACAACATGAGCCTGCCCCAGTAGGCAGAAGGAGACATGCCCAGTATGCTTTGGCCTTGGCAAAGGGGCAACGCATAGCACATACACTGGCTCAGTTGGAACTCTGGAAATTATACCTCTCTCTGACTCGCACATATAGTAAAAGGGATGCCTAAGTTGACACTACTTGCATTCAAAACATGTACAGGGAGTTTAGTATGTGCATCCGACATAGGCAGCACTGCAGGACCACCTGAGGTATGATTGCCATGTGTTAAGCAATTTAAAGCAGTGCTAAACAGCATTTACCACCATGTAGTATAAGCAAACAGAATCGCACACACCAACTAGTGCAACTGTGGTCAATGTTGAGTAATACTGGGCAACGTCCAGCAAAGCTGGTGAATATTCAGCACTGTTGGACAAGCCTGGTCTAAGTAGGGCATAGCTGAACAAAAGCCAACATGCTCATATTTGCTTAACTGGCCCTTAAGCAGTCTGGTCTACTCAGTATGAAAATATAAAGCAGTGATGGGCCTTGAACCCAGGATACTGTGCACTATAGTTAAAGTACTGAACCACTAAACCATGAGAGTATTGCAATGGTCAGCCAGTATGAAGGAATGCTGATAACTCTATGCAACGTATCTCATGGAAACCCTGCAGGCACAGCATAATCCCTGTTGAGTTATGACACAAAGGTGAGTCCTGCAGTAAGAACAGAACTTGACTTCCAACACACACACACACAGTATAAATGTTAATATTGGTCATGTTCACACACATCCACAAATGTAGTGGACCTCAGATCGGAACATACTGAAAGGTCACACTGGGCATGCTCACACACTTGAATAAATGAGACAAATGTCAGGCAACAAAATGGGAAGCCTGAACTGGGCATGCTCACACACTTAGGCCATGTGTGAGTACAGCAGTGGGCCACACATATCTGGCAGTTGCATGTGTTAACCCAGGAACCTCTTACTATCCAGCAATCCGCCCTGTGAACACAGTTACATGACAACAGACCCATATATAATATAGTGGAACCCTGTCATAATCAAATATGTTCTGCAGATACCTAAGTTGTTCATAGAAACTGGGAAAGCAAAGATGATAAAGACCTGCAAACAGTATCAGCAATAAATATTGTGCATCCCAAACATAAGCATAGGTTCAGAGGTCAATTCTAGGCTGTCTGCCCTAGGGCATGTACAAGCCTAGCTAGAGTGTGTTTGGCTTTTGCAACCCTGTCGGATTACTACATTGTGCCAGTGAATAGTAGGTCAAACAAGATAGCCCATGTACATCTAGGCTAGTGTGCCTCTGTCTAGCAGGGACACAGAAGATATCCCAGGGGTAAAAATACGATTACCCATACAGCCGTCAAGATGTCCAGTGTAGGTGGTCAGTGGGTGGCTCTGCCTATGTGAAACTGTGATCACAATCCAGAGTGAGTGGAGGCCCTGGGATAAGAATCTGTCCCTCCAGCATGTCCTATTAACATCTGTGCTGAGGTTTATGTCCCTGTACTGTGTAGCTCTAAGGGAGTTGGATATCCTGAGGTGGAGCATGTCCAGTAATCCTGGGTTGGGTATTTCTGTAAACAACAGGCACACATCATATCCGAGTAGGTGGTAAGCGACTGAGTATAGCTGGAGTTACTGCATCCGAACTGTGCAGGTCATCCGTGTGAGTCCCTACATCTGCTTGGTGAGGAACTTCTGTGGACAGTACAGTTGCTGCAGGTGTTGGGTAAGGTACACCCCAAATGGGGCATTGTAATCAAGCATGGTTGTGATGAGTATAAGGGCACAATGACCTCACTTGATCTAGATTTGAAACCATATGGGATAAGGTGGCTTATATAGAAGGTCTGTCCAACCACTTTGGCAATGTGAATGTCAAAGGCGACAGTACAAACAAGTCATGTCCCTAATCACCTAACAACTCCTACCGTATGTAATGGAGTACTACCTATGTAGTAATGTGTGGGCATGTTACTATTCCCAAAGGGGATGACTATGCACCTAATGGCATTTAGCTGTAGGCCATGGCTCAGTCACCAGACATCCATCTCTGTGAGACCCTGTTTGAGTATGCATGTGGCAGCTGGAGAGTTGATTATGGCACCCAGTTTGCAGTCAAGTGTGAACAAGGTCAGCCATATTCCCCCGTGGTAGCCTGTATGTCAGACAAATATATACTGAACAAGAGAGATCCCAGGACCGAGCTGTATGGGATGCCATGTGTAAGTGGTGTATAGTCAGACATGGCACCTGCAATTCTGACCATGTGGGTGCTAACCCTGATCCAGGTAGCAATCCATCATGTGAGATATGTGTCCATATCGATGCTGGTGAGCCTATGCATAATGGCCCAGTGGGTTATTGTGTGGAAGGGGTTTGCAAGATTCAGGTAGGCTGTGTGGACAACTGTCCCTATGTCAATGGACCTGTTAACTGTCTAAAGAATACAAACATGTTCAAGAGGCAAGATCTGCCCACAACAATGCTGAAATGTGTAGGACACAGTGTCTGTAGGTTCCCGATGTCTATGTGTAAGAGACCCATGACAATACGCTCCACAGCTTTGCAGAACAGGCTAGTTAGGCTTATAGGGCAATATTGTCTGTGGTCTGTTGTGGCACCATCTCTGTGGAGTGGGACCACTGTCACTATACCCTATTCCGTGGGTACATATCCTGTAGTAACTCCGATATTGCACAGTGATGTAATGTGAGGGTTACGTCTGTTATGAAGCTCGTGTAAGATGCATGCTGGGACACCATCTGGTCCCATTTATGCTGTGATGTATGCTTTGGGGAGGGCAGCACTCACCTGTTACTGTGTGATGTCAGGGAGGTTACACTCTGTTGGGATGGATAGTTGCTCCCTAGGGGGGATGGGGGGGGAGACATCTGCACTGAACCTGTGTGCCAGGAAGTTGGCAATGCCAGTGGGTTCAGGGTAAGTTTAGTCAGTATGCAGTAACTCACAGCATATCAGTGAGTATCCACCCAGGTTCCTGACATAACTGAAGAAGGCCTTGTGATAGTCCTACGTGTCTGGTGCAATTGTCCGTGAGAAGCAGCCCTTAGATAAGTTCATGAGTGATTGTAGCTGTCTGCTAGTACAGATCACAGATGCTTTCCCCATCTGGGATTGTGCTCTATCATGTAGTAGCTTCCTCCTGATGTTGTATAGCTTATTAATGGCTGGGGTCTACCAGACAGGTCCCCTGCCATTGGAGGAGTGAGTCATGTTGTTATTTGGGATAGCACAATCCATGCAGTCCACTAGGTGTCCATAGAATGTGTATGTAAAGGATTCAGCAGTTGGAGCCGTATTTGCCACTGTCTCAGGGTCTCTGAAGGATACCACCTTGCTTTGGTGAAGTGAGACGTTGGCTCATGAGAAGTTCACCAAGATTACCCAGGATGGGTGTGTGGAGGGTATATGTATGTCCAGTGAGATATATGTATGTTCTGACCTTACCAATGAGGGGTATATCGCTGGTGTGGAACATAGAGTCCCCATGTTGGTGATGATCAGGTCCAATATGTATTCCCCCTTGTGGCTGTGGTGACTGGTTGTGCCATAGCATATGAATTTACAAATTGTAGTGACTGTAGGGTGAGGGTGTTGGGGCTTGAGTAGTATCCCCAGTCAATATTTGTGTATTTGAAGTCACCCAATATAATGGTGTTTGTGGAGACTTTCATATTCTCCACTGTTCCCAGGAATGCCAAGTGTGGTTCCTGAGTATGGGAGGGTGGTCTGTAGCAGGCAACAAACTGAAAGGCAGTTTTGCACAATGGTAGTTGTATATGTATGGTCTGTGATGCTTTGTGCAGTGTTACTAACCCGGAGGTGTGTGTATCTGTGATGTATATGGATACTCCCCCTAGTTGTGTTGTCCATTCCAAGTCCTGTGGTCAGAAAGCATGGTATGAAACATAACCTGGTAGTGCTGGTGTGCATATGTGAGCTTGAACTAGGTGTCTGTTAGTGCACAGATATCGCTATCCTCCATACTGAGGAGAGTCCTGAGTGGCCGCAATATGAGGGTAACACATCTGGTGTGGAGCAGCATTACCATTAGTGTCATTTAACCTGTAATGTCTATGGAGGTGGGTTTGTCTTTTGAGCCCTGCTCAACAAATGCACTATGGTGGTAGCAAGAGCCTTAGCCAGCATTCGAAGATCCAAGGGTGACATGTGCAAGCTGTCCATAGTGAAGCTAGTGAACCTTTGACAGATTGTGCCACTGCTTCTCAGATCATAGGTCACATATGTATGTATGCATCAAGACCAGCCAATGTAGTGATCCGTGGCCAAGGACATCCCTGCCACACACACCCATGACACGTACTATAGAGTACTGTGAGTGAGGGTAATTGCTTGGGTATATGTCAGACATGTTCATACACAACAATGACTGGCAATAATGGACAGTCATGATAGGTGTGCACCAGCCCTGTGGAAATGCATGCAGGCCCCTAATGTGTTATGTGAAACACAGAGGGACCCCACAATACCTATGGATATGTGGATACCAAGGGACAGATGACATACGTGTCTGTCTGTACACATTGGTACCCAACATACATGTTCAGGGCTACCACCTATGTGGTACTGTCAGGATAGTATGTATAGTAAATGTGTATGACTATGCCATAGATGGCATACTGCTATACAGCATGTATTGGACAACAGGTATCTGTCTGTATGATACCCTTGTGTAGGATATGCGTCCCATCCGGGGAATGCAGTGTAGGCCAATGCATGCATTTCCAGATGTGGATGGTCATATCCCTAGTATGTTTGCATGTACCGAAGAGGGCTTTATGCCACACATGTGTGGTCCCAAGAACTTGTGACGCTCAATACCACTGGTTACTGTTATAGTATAGCACTGGAAGGATCCAACTATTACTGAGTTCCCTACAACTGTGAGTCATTTGTCAGGACATCATCTAATGATTGGTTATAGTCATGCTGTTGAGGTGGTGTATACTGGCAGACTGCAGATCATTGACAGATATCAACGGTATCACCCACAGCATAGTGCCAACCCATGTCATACACACATGTGTACCTATGTTAGTACATATCTGTAGTAGAATGCATATTGGCCATCAAAACATACCATGAGATGTTAGCAACGTGTAGAATAGGGTATGTCGCACATCCCACGTGTCCACTATGCACGTACATGCAGACAGTGCGCACACACCATGTTCACAGATGTACACCCGCTAATTTGTAATGCACACATCACACACGTACTGTCCACTCACTAACACATGCTGGCAACACTGTACACTTCAGCCAAGTGGCACATGGGTGGACAATACATACTCAGACCTAACACTGGTGTAAACAATGTTACAATGACTATCAGAGCTGTGATGCATAATGCCTGCTTAGATATACCTACAAGGATATCAGTACACCTTCCTGTTGGCAACTTGCTACTATTGCTACACTGCTATAATGTCACCCTGTGCATCAGAACCATGTTAGCCTATTCCTGCATCAATGTGACAGATGACAGGAGGTGGCACAAGTGTCATCATATGCACAGGGTGTGTTGTAGGTTTGCCAGAGCCCAACACTGACCCATCCAATCGGCATGTGTGTGTGTGTGTGTGTGTGTGTGTGTGTGTGTGTGTGTGTGTGTGTGTGTGTGTGTGTGTGTGTGCATGTGTGTGAAGGACAACAGTACTGCATGGGCCAATGTTGATGTAATGTGTGTGTGTGTATGTGTGAGCCCTAGTTGTATGGTAAATGTGTGTGTATCTGCATGCACACAACTCCACCATGTGGCTGCCATATATGGGCAGTTGTGGGACAGCCACAGACTGTACCTGCTAGGCCATACAGATCACTGTCTCTGGCCATGGACACAGTACCTGTGCCTAGCAGCGGTGCTATGGGCAGTATCGGGTACCAACCCTGAGTGGGTGCTATCATCACAGGCAGAGGTATGATGACTGGACCCATGTCTCTGCTGGGACTGGCCAGCGCCACATGCACGTGGTCTAGTAGGATGGTCAATGGACAGGCCAGCCCCAGCATTGCTGGGGCTGGTACTGCCACTACGGGAGTGGCTGTGATCCGTGGTCTGTCCGCGATGACTGCCAGCTGATGCTGTTGCTGGCATGCATCCACGTTGGCTTCTCATCCTTCCCACATGGTCCTGGCTCATGGCTAACACATTATGGAGGACATCTAATGTCTCCCTCCAACGGCTATCAATGACCTCGTTGTAATTCCGGATGGCACCGGCAATGTCACGGATGCTGTCATTGATAGCAGTGTAATGGGCCCTCTGCGCCCTTAGTCTCTGTCGGGTGTACAGTTCCATATGTGCCTGTGCCTGCATTACAGCCCGGAACATACTGGAGGTTGTAATACCTCCGGGGGCATGTCTGCCAGGGGCAGTATGACCAGTGGTGCTCCCCCAAGAACCCCTGCACATCCGCCTGTGGTACCATTCCGGTAATCCGGCTATGGCTGCTGTAAGGTGATGCACGTGCCATAGGTACCACACTCTCCTGGTCAATGCCAACTGTATGCTGTTCCTCATCTACGGCCATTGGTGACGAGGGATGTATTGGCAGTATGAGTGTGCACATAGATGGGGTTGACCGCTGTGTACTGTTGATTGGTGGACCAACAACAGACTCTGTCAGACCTTCCTGTGCCACAATACATGTCTCATCATCTCCACTACTAGTGGAGGTGACATCAGGTTCCCTGCTGCATTCAGCCATGCCTAACTCAGCACCTGTGGAAGGAAGACAGGAAAAGTACTTTACAATCTGTACATGATGTTAGCACACATGCACACATGCACACATGCACAAATGAACACATGAACACATGCACACATGAACACATGAACATATGCACACATGAACACATGCACACATGAACACATGCACACATGCGCACATGCACACATGAACACATGAACACATGCACACATGAACACATGCAAACATGCACACATGAACACATGTATGCACGCATGCACAGAAATACACTGCTCACCACAGCACACACACACACACACACACACACACACACACACACACACACACACACACACACCAGCAATCCAACACATACACAATAGTGGGTGATGGTGGGTGACAGTATCACAAGGCAGTAACCACACATGTGTCAGCAGGCAGACCATGTGTTGCTCAACACCATGCAGTGCAAGTGTAGACAGCCCTATCTAATAACATTATACATGGCTTTGATGCATGTGTGTAGTTGCTCAGTGATTGGCTACACCCTGGAACACAATGTGTACATGGACACAACATTGCTGTGCAAATATTGTTTGCTCTGCAATGTCATGTGCACCATCAGTCAATGGTATACATACCATGGCTGCATGTGTTATCTGTGTGACACATCGATTGCCATGTCTGATGACAGTGTCTGTGTCCATAGCACATAATAGTGGACACAGGTGTAGCAAATACATGCAATGTACAGACATGGGATGAGTGGTGCATGTAGACATGAAGGAATCCCAATGCACAACATGGACATTGCACGGTGGTTATGGTGTGTGTGGGACATATTGCAGATATGTTGTTGCCAGCCATGACATGGCATGCTACATGACTGCAACATTAAACACCACACATACCCAATGTGTGTCATGTGACCTATACACCCAATAGCATTCCAGGACATATATGTAACTCTTTGTACAGATGGTGACTGTTGTGCAAAATGTGTATACTAGCATATGTATGCACACACACAACATGCTATGCATGGTGTGTATAGGTGCATATGTTTACACACACAGAACAATGAGGTGCACAGCAAAGACTGCTATATGTAGTACTGTGGTCACTGTAACTGGATGGGGTGTAGTACCATGTGCCATCATCATCATCATGCATCTTGTGGTCACTCATGGCTACTACTGTGTGACAGACCACTGCTTAGCATGCTGTACCTGAACTGCAGTGCTGTGGATACGTTCACTATTACACAGTCACTTTGTACATGGGTGTATGAGGTGCCCAGTAGGGAGCATTGCCTAACATGACTGTGTTATGTGTTGAAGAGTGTTGCACAGCCCCATGATAGGCCTTTACCCCTGAGGTACATCATGTGTGTGTGGATGACATGTGGGATACTGACGTGTGACCTTCAGTGGGTGTGTGGTTACGCCATATGTAGCATGACTTTGTGTACTGCATGTGATAAATGTCTTATGTTGTGTACAGGTGTTGAAACTATGCCTATCCAATGTGCAGTACAGGGTTGCCACAACTGTGTGTCATGCTCTGTGTATTGCATGTCATTGAGGCAGCTACTGACATTACTGAGCTGTGCAATGTCTCACAGCAAACATGCATGGCATGCATTATGCGTAGGTGTGTTACGTGTACATGGCCTACACCTCACCTATGACATGCATATTTCATTACCAACACTGCAGGTATAACACACTCACTAGCATGGATTGGCTGCCCTGCCATCACACCAGGGGGACCTATGACAATATGAGAGGGTTCATCAGTGGCCACAACTGTGGCATTGCTACAGTGGCTATGCTAAACTGCAGTACAACAACAGTCAACAGTCACAGGTGTAGGGATATTATTCAAGCTATCTGTATTGCACAACACTAGGCAGCAGAACTGCTAAACACACAGTACACATCTCACGTACACATAATCTAACAATACAGTTAACTGTAGTCTACAGATAGAGCATATTACCTGCTTGCTCCAGATGGATGTGCTGGGTGGCTCCAGCCTCCATTACGACACATGTCAGAGGTTGATGTAGCTGTTGTCCAGGAGCCACCATGCTTAGGAGCAGCTCCTTCGCTCTGGTGAGGGGGGGGATGAATGGCCACCCCACCACCTGTGGCAAGCTGCTGTCTTTGGATATCAGACGCACGCCGCCGGACTTGTCTATTTAAATCACTGCAGTGATGCCGTACCTGCTCATATGTCTGGTTATGCATGCCTATGTCATTTACCCAACTAACAAGTTCCTGCCACAGTGCAGTCCGCTCCTGCTGGTGCTGGCTGCTTCTGGAGATGAGCATTGTGTACTGCTGCAAAAGGCTGTTGAGTATCACCTCTTCCTCATCTGCTGTGTACGCTGGGTTGTGTTGGTGGGCCATCTGGCTGAAAAAGATATGAACAATATGTGTGAGAGTGTCCTGTGGCATACTTTACACCTTTACCCACAGATATCATTTACTGACATATATACCATCCTATTGTCTGTCAGAGGTTACACAAGTTCAATAACACTTATTGGTTCTCAGGCCACAACTAACTAATACTGCCTGGCAAACTCTATATATCACACCACTATACAACAGTACCCGGCACACTGTTTGTGACACATTGCACAACCTCAAGACAGGGGTGTATATCACACCAATGCACGAACAGAGATGTCATCCATTGCAATGGATGTGAAGTACAGGTACAGTAGTACCAATAAACCACCCTAGTCATTGATGCCATAGCCCTGCCTAACAGATGTGTCCAGTTGTTACTATAGATGGCATACTGCTGTAACAGACTATAAATGTTGCTGGATACACACGTTAACCCTGTAACACACATATGATTGCAGCCTTTGTACAGGCATAATCTCACACATATCAGGCAAACATATAACGCACCACTGTATGCCAACACAGATGAGCATTACCTGTGTACCATACGGTGCTGTGCACCACTACTTACACACCCTTATGCCTGCAGTCTGTCCTCTGTGCAGACTACAGGAAATACACATGACAGTGTTTCCAAGCAATGTGAACGCACACCATACTGTGCTGTTTAGGCCTACAGCTTCAGGTAGTACTACAGTTCATATTGGTGATGGATTCAGCAGCAGTACCACTCACTAAGCATACATGTATTGCTTTAGCCTACAATGAGACACCACATTCATCAACGGAGAATTATGTCACATCATATGCCGTACTACTATGTCTGCCTAACAGTACATTACACATCAGTTGCTGTCCTCACAGCTAGGATAGGCACTACCATGTCAGATACAACATCACACTAAGCTATCACACATTTAAAGACCTTGCACACATTCAGCGTTACACTTATTCAACCTCACAAAGCCGCTATTGCATTAAGTAAATGTGTGAGTGCATAGTGTCATAGGTAGATAATATGCTATTGGCCCTAGGGCCTACGGCATCCTAGCCATATGCTACCCTGGCCTTTGACACACATGTACTTTGATTTCACTTGCCCCTGCCAACCTGACCCACACAGGTGTTTCCTGGAGTGTATTAACAATCTCCCACACAATCATCAGGGGTATTTATAATAACTGCTAAGGAGGAGCCTTGTTTGCTATTGTTATGTGGTCTATTCTGGTGTATGGCATATCTCTGAGATGGGAACCTATTACTCCAGCATGTGCTGTTTAGTGAGCTGACAAGGTTTAGGGCCCTAGAGCGTGTATCCCCGAGGGATTGTGATATGTTGCCATGGTGGTTGTCACCCAGCTATGGGTGTGACATGCCTCTGTATGTCCAGCAGAGGTCACCTCTGTGTGGCCAGTATGCAATACAGTGTAGTTGTGGTTTTGTGAGTCAGTCTGCATAGGGTATCTGTTTGCGGACAGTATTACCCTTTGGGAGGTCTGTCTGTGGCCTGTTCACCTGGTGTAGTTGCCATGTGAATTACATACCACACAGGGCATTGTGATGAGTAGAGGGGGAACTCTACCCTGTACTTCCATAGATGACACACCTGTTGTCATGACACATACCACACAGACAGATTACAGGTGTAGTGTGGCACTGTCTTCATCAAAGTGGTGGCTACTGTCCACCTGTGTCCCATGTTCCCTTATCACACCTTCACTGTTAGGTAGATCTCTGCCTATTTGGTAGTTAATGGGTACACTGTTTTGGGAAGGTGAAATGGCACTGCAGTATCAACACTTGTCTACAGTCCTTGCCTTGTTCACCACACACATGTCTCTCTCTCTCACTTTATATGTATATATATATATATATATATATATATATATATATATATATATATATATATTATATATGCATATCTATATACATACATGTACACATCCATTGCTGTACACATGGATGTACATATAGGCACATGTACAGTCCACCTTTCATGGTGGGGATATCACTTATGCGACAGTTGTGGGATGTACAGGTATGTGATTAAATTGCACAATGTTGTGCAGAATGCATGTGGGTGTCCTCAGCCCTTGTAGCATTAGCAGGCCTCACTGTCTGTAACACATCAGATCTGACAAATCTGTCCCACAGCATTAACCACCACATGACATATATCAACACTACCATAGCTGGCCTTAGGCATAGGCCTACTGGGCGGCCACCTAGGGTGCTGCTTTAGCAGGGGTGCTTTTCCACTATTTATGTGGACACAAGGATGGGGGCACTAGGAAGTGTGGTAGGGGGTGCCGTGGGGCCCTTTTGCCTAGGGCACCAGTTGACCTAAGGCCACTCCTGCACACTGCATGCTGTCTTCTAGGCCACACACTATGACCTACATGGATATATGCACATATCAACCTTCACTGACAGATAGCTGTCCACCCTTCACTAACAGTTGCAGTATGTCCCTTGCCCTATGCACATGTGCAGATACAGATAGATACATACTGCTGCCACACATGGATGATTTGCAGTGTGTAGAGTACTCTTCAGGAACATCTACAACATGCCAACACATACATGTGAGTTACATACCTTACCTTTGTATTTCCCTGCTCCATGTGTTACGGTTTTGAAGTTTTTTTTTTTATTGGTGGTTTGTTTTGGGATTTTGCCCTCTATTTATCCTTCGGTCTCTGTTTCTCACTCTGTTCTGTCTCTGTCTCAGTCTGTCCGTGTCTCTCTCTCTCTCTAACACTCTATCTCACAGCACCTGCAATGATATAATTGCATGTGTGGACTGCAGGTACAGCCTGCTTTTCTAGGTATCTGCACTTGTGCATGTGACAGCCTCTGCACCAATTGTTGCCCACCATTCAGTAATTGCATGCAACCTGCTGTTTGGTGATTGCATTACTCACTGTGATTGCAGCCCATTGCTATAAAATGCTAGGTTAGGTAAACGTAGCCCTTTCAGATTTCAAAGGTGGGGCCCATTCTTGTTTGCTCTGGACACCATTATGTCAGTCTGAAGGTTGGTATATGTCTCTTATCTGATGCTAGGGTTGTAGCCAGTTACATGCATGTTGTACTCATACCTGCATGTTGCTGCTTCCAGTACACGCATCTCAGTGTAGACATGTACGCACCCCTCTAAATGCTAACACAGGATACATGGGAGTATGTACTTTTTTTCTCACTTACACAATTAACTGCCATACAAATGTGGTTATTGCACTGTATTCCTGTGGCCAGTATTTATCATTTTCTGATACTGTGTGGTGTTTGTAAGGTGCTACTGTAACATTATTCCTGCTAGGATGGCTGGTTCTCCTTTCACAGTCATGTCATGCAATTCCACAACCACTGCTGGTAAAGACCCACAGAAAAGGGTTTGTGTTATACCATTTCTAATTTCCATTTACATTCCCTCATTGTAATGCATTATATATTTATTTCAGAACCAAGTTATTTGTATATCTGCTGTGGCTTAGTGGTAATTCATGCAGTCTAGTGTGTAACTGGTCTGGGGTTCGAGACTGGCAGAGGCTTTTTATTTTGCTGCTCATCAGAACAAGAGCTCTGCCATAGAGTGCCTAAGGCACTTTTAAGCAGTTTTAAGCGGGTGTGCGTGGGTTTGCGTGATGCTTAGCTAGGATGGCTGGTTCTCCTTTCACAGTCATGTCATGCAATTCCACAACCACTGCTGGTAAAGACCCACAGAAAAGGGTTTGTGTTATACCATTTCTAATTTCCATTTACATTCCCTCATTGTAATGCATTATATATTTATTTCAGAACCAAGTTATTTGTATATCTGCTGTGGCTTAGTGGTAATTCATGCAGTCTAGTGTGTAACTGGTCTGGGGTTCGAGACTGGCAGAGGCTTTTTATTTTGCTGCTCATCAGAACAAGAGCTCTGCCATAGAGTGCCTAAGGCACTTTTAAGCAGTTTTAAGCGGGTGTGCCTGGGTTTGCGTGATGCTTAGCTAAGCACACACATGCGCACACTCGCTTAATCCCACTTACTACTGATTAAAAGTGCTTATTCCCGCTAACCCCCAAGCTAATTTCTTTGAAAGAAAAGAAAATGGGGAGATAACAGTACATGTAGAGGATGTATTCAGGGAATGAATGTTTTATACTTCACAGCTACTGCCACTTCCTTCATCCACTTCCTATGGGACTGCACAACTGTGGGTTGACAGCACCTAATACAACAGTACTATTTTTTTATTGCAAGGGTACAACAACATTTCAAAGTTAGTGATACAGACACACTCCAAGTTTTATACCTTTATTAATTACATTGAACACTCTTTTCTACAGGCTCTCTCCTTTACTTGTTATTACAGTGCATACGGAAGACATATTCAGGACATATTATATCTTTCTTGATAGGTTACAACACTCTTTTTCAGGCCTGCTCACTTATATGTTATGACAGTACATGCAGGGATAGTATTCCAGAATTATTTTACCTTGACTGGTGGGTTAGTACACTCTATTTCTGGCTCATTGACATTTGTTATATAACAGTACATGCAGAGGATTTAATCAGGACATTTTATTGCTGTATTATTGGGCTTAAACACTTTTCTCATGCTCACTCACATATATCATGTAACAATACATGCAGAATATTTACTAACCTGCCTGATGGTGCAGCCTTAGCAGCCTATCTGCATAGGCTTGCTGATTCATAGCGCGAGCACCTCCACCTGCAGCTGTGGAGTAAATAAAGGGATATTGAGACATACCTATCCATTATTTAGACTATATTAGCTTATCTTACATACTGCATTCCATGGCTACCTACTTAGTAGTGGGGCATCCCGCATTTGACGGGCCTCCTGGATCCACTGGTTCAGAAGGTCCTGCTTTCGCCTCTTCAGGTCTGCATGGTGGTGACGGACCTGCTCACCAGTCCGAGGGACGCCTGTGGCACTGGTGAGTTCATGAGCCAACTGGTTCCAAGCCTCCACCTTATACTCCATTCCTTGGAACTGGCCCTGCAGGAGTCGAGTCTCATGCTGATGGACTAGGAGCCAAACCATATATCTTGACTCCTCGATGCCCCAGCGTTGTGCTCAAAAGTGTGTACCTTCTCCAGCACCAGACATTCTAACTGCAGATGGGAGCTACAATCAGTTATGGCGAGTATTCCCGCCTATGCGGCTTAAATTTGCCACATTTCCAGCACTTTTCTGTGATTGGCCATTTTTGAATATTCTCGGCTGACTGCAGACCTGCTTAGCAATGGTTACTCAAACATTTATTACTATATATATGTTAACAGTGGATGTTTTTCCTAAGCTGTCGTGGCTTAGTGGTTCAGTACTTTGATTATGGTGACAGTGTCCTGGGTTCAAATCTTATCATTGCATTTTATTTTACTAATGTCCAGACAAGTTAGGGGGCGTGGCTGTGTTTAAGCAACTTTGCTCTACGTTGCTCCACGTTGCCCAACGGTGCGCTGGTTGGCACAGCGTGCACCTTCGCGCAAACCGATTGTGCTGGGTAAAGCGCTACTTAGCTTTGGGCAACTATTTTGCGCTGGGTAAAGCGTGATTTAGCTATGGGCAACTACATTGCGCTGGGTAAAGCGCAAGTTAGCTAGGGGCAACTATATTGAGCTGGGTGACGCTCTGCTTAACTGTGGGCAATTTTATATTGGAATCCTTTAAAATATTTATTTTATTCACTGATACATTGGCCATTTCACTGCTTTTTAGTTATGTTTAAACATATATGTTGGGTATTATTCCATATACTGATTTAAAATATAAACACGAAAGGGAATGGTGGGACTCGAACCATGAATGCCTCTTCTTTGTGTGACCGCTCTACCATTCCGCTATTGCTATTTGGTGTGATTTGCATAAACATTCTTTCTTATGCTCTTCAATGTCAGAATTGCTAACTGTAGCTAAGCAATGGGCACACCCGCGCACACACGCGCAAATACGGGCAGCTACTTTGGGTATTTAAAAAAAAATTAATGTTATGCGTTTTAGATGTGTGATGGGGGTTTACAATATCACACAGTGAGGTGTTGGGTGCAGGGACATTTGAGCAGACTCGCTCTTGTTTATTTACTTTTATTTTCAACGCTTGCAGGGGCGTGGACATTTAGACTGCTCAGCAGTCAGACATGCCCCCTGCTTTCTTACACGGTCCGTGTAGGACTTACAGTTGGGACAGTGTGCCCTCATACATATTCATGGCACGCTGATGTCATACCGTTCAACTGCAGTCTCCGAATAAGACTTATTAAGTCTTACACGGAGGATTTGTGAATCCGGGGGAATGTCAGTAAGGGAAAATAGCCACCAATATAAAACAAACTAAGCTAAGCCATAACTAAAACAGAGCACAAACTAGGTGTGATGAGGTTAATTATTTTCTGCATTACAGTAGGGGTTAAAAAACTGAAGTAAATACCAGTCAACAATTTTATGAAGTTACAGTCCGCAGGCTTCCATGCATACTGTGCCTTATAGTTAAGTGATGTCCTCCTCTACTGGCCTGGTGCACAGCACTGTCCCATTAGCCAATATAGCACATGCATGCATTTGAGTATAATGTACTTTCACTGTGAGTACCCATAATATATGACAAATTAAATGTCAATGAGGAAAATCATAACTAGATCAAGTCAGAACCTTACATCAAGCCAGGTGACAGTTATAACTGATAAAATAGCCATATTCTTCAGTTTTTTGAAACATAACACAAACATCTAAATCTAAAATTATAGTTACCACTAGTTACATCTAATCAGATTAGGTAACGCAATTCATTCAATGCCCAACAAGCCATATGTAACAGAATTGTGTGTGAGTGTGTTTATGATACAGATACAAAAATGTGTGCAGGGGTTGTTTGTCATTTTTACTGAATGCTCTTTTCACTGAATCAAAAACATCTCAATCTAAATCAAAATGTTAACCTCAGCTTACTGAAAACTCATTTAATTGAATCACAATTCACAGAAAACATTCTATACAACAAATATTATATATATATATATATATATATATATATATATATATCTCCATATATCGGTATGTATCACTTCACCTAAAATTCATTTCACCTAAAACTCATTTCACTGACAAGTAGCAGAATAAGGCAAATCAAAGGTATATGTCCTTTTCCCCACTGCAGTGCGATCCTGGTGTAAGTATATATAGTTGGGGGGCAGCACCCCACACTTATTTTGGTTTAATGTCTAGTTTTGTTTTACATTATTTGGTAAAAGCCAACTAGGTGGTGCTCTATGCCCCACACACCCCCCAATGTGGGAGGCTGCGCCCCTCACACACACCCTTACTATATATGCTAACACCAGAATCGCACTACAGTGGGGAACTAGACATATACTTTGATTTGCCTTATTGTACTACTTGTCAGTGAAATGAGATTTAGGTAAAATGAACTTTAGGTGATTTGGTCTTGGTGAAATGAGTTTTAGGTGAAGTGATACATACCCATATATATATATATATATACATATATATATATATATATATATATATATATATATATATATATATATATATATAAATACATATATATATATTTATATTATATATATATATATATGTATACAAGCATACACACACACACACACACACACACACACACACACACACACACATGTACATACAATTTACACTTATTATTACATAGATCCATTTACATGAAAGTGCATTTAAATGAAAGTACACTTTCGCTCCTACCAGTTAACCAAACTGGTAATATCAACAAAAAAAAAGATGACTACAAAGGCATTTTTGCAGGGAGGCAAGCCTGTAACTTTAGAAATACTAACTTCAAGATCGCAGTACAGTGGGGAAGCAGGTATATTCCCATATACCCACTGTAGCATGCTTCGGTGCTGCAGTGCTTTTTTTTTTTTTTTTTTTTTTTTGTTCATATTACAGGTGTGATAAGAAAAAGTAGACATATCTATATATATATATATATATATATATATATATATATATATATATGGGTCTACTTCTATTCACCAACATCCCATTTCACTGAAACCCATTTCACTGACAGCCTCGTTTCACTGACAAAAGTAATCAGGGCAAAAACCTGGGATTTGCCCCCCTCCCCACTGTTGTGCGACCGTGGAGTTGTAATATATAGTTAGGTGTGGGGCACAGCCCCACATTTAGGGGTGTGGCGAAGCCCCCTGAAAGTTTGTCAGTGAAATGAGCTGTCAGTGAAATGGGTTTCAGTGAAATGGGATGTTGGTGAATAGAAGTAGACCCATATATATATATATATATATATATATATATATATATATATTTTTATATATATATATATATATTTTTTATATATATATATATATATATATATATATATATATATATATATAGTAATGCTATGGTCACACAACCCTGGAGAAAATTAAAACAGCCACACACAATGAATCAGTGCAAAGGCATGCACACAGACTACAGATCTGGGGGCATAACATGATGATGGCCATTTCCAATCCACAAATACTCTTATAAACTACTTCTCAAGTAAAGATTCACAACCAACAAAGAACCAGCAAAAAACCAAAGCTAATAAATCTTCCAAAAACGACAAAGGATGCAGTTCCCAATAAAATTTATTATTTGTCTTGTCTTAGTGCCTCGGCCATTACATTCCCCTCTTTATACATCAGACAATCATTTAATTAAGTTAAATAAGCAATCAATGAAATAAATAAGCATACATTTTAAAATGTTAAAGCAAACTTCTCCAATTAACTTCTCAAGTAAACCCTATAATGAGAAATGATAACATCACATACAGTATAAGGATTTTGCTATAGTATTCTATAAAATGACATGCATATATCTATCTATCTATATATATATATATATATATATATATATATATATATATATATATATATATATACATATCCCAATCCCTCAGAGCCACACGCTCCAGGGATCTAATACTTGTCATCACAATAAACAAAACATGCTGGAAGGATAGGTTCCTGACCCAGAGACTCCCCAGACTCAGTGGCACTTTTGTTTTCGTAACTAGCTTTGGGGGATTTTATGAGGGATCTCAGCTTCTTACTGAGGTTGACCAGGGAGTTCCTCCAGTCATGGGAAATTACTTATTTTTGCAACAGTGTCTTTCTTCTGATGTAGAGTTTGTTTATGGCACAGGACCACCAGACTGGCTTCCTTTGTCTGGCAGATAACATCTTGGTTCTATTAGGGATTGCATGATCCATGCACTCGTGTAAGTGCTTATACAGTGCATTTGTGTAGGATTCAGCAGTCATACATCTATTGTCCATCTGCATGGGTGTCATGCAGTTTGCCACTTCTGTCTTAAGATGTGTGACATTGGCTTTTCAGACGTTTGTTACGATGGTGCCCCTAATTGGGGCTGGGGGTGGGATGTGGATGTCTAGGCTGATTACCTTGTCGTCAGATCTCACCAACGAGGAATTGACCTCTGGTGTGGAACACCGGTTTCCCATGTTGGTGATGACCAAGTGTGGGATATTGCTGCCCCTGGTGGGGGTGTGAATATGTTAATCCAAGGCGTTGGTATTTATGAATTCTAGAAAACGTTGAGCAATAGAGTTGGTATGGGTGTAATTTTTCCAGTTAATGGTGGAATTCGGCCATTATTAGGGTGTTGGGTTGTACCCAATACTTTCCAGTGTATCATGACATGAGGGGTGTGAATCCTGGGGCATGGTGTGGGGTCTGTAGCAAGCTACGATTTAGATTGCGTTCTTGCCCAGAGTTAGTTGCAATTGGATACCTCAGGTGCATTATGCTGTGCAACTAGCCTGGAGGTGTGGATATCCGTAATAAATATGGACACGCCTCCGCCTTTAGTGCTTCCTTCTGGGTTAGGTGGCCAACAGGTGTGGTATGACTTGAAGCCCGGTAATGCAGGGGTGCTCTCTGGAGCTTTGCACCAGGTCTCTGTCACTGCACAGCTGTCACAAATGTCACCATTTACAGTGATGTATTTGTCATTTGAACCTTGCCTGACAAAGGCACTAAAGGGATGGCATGAGTCTTAGCCAGTATCTGGAATCCTGAGGGCAACAGGTGCAGGCCATCTCTGGCACAGCAATCGGTCATGTCGTCCCAGGCAGACAGATGCTGGATCCCCTTAGAATGGCACCAGAAGCTTAGCTAATTGTTGAGGTCAATCATTTTGTCCTTGTACTGTGGTATCATTCTGGGTCTATCTATTTCTACTTCCCTCTCTATCTATGTATATATATATGCACATTATATATAGATACATACATAATTATACATACATATACATATAATATATATTTATACATTTTTATTTACACATACGAATACACACACTAACATACTGCTAAACATTCAGTACTGTACAACCTACGTTGTACGTTGCACTACAACCTACATTGTTATGTGCACATAGCATCCTTCACATACATATGTATGTCCAGCCATCACTAACAGTTGCAGTATGTCCCCTGCCCTATGCACATCCTCATATATATCTATATACAGACTGCTAACACATATGGAGGGTTCACGGTATGTAGACTATTACATTATTAGTTTACATTACCTTTCTTGGACACTGCTAATTTTGATGGCTTGCTGCTTGGTAGCCTGCTGTTCTGTACTGTAGTGGTTTCAGCAGTCTGTGTCTCTTATTTTTTTTTTTTATTTCTTTGTTTTTATTTATGTTTTCTCTCTCTCTCTCTCTCTCTCTCTCTCTCTCTGTCTCTCCCTCTGGCTGTTGCAATGAACGTATTGCATGTGTGGACTGGGAGTACAGGCTGCTTTTGTAGGTATATACAGATGGGCATGTGATGGCCTCTGCACCAATTGTTAGGCAGCATTTGCTAATTGCATGCAGCCTGCTGTGTGGTAATTGCAGTTCTCACTGTGATTTCAGGTCAGTGCTATAAAATGTTAGGTGAGGTAGGCGTAGCCCTTTCAGATTTTCAAGGTGGGGACCATGCTGGTATGCTGTGGACACTGTTGTGTGAGCGTAAAGGTTGGTATGTCTCTCATATCTCAGGCTGTGTTGTAGGCACTGACATGCATGTTGTACTGACACCTGACTATTGCTTCCTCCAGTTTATTCTTCTCAGTGTGTATGTTAACTGACACCTAATAATACTAATACTGTTTAAATGGGAGTATGTGCTTTCCTGTGGGACTTGTGGAGTAACTGGCTTACTGCAGTGGCTCTTGCAATTTGTTGCTATGGCTTCACTATTTAGCCTTTACATTCACTCCTTGGAGGCCTGCTAGGTGTCTTTACTGGAATGTGTTGCTATGGCTTTCCTATTTTCCATTCACATTCACTCCTTGTAATGCTTGCTATATTTCTTTCAGCAGCAGTTTCTTATATGTTTGTTGTGGTTTGGTGGTACTGCGTGCAGTCTGGTGTGGCCAGGGTGTGGGGCTTGACACCTACAAGGGTATTTTATTTTGCTCCTGAGCAGTAGTGGCACTTTCTACTTTGTACTAACAGTTATGGATAGCAGGCACATGCAGTGCTTGTAACCAGCTATACTGTCCTTCTGTTATTAGTTGGATACCTCCTTTGATATTTGTGGGCTGTACACCTACATGTGGGTGTGCTTGTGAATACACCATTTCTGACATGCACGTAGTGCATACTTTCAGTAGCTGACAGTTACCATTACGTGGGACAAAACACCTTTCTGCCTACTATTAGTACATTTCACAGGGAGTCAGTGGGGCACAGTTAACATTTGTTTTCAAATCAGGGACATCCCTGTAATTTAGTCCCATTTGTGAGGTCTGGCCTCTTACCTGTTCAAATATGGCAGTGTTTATCCTGCTATGATAGTGTGTGTGGTTTGCAAGGTGCTACTGTCACATTATTACCTACTAGCTACCGACTAGCATGGCTGTTTCTCTTCTCACACTAATGTTATACAAATCCACAAGAATTGCCAGTAAAGATACAGGACAAGCTTTATGTAATAGCCTTCCTATATTCCCTTTACATTTAGTCCTACTATTTCATGATATATTGCTTTCAGCACAAAGTTCTTATATATCAGTCATGGCTTAGTGGTAAGTCATGCAGACTAGTGTTTCCAAGGTCTTGGGTTTGAGACTGACAGAGGAATTTTATGTTGCTGCTGAGCAGACTACAGGCCTTGTCATTCAGAGAGACTAAGGCACTTTTAAGCAGTTGTAAGCGGGTTAGCGCTGGTTTGCGTGGAGCTCACGCATGCGCACTGTTGCTTAGCTTCGCGCACACACGCTTAGCTAAGCGCACGCAAGCGCACACCCGCTTACTACTGCTTACTCTCGTGCACACCCGCGCTAATTTCTTTGAAAGAAAAGAAAATGGGGAGATAGGACAGTGGTGAAAAAGGGGTCACAAAGAGGGTAGGACAGTAGGAAAACAAGCTTGGGATTTGCAGGAAGGATGTAGGAAAGGACCATAGCTGCCCATTTCTTTATCAGCAACAGCTGTGCATATCTCTGTAATTTGGTGTGAAATTTGAAACCTTCCACCCCTGAGAAAGGGGTGAGGACAACAAAGTATGTTGTACAGCCAGTTGTAATTACCACTTCACATGTCCAGCAGACATGTCTGCAAAATGGGAAGCTATTTATGGGGTGTAATTTTTTTGTGGGAATAGAGTGCCGTTTTTTTTTTTTTTTTTCAGGTGAGAGTGGAATGTGAGGTACAGGAAGTAGGTATATTTGGGGAGGTAGGGAAGGTTAACAGACAAGACAAACAAGACGCATACAGGGGCGGAGTATGACACATGTGGGGGGAAACACAATTGACGGGGATGGATGTTGGGATATCGCGAGCCCATGAGCCCACAGATGGCAACAGTGGAACTGACATCCCCACCCATGGGCAGTTGCCACTGTGCCTTCACAGCCCAGGACGGGGCTGTGCTGGGGGCTGTGTAGGACGGGCAGCAGGGACACCCATGAGTTGTGCCACCCGAGCCTCAAGCTGGCATAGGGGTTCAAGCACAGACTGCCTGATCTCGCTATGCATCACAGACCGGACACTTTGGAGGGTGAGTGGATGGTCTCCTCCGGCCACATTTGCAGAGGGGGGATGAGTCCCATCCCCTGCAGCGCTTCCACCCGAAGGTGGCACAGGGCCACCGGAAGAGGTTCCGGCCTGGGCACTAGTGCCAGGTGCACTCGCCAGCTGAGGTGGGAGAGGTGGGTCCGCTGGAACCCGCCTTCCCTGTTGTCCTATGTTTAGACATATTTTATGACATTTTGGGTTAGTAACAAACAATACCATTCAAAATTAGTTGTAACAGCATGCATCAGTATTCCCATTAACCAAACACCCATGAATTCCAAACATTGAACAGCAAGCATGACACATGCATATTTTGAACAACAGTACACAATCCAACAGCATGCAGGGTTGATTGATGGCAACAGGCCATCGGGTTTGGATATGTGAACAGGGCACATGCAGCAATGTACATGCAAATATGTTTGAACCAACAGGACAAATGTCCATAGGAATTGATTGTGAATACACATACCCAGTTTGTTGTGGAATGGCATTATTTGTGAATATAGGGTAGGGTGAAGAAATATTTTATTAACAACTTCAACTACATATACATATGCTGTACATCTCTAGTAGCTGCAGATATATATATACCCTACAGGTCTTACTACAGTTTCCTATCTGTAACCTTAGGAATGTTGTTGATGGGACTGTTACTGATACATTAATATCCATTGCATTTTTATTCATACACATTTCATATCTGGCTATGTTCAGGTACAACATCCTGCTACATTTCATTTATATGGCTCTAGACAACTGTGGATGTTCATTATTTCATACAACCATACTATCTCCATATTGCAAGGGTGCAGCAACATATACAAATTGTGGGACAGACACATTCCAGCTTCAGTACTTTATTTCATACATTTCACTTTTTGGTTGTGGCTGTCTCATTCATTTCATTATGTACTGACTGCAGTATACTTTATTCAGAAGTTATAACAGCTTTCTTAGTCGATTAATACATCTTTCTCTCACTCACTTGTTTTATTTTTACATTTCAAGTTGGTACTTAATTGTAGGCATTATTAACATGTCATACCTGCTTAGAACAATCCTTTCCAACAGACTCACTTGTTTCATATGGCAGATTTTCTAAGGGGATGTATTTCACACATGCCTATTATCTTTGGCTTGTTTACCAGTGATTTTCAGGCTGCTCCAGGTTATCTGATATTACACTTCAGGTGGCTAATCACTATTTCAGACTTGTTTACTTTTTATTTCTGGATTACAGGCTGCATCACTTATCTAATCATACAGTGCTAGCAGAATCTTTCTTCTAGTGTTATTTGAACTTTATTAATATGTGACTACACTGACCTCTTTTACAAACTGTCTCACTTATATTGTATAACAAGTACAGGAATATAATTACTAACGTGTCTGGTGGTGCAACCGCTCCAGCCTATCACCATAGGCTCGCCTATTCGCAGAACGCACACCTGCAGCTGTAATATAAATGAAGTAATATTGGAACATACATCTCCATAATATCAGCTAGGATAATTCCTTACATACATAATTACACGGATACTTACTCAGTAGTGGGGCATTGGGCATTTGCCGGGCCTCCTGGATCCAACGGCTCAGTTGGTCCTGCTTCCATCTCTTCCGGTCCGCATGGTGGTGATGGACCTGTTCACCAGTCCTTGGTATGCCTGTGGCACTGGTGAGATCATGTGCCAACCGGTTCCATGCCTCTGCCTTATATGCACTCCACAGAACCTGGCCCTGCATGAGTTGCGCCTCATGATCATGGACTAGGAGACAAACCATGTATTTGGACTCCTCAACACCCCACCTCTGTGCTCAAAAGCGACTGCCCTCTCCTACACCTGCCATCCTGATTGCAAATAGGTTCCACAATCAGTTATGCTGTGTATTCCCGCCTATGGGGCTTATATATGCCATTTTTCCCGCACTTATCTGTGATTGGCCATTTTGTAATTGTATCAGCTTCACAAAACCTGCTTTGTCATGCTTCTATTTCCATTCATTCCTATATATATGCTAATACTGCAGTTTTCAGTACAGCTGTCATGGCTTAGTGGTTCAGTACTTTGACTATGATGCACAGTATCCTGGGTTCAAGCCTGTGCATTGCTTCTTTTTTTATTTTACTACTGTCTAAACAGGCTAGGAGGTGTGTCTGTTTAAAGGTGGCTTTGATACAGGTTGCTCTACGGTGCCCGCCGGTAAGCCGTTTGGCACGCTGCGCAGCTCCGCGCAAATGGGTTACACTGGTTAATGCGTTATTTGGCTATGAGCACACATATTACGCTGTGAGAAATGCTGCCAACTACGGGCACACACTTTTAGCGTGTTAAACCACTGCTCACCTGCAGGCATACATACTCAGCTTGTTAGAGCACTAATCAGCTATGGGCATTTATAAAATATTTTATTTTTTTATTGTGTCAGAGTTCTTCATAAAACATGGCCCATTTCATTGCATTTTACTTAAATTATAATTATACATATATACATATATGTCAGGGGATTGTTTCGTGTTTATTTCTCTAAAAATAAAAAATTATGTTGTTGGTGCTTGAACCTTGACTGCCTCCTCTTTGGCCGACGTCTCTACCGCTATGCTATTGCTACTTGGCTTATTTTGCATAGTTAGAGCTTATATGCTTTTTCAGTGACTGCTAACTGTGGCTGAGCGAAGGGCACACCCGCGCAAACGAGCGCAATTACGGGCAAACATTTCTGAAATAAAAAAAAAATTAAACTGTTCATTTTTACGTTTTACTTTTCAGTTGGGTTACTAGTCTGTAGGGCATGTGTGCTGTTGTGTTTCGTGACATTTCCACGGACTCGCTCGTGGGAGTTTCCTTTTGGGACTGTGATTCTTCTGGGGGCGTGTCCCTTTGCAGATCTCGCCATGCGGACACGCCCCCTACTTTGCTACATGGACCGTGTTAGCCTAGGGTGTGATTCAGCATGCTCTCATGAATATGCATGGCATGCTGACATCACCCCGTTTAACTGCAGCCTCCGTGTAAGCCTTGCTAACTCTTACACAGAGGCTTCGTGAATCCTGCCCTATGTTGTTGCAACAATAAGAATAAGCTGAATTACTGTGCTGTTCTCTAATAGCTATACATTACATGAAATGCAAAACTTGAAAAACTAAAAACGAATGCATACTACTGTATAACTATCCCATTTTAGTAATATAATATGTTATAATTTGCAGTGAAAGCATTTACTGGTAATGTTATTAGTAAATACACATTTTGTCTGAAGCAGGAGTCATTTTCATGTACTAGCTCTGCAGCATAAATAAATGTGTATTAATAAACACAGATTAGCATTTTATCTTGATTACAGAACAGCAATCATACTTCATGAAAGGCAAATATTCTGTGTTAATGAGTACAATAAATAAGGAACTATTTTCTTATTGGTAATATATTGTTAGATAAGTATGTCTACTATTTTTGACCAGCAGTCCATAAGAATGAAGATGATGTTCTTATTTTGTGTTATAATTTTGAACACCTTAACAATATTTAGTAGCCATCTCCTTGAAGCTATTCCATTTTACTAGCTTGAGGTTTAGCCAATTTTCCATGAAGTAGAGTTTTATTCACATAGGAGTGGTCTGCCTGCCTGCCTGCATGTTATACTTGAGCAAGTTCCTTGCAGGGACAGAGCCAATTACAGGTGTAAATAGCCTCTCAGGAGCTACCTCTTCACTTCAGTGGTCAGCTTGTCAAAACATATGATGTTAACAATGAGCATGTTATTTTCTTTAAGGAAATAGTTTTCTCTCATTAAGTGGTCATCCCGTGGAGTCATCTGTTAGCAGCCAGTCAGGTATTATTATTGAAAAAAAAGAATGATATCTTCAAATTTGCAACCTTCAGTCAGAAAAGTGAAATGGCTTAGTTGGTAATGTGTGGGCTTTATCTCTGGTTGTGATTTTTGGCTGTATTATATTAAGGACTCTGGTAGTTGGGTCTGCTGCGACTTTATTGTTGTCATTTTATAGGCTTAATATTCACCCTGGTTGTGATCTTGGACTGAGAATACACTTCCAAACTTCATCTGTCATGCATCAGTGATAATGCACTGTTTTGGCTATCATGATTCCAGCCTCTTATGGATGCAGATTATGTTTTTAGAGCTGTTGTCTTTCAGGTTTTGTCCCCCCCCCTTTGTTTTACTTGTTTTTGGGCTGAGGGGTATTTTCAGGTGTGGAGGATGTGCTTTATGGTTTGACGATGTGTTTTTGGAAAGTATTGGTCAAATCTATATGTGTACGGCTTTCTTGTTTGATAATTGTTTTGCTGGGCAGCCCTCCCTGCTCAGGACTTGAGTGTCAGTAGACTAGAGTGATTAACATTCCCCTGCTGTTTTAGATTCTCACTGAATGCCCAAATTGTATGTATTATTCTATTCTGTCCCTCAGATTCGTGGGTCCTAGCAAAGCTCTGAGGTAGAAGTTGCCAAATGATGATACAAAACTGTTTCAGACTTTATATTCTACAGAAATGCAAAGTACCACAAATCCTGTCATTCTGGCAACTTTCTAAGTTAAAAGGAAATATTTAAAAATTGCCCCTAGTTATGATTTCCATTCTCCCATTAATATAGGCATGACTCAGTTTTCTTTCTTTAAGAAAATAATTGACTGCAGGCACTTGAAGCAGTTCAGTTTAAAACTATGGAGGTGTTCAGAACATTTGGTGTGGATTCTGTGTACAGGGCATGGAGAAAGGTAGCTAAACCAGTTAGAAGGGCACTGCTTTAGAAGTCTTCCCTTGGATCTTAGAAGGGCCATTGTGGTGCAAGGCTCACTTTTGATATTCTTTTCTTATACTGGGAAAGTTTGGTGCGAAGCAACTGCATTCTGGAACGGCCATAACATCGGTACGTTTTTAGAGGTTCTTTAATGGCAGTGATTCAACTTCATTTGGGGATGATTACTGATGTCTCACTTTGTCCTTAAAAGTATTCCTAGCAGTATCAACTAAACCCTTACAATTAAAAATGCTCACAGTTAAAACTTTGATCCTTTAGAGTGTCAGTAATTGTTGATAGAGATGTCGAGGATTTTATCTACTGCATTTCTTGCATATTGTGTTCACCTAATACAACTACGCAGTGACATTTTAAAAGCTTCAAATCTTGGTTTTCTTTAAGTCAAAGATTTCCCTTTGGTTCTCTTTGCATTAAAAGAAAAAAAAAGATTAAAGAAATATATTATTTGAAACTAGTAGAAAGAAATGCAAAGAATCCATATTCTAGCAATGTATATCCAATATAGCCTTATGTGTGATACAAGGTACTAGATATTATTACAAGTTTTACTGATTTCTGCTGTCATTCATATCCACATACTTATTGCTGTTTATGCAGAGGTTCTTTTCCAGATCCTGGGGTAGCCTTCTATCTGCATTGTTAAAAATATATATTTATTATTTTAGAAAGGCAGTTCAGGTGATTGTCACCCTTTTAACTCCCCCCTTTTTCTCACTAGTTTTATGCTTAGTATGTTAAAGAGCTTCCCATAGTTTTAATTATTCTACCATTCAAGGTCCGCCTTATTGGTCTGTAATATCAGTTTCAGTAATTCTGTTCCCTTGTTTTTAGATAAAATTTGCAGAAGTGTTACGAAGTTGAGAATCACAACCACTGGCTGGGGGACTATATTTTACCTAGATGTTATTAAAATTTTTCATCAACTTCTGTTTCTAAGGCACTTAACTAAAATCACTCTTTTTTCATGTCGCAAGTTCTGTTCCTTTGCAGGCCCTGAGGGAAAGATGGCAGTGTTTAACTTTCAAGGCTTGGTAGCCTTTATCAGAATTGGAAGCCCCACACAACCAATACAGCAGTTCACCAAACAAGAGGAGGCATCAACCAACCAATGACAGTGACCACTTGACAAGTGAGCGAATGGTTAAAAAAAAAAAGGCAATGGATGATGTTTGTTTTGTAGATATGCATGAGGTCCATCAGAGTGGGGTCTGACAATGCCTTGTAAGCCAGGCATAGATCTCCCCTCAATAGTCTCTAGGAAACAGAATTCAGGGAAAGGGCATTGAGGCTGTCTGCATAGGATATGTTATTTGTGGTCTGTATTCTTTTAGTGAGGAACTTCTGTGGAGGTTCCAGTTGTTGAATGTGCCTGGTTAGCTGCATACTAAAGGAGGCACTGTAATCAGTGATAGGTTTAAAGCATACCAAATACAGTGCAACAATAATCTCCTTGGACGTATATGACATAACTTTGTTTACAAGTCGTACAGTATGGAATAATTTACTCACTACCATAGATGTGATGCTCAAAGGCTGGATTACTGTCTACGTGTACCCAGGTTCCTGACTACTGGGTCATATCTTAGAGGTGTGTTGTCAATATGACAGTTACCAGTGTGGTGGACTTCCTGAAGGATACTGTTATGTATTTTTTGGCATTTAATTTTACTCCATGACTCTGACAGCAGTTATTTGTCTGTGTCAGCCTTTTTTTGAGGACTTTAGTATCAGTGTCAGATTCTGTGACTGCTCCTAATTTGCAAATGTCTGCAAATTTGGTTAGCCAGAGGCCCTTGATATTGTCCTTGACTTCAGAGAAGTAAATGCCAAAAAGGAGCAGAACCCAGGACCGATCGCTGAGGGCCTCCACTGGGGACTGGTCGCTTTGTAGAGGTGGACTCCCAAGTTCTAACTTCGTGTTTCTTGTCTTTGAGTGACTGGGTTTACACCTAATCTCTTGAGTTTATCAACAATGCCTGAATGGGGTATAGTGCCAAATGCCTTGGTCAGATCAAGGCAGGCAGTCTGAACAGTTTTGCCCTTGTCAATTGCTTTGGTAACCTTCTAAAAGAATTCCATCAGACTCAGTAGGCATGACCTACCCTTGGCGAAACCAGACTGGGTCCAGTGTCTGGAAGTTTCCAATGTCATTATTGATCATTTCCATGATAATTCTTTCTATGGCTTTGAATATGAAACTAGTGATACTTATGGGTCTGTAGTTTCCATGGTCTGTAGATTGCCTACCTTTGTGCAGATAGACAATAGTTGCTGTTCTCCATTTCTGAAGCACCAAGCCTGTTTGGAGGCTATGGTTAAATAGTGATTCCAGCGGGCTTGATAGGTCATGTTTCAGACTGTTTTAGAAGGTAGCATTAGATATTGTCATGGACCATGAATGCAGTGTGTTCTTAGCCTTAGTGTGTGTTAGGGACCTGTTCCCTAGTGATAGCAGAGGGAGTTGTATTTGATGTTATTTCCTGAGGTGAAGTTGGGAGGGAGGGGTAAAGTTAGAACTAAATCTGTCTGCCAGTAGGTTTGCTATATCTTCTGGCTCAGTATAGATGGTTCTATTAGCAATGAGCTTTGCACACAATTGTGCATTGCCTTTGAGTTTGCGGACAGAGCGGAAGAATGCCTTGTGGTTATGCTTGGTCTGGGATGCCAAATTTACCTCAAATTTGGCTTTGGCAGATTTTATTTGTCCTCTGATTTGTTTGTTTAGTCTGATGAGAGCACTTTTATCATGCTGGGTACTACACCTTGTAATTTTTGCCATACTTTTTTTCCTTCTGCTATACAGCCTATTGATGTTGTGATTCCACCGGGGTGGCTTACTTTTAGAGTTAGTTCTACCCTTATTCCTGGTGGGTACAGCTGCCTCTATGCAGTTATTAACATGCTTGTATTGGGTGTCTATGAAAAGTTCCACACAAGCAGCAGTGTTTTCAGTTTTTAGGAGGGCTTAACATTTTGTCAGGTAATCACTTAACTGTAAGAAAATAGCCTTAGAGTAGTTCCTGAACATTACAGGGTTAGCTGGAGTTCCAGGTTTTATTTTTACTTCAAAGGACACTATTTTGTAGAATGACCTGACCAGAGAGAACATTTCTCTAAGGCGTGTGCAGCACTCTTCCATATTAATGAGGATGAGATGCAGTACGTTTGTGTTCCTGGTTGGCATATTGACAATGTGTTCCAGGGAGTTTGATTTTGCAAAATCTAGGAATCTTCGTGCCTATATGTTTGGTGTCATATATGATTCCCAGTTAATAGTGGGTTAATTACATTTGTCCATGAATATGGTATTGAGTTGGATGGCAAGTGCTCCCAGTAAACTTAAATACATGTTACGAGTTTCTGGGGTCACACAGGGGGACCAATACTTTGCAAGGAAGTGGTACTCAATTTTGCCTATGTTGATTTAAATGTGGGGTCATTTCCCAGTGAAGCAGAACAAATTGTTGTTTCCTGAGTTGCTTGATATATTGGTTGTACAAGGAAAACTTTTTCAAACTGCTGGACTCTGTGAATGTTTTTTTTTGGATTTTCATATTTCAGTGGTGTGTTTACTATGTCTGTGGACAGAGGGAATGACAACCATGGTCCCAAGGACGAGATTGTTGACTAGGATTTTAACTGGCCTTCACAGTTTACACACTTGGCATTTGGGCATTATCATCTTTTGGTCTACTGTTCCACCCAGAGTCTATAGGAAAGGTGCTCTGAGAGATTAGCAATTGAGCTTTTGAGATGCTTTATCAATCACCAGGTAGCATGGGCAGCAACATCTACTGGCATACAAATGGCTGAGCATAGTGACCTTTCAAAGCCAGACAGGGATTTTTATTACTCTGATGGATATCTTTTGAATGAGTTGGGGTTTGACTTATTCGGTTTGCATTTATCTTTGTTTATTAATGACAGTCTTGGCCAGAAATTCAATTGCTGATTATACAATGTTTTGTTATCTCATCTGTTCATAGAATCATAGGAGATTACTAGGATTTCGACCCAGAGGTCATTTTAAGCCTAATCGTTTCATCCAAATGTAATACCATAGAAATGCTAGTCAGTACCCAAGATTCCATTTAGTGATGACTGCCCATGTCCAGGAAGTTTGTGGGCTTTATCCCTGATAAGAATTTATGGTGCCCCATCCACTTGTCCAGGTTCTTCTTGAAAAGTGTCATAGAGGTGTTTTGTTTTACATTAATTAGTAGCCTGTTCCAAACATGCAGCAGTCACTGTGAGATAAATCTGTCCCTCCAGCATGTCCTATTTAAGTTGCTGGCCATATTTAGGTCCTTGGAATGGGTATCCCTAGTCTTATTTGATTTACGGATATCAGCAAGTTCATTAGGTTTGGGTCTTGGATTGCTCTGTAGGCCAGGCATAAGTCTCACCTAAGAAGTCTATATGATAGAGTATAGTGACAGGGGCTTTAGTTGGTCTGTGTAAGGCACATGCTGGAGCCCCTTGATCTTCTTTGTTAGAAATCTCTGAGGTCTCTCTACTTGCTGTAGGTGCTTAGTATGGTACATGCCAAACGGGGTGCTATAATCAATTAAGAGCCATATAAGTGTTGAGTACAGGGAGGTTATAACTTCTTTTGCTCTCGTGGTGATGCCTTTACTAAGCAAGTGTGCTATGTATAAAGCTTTCCTTACTACAGTAGCACATGGTGGTTGAAGTTAAGGTCACAGTCAACATGTGATCCCAGGTCTCTTACCACTTTATGGGTACTTAGCATTCAGTTTGAGACCGTGACTAATACACCAGTTACTGGTCTGTGTGAAACCCTCCTGAAGTATACTGAAATTTATTTATTTATTTTATTTTTACATTTGTTGACCAGGAGAGTTCATCTGGATACATGTCCATTTTCAACGGAGGCCTGGGGAGAAAAGCTCCACAAATTAAACAACATAGAACGCAAATAACATTGGTAAACACAAAATATAAAAGGTTACATAGTTATGAATTTTAAAAATAACAAAAGCTACCACACAATTATAATATTTCAGCTGTCAGAGACAACCTAAGTAAAAGGAGGTTAGGTGAGGATGTAACGGGGGGGGGGGTAATAGAATGGGGAAGAGGTTGAGAGTGGGAGGTCAGACTGGGGGGGAGCAGGAGCATATCCAAGAAAGTTTTAGGTGTTCTTCGAGACTTGTTTTGAATGAAACCATAGAGTTGGCAGTGGTAATGGAAGAAGGTAAGGAGTTCCAGATTTTGCCTATGTAATTTTGGAAGAGGGACTCACCTACTGTGTTATTGCTTTTGGTCGCATTGACAAGTTTTTTATCACTAGAGCGAAGTTGTCTGGGACTGGTTTGTATTTTTAGTAGGTTGGACAGTGCTGGGGTTTTATCTGGAATTAGTAGGAGTTTGTGAGCAGAAAGAAAGCCAGTGGAATGATAACAGGTTAGAGAACTCAAGCCAGTTAAGTTGATGCAGTGAGAGACAGTGGTGGGCTCGGTAGGGTGCACTGGTGGCAAATTTGGCTATTTGATTGTAGCAGATGTTGAGCTTGGAAACTTCTGTTTTGGGTATGTTGGTGAAGATTGGCGTGACATAGAATAGGGTGGAGAGGAGGTGAGTTTGAGCTATGGTCATTCTAGCAGGTTGAGTTAGAAAAGGTTTATTTTTGTAAAGACTGCTGAGTTTTTTGTGGATGTTTTTTATGGTTTGATTTATATGTAGGTCAAATTTGATATTATTGTCAATGGTAACCCCTAGCAATTTAATGTAGGTATCTGGAGAGATGATGGTACCATCTCTGGACACAATATTAAATGAGTTGGGCATTGTGGTGGATTTGTCATATTTGAATAGCAACAGTTTGGACTTTTTGGGATTAAGTAGTAGGTTTTTGTTATGAAACCAGGTTTTAGTACATTGGAAGGCTTTTTGGGTTATAGAGAGGATTTCATCAGAATCATTGGCTGAGCAGATGACTGTTGAGTCATCTGCATATTGTATGAGTGTTGCATCTAGGCAGATGCTGTGGAGATTATTAGTGAAAATGGAGAATAGAAGGGGTCCTAGAATGGACATAATTTGGGGATTCAATGATTGCACCTAGTTTGCAGTCCTCTGTAGACTTGGTCAGCCACAACTCCTTAGTTTTGAGCTGAACTTTGGACAAGTATATACCAAACAGTAGGGGGCCCAGCACTGACCCTTGTGGCACCCCACTGGTAGCAGGTCTGCTGGTTGATGTGGAGTCACCCACTTTGATAGTTTATCCAGTTTGTGAGCCAGTTGGCAACCCATCTTACAATGAAGGGGTTTACATTCAGTTTGCTAGGTTTATCAGTAGTGCTTGAACATGGGATTGTGTCAAAAACCTTTGCCAGGTTGAGATATGCTGTCTGCACAGATTTGCCCTCATCAATGACCTTTTTCATATTTTCAAAGAAATCCACCAGATTTAACAGGCAGGATCTGCCCCTCACGAAGTCGAATTAGGTAGGATCCAGGGTTTTGAGGTCACCTATGTCTTTATTTATGAGGTACATAATAATACATTCCACGGCCTTAAAGATGAGACTGGTCAGGCTTATGGGTCTGTAATTCCCTGGGTCTCTTGCTAGGCCACCGTTGTGGAGGGGAATAACTGTTTCTGTTCTTCAATCCACAGGAACAAAGCCTGTGGTTAGGATATGACTGCAAAGAGAACTTAGTGGTGATTCTAGCTCATGTTTTAGCCTGTTTAGAAGACAGCCTGGGATGTTGTCTGGTCCCATAGAGGCAGTGTTTTTTGCCTTAGACAAGCTTTGAGGACCTGCTCCTCAGGTATGTAGGTTGGGGGGGGGGTATGGAGGAAGGGTTGTTGTAAGTTAGGAAGGGATAAGGGAGTGAAATTTTCACCAAACCTATCCACTAGCAGGTTTGCTATCTCTGTGGGGTCTGTGTTTAACTTCTTCAAATTTTTGGGGTTTCTAATACCATGATGGGAATGGACCCCATTCCTAAGTCAAAGTATAATTAAAGTTCATGAAATTAGCTTTGTTTCAATCTTTGATGTCAGTCAGAAGTGCTCTTTGTAGCACCCGTAATGTGCCCAGTAATGACTCCTTCTGCAATTCGTGCGGAGTTACATGTTTTGGTAATACACCTAAATGGGTCTACTTCTGTTCATCAAAAAAACACTTTTTTTCGAAAAACAGAAAGCCAAACTCACTTTAGCAAAAGTGCACTTAAACAAAAGTGCACTTTCACGAACACCGATTCACCGAAGCATGGTACAGTGGGGATAAGGAAATATATATTTTTCCCCACTGTAGTGCGATCCTGGAGTTAGTATATATAAGTAGCGGGGCATGTGGGGTGAGCCCCCTCATGGGGGGTGCAGGGGTCTTGCCCCATGCAAAAATGTGTTTTTAGTGTGTGTGTGTGTGTGTGTGTGTGTGTGTGTGTCCCCGATTCAGTGAATTGTGAAAGTGCACTTTCATTTAAGTGCACTTTTGCTAAAGTGGGGTCGGCTTTCTGTTTTTCAAAAAAGTGATTTTTCGATAAACAGAAGTAGACTTCTCTAAACATATATTGTTTTATATAAGACTCATTGTTTCTACTACTACTACTGGAACTGTCTGGGTATCTTTCTTCCACATTGCTTTCATTTCTGCCTGCAAATCTTGATATTTTATGACTTTGTGTCTCTGTATGCAAAACACTGTAGTCAATGGGTGTAGAGATTTCAATGATCAATGCTACTTCTGTCTTCTTTTCATGGACCACTATAGCTAGTTTTCTCACAACTATCTTTGAACTGTTGGTAATGGGTGATCCCATGTGATGTAGATTTCATCATTTTCTATGATGCTTTGTGGCACATGTTTCTAGTGGGGTCAATGCGTCTGATACCACTGACCACTAGTTCTGCACATGCTTGGGTCCTACCCTTTAGGTTATATACATAGCTGTAAAAGGCCTTACGGTTATCATTGGCTTTACTTGCTAAGTTGCTCTCAAAGGAGCCCTTGGAGGATATGACAATTTGTCCTATTTGACTGTTGAGGCTGAGAAGGGTGGGTGCTTTTAAATTGTTGAGACCTTTGCCTTTGTTTTCTTGGACAGCAATTTTTTGCATTTATTGTAAAGTTTGTTGATGCTAGATGTCCACCATGGGAGCTTGTTTTTACTTGGAGCTCTGGCTTTGATTCTTTCTTGTACAGCCAAGTTTATACACTTATCCAAGTGATTGTACAGGGCTTTAGCGTAAGCTTCAGTTACCACTTCCAGCTTGGGGTGGGGCTTGGAATGCATTTATACCTTCACCTAGGAGGGTATAGTTTGCCTTGTTGAAGTTTTTTAGTCTGATTTCACCCTTTGTGAGTTCTGGTGTTAGTGTCAGTTCGAAGGTGACTGATTTGTGTCAGTTTTAACTAATGAGGGTCCAACAATTGCAGCAGTACATCTGTTTGACATGTTGGTGAGTACCAGATCCAGAATGTGTGTTCCCCTTGTTGGGGTATAGCCAAATTGTTCCAGGGCATTTGAATTAACAAAGTCAAGGAACTTTTGTGCTAGTAAGTTAGGGGTAGTGCAGGTTTCCCAGTTGATAGTG
The DNA here is from genome assembly GCF_019279795.1 of Protopterus annectens. NCBI lineage: Eukaryota > Metazoa > Chordata > Ceratodontiformes > Protopteridae > Protopterus > Protopterus annectens. Next base: position 292,189,438 of record NC_056738.1, on the reverse strand, counting down.
GGATAATTGAAATCCCTCATAATCAGTGTTGTTGTGTCTTTCTGCTTTTCCCGGTTAGGAGTCTCCACAGCAGAACTCCGGTCCGCTAATGATTGGCAGTAGATTTTTATGTGCCGAGTTGCCGGCCCTGACCGACAAACTTCAACGAAGGTACGCCCATTCACGCATGTCTCCACACAGAAGACAATCTAGCTGAGAATCGAACAGGACAACGTCTTACTGTGAGGCGACGATGCTACTGCAGCACCACCACCATAGTACTCCCTTATAACCAGTGTGTTCAGTAAAATTTGGATTGTCTCCAGTTTTGTCAAGTAGGCTTTGGCTGTCGTGAGCCATGGAGGAGGATCTATAACTGGCTATGACTTGAATGGGGTTGGATGGAGTTGTCCAGTCTAACTAGATGGGAGGTGAATTTATTTCTAATTTCACATGTTCATTTTGTAGTCTAAAGGTGTGGAAGAAATTGTAGCTTTGGTAGGCTGGGGTACTCTCTCAGGCCTTGAACCATGTTTCTGTGACTGCACAGACATCTACATCTTTCAGTGCTAATAGTGTAGCTTTTCATTTAAGCTCTTAACATTTAACAGCATGACCCCTATTTTGTTCTGATTGGTTAATTTCACATTGGTAATGTTGCCTAATAAATGCGCTATGGGGGGAGGCAAGAGCCTTTGCCAACAGCTGAAAGCCTACAGGTGCCAGGTGCAAATTGTCTCTGGCAAAGCAGCAAGGTTTTTCAACCATGGCTTCCCAGGCTGACAGGAACTGGATCCCCTTTTAATGACAGCAAAAAACTGAGCCAATTATTGAAATCAATCATTTTTCATTTATAGTGTGGCATTATTCTAGATGAGGGTAGTATGCTGCTGAAGGCTAGAAACATGACTGCTTGGGACAAATACTCAGAGAGCGCAACCATGTCTCTCTTCATATAGTCCAGTGAGGTGCATCTCAGGTCATTCACACCAACATGAACTATGACAGAGCCATAATGGTACTTGTTGCTGAGAGACCTGAGAGCATGCATGATCTGATGAATCCTAGCACCGGACAGGCAGCTGACCATGACTTTCTCCTTGTCCAACCTGGTGAATGGGACATTTATGTGTCTCAATATTGTCTTCAATGACAAGAAAATATGTTTTTGAGTGTTACACCTTACTGACTTTGTGATTCAGACACTGGGGTTGCTATGTGTCATGGGTGCTGTGGGGACTGTGCTAGTTGTTGCAGTCTTGTGTCTTGGAGGTCCTCTGGTATTTCGGTACATTTTTCAAGAGAACCTCCACATATATGGATTTACGTGTTTGATGCATACTATGTGTATGAGCAATGGTGTGTGTATGAATAGTGGTACTATGAACATATGTAGTGGTGGATGAGTTGACAACATTCTCCGTGTTACTGTTTTGAGTGAGAGAGAGCATGGATTCTAGATTCTTGGTGTAAATACATCTCTCATGCTCTGTACTAGAGTGTGTTATTAGAAGAGGGATATCCATGTACATGAGGCAATTGCTACACTGCCTCAAGAGACTCAAGTCAGCAAGGTTTGTGGGAGAAACAAGGGTAGTTTAACTGTCCATAATACTAGGTTGAAAACTGTTGTCATTAGGTTTGGCTATTCAGAATTCATCACGGAGGAGCTCAGTGGATAAATATTTCTGCCTAGGTTTTAGGGGAAATTTGTTGAATTTAACTTTCCAGCTTTGGAGCATAACTGCACGGCACTGCCCAGTGCTACACGATGTGCACACAAGCAGAAACTGCTTAAATGCAGGGCATAAATACCAAAAGCTAAGAACTTGAAAAAAACTTTAAAAAGATTCAAATGGACCAATGAGGATGGTTATTCCAAGCCCCAGACTGGCCTTCCTTTACCAGACAGGTCCCAATCAGCACAATTCTCTCACAAAGGTGCAGATAGTCCCCTTCCAATCCAAGATGGCCTGGAAAATGTGCTTAGAACAAACAAACTACAAACAGTTCCAGAAGCAGCAAGCCTGTATCTGGACCAGGGGCGGCTCGTGCTATAGAACTGCAGGACTGCAGCCCCCCACCTGTACAATAAACATGAAAAATAAAATTAAAAAAAAAAAAAAAATTCATGGACTCCACGCACGCATGCGTGCTCATTCCAAAGCTCCAGACTGCTCTGTTAGGCAGCTCGGATAGGAAAGGCAGGAAACTCCACCCTTCCAGCCCAGAGGTCTGTGCGGTCGAAAGGTCACTGGGCTGCATCGCTGGCAGGAAAGAGGCTCCAGCCTACTACTCTCATGGGACTAGCCATCTGTCATGGGAGACCCATGCACGGGTGGCCATTTTGTGGAGGGAGACCCATGCGCGGGCCAGGATATTCATGGATCGGCGGCAGTTTTGTGGACTTAGCTGCAGAGGATTTGCGTTTTGTGGAGGACAGGTAGGGGATTCACATTTTATAGAGGACTATGTGTGTGTGTGTATAAAATGCCCCAGGTGCTACATGGTGGTGGGTAGAGAATAAGGCTTGAACCCTGTACCTTGAGCCCAGATGGCAGGAGCCTGAATTCTCTAACCACCACCATTTGTAAAAGCATTGCAGATTTTTCCCTCATACTTGTTCTATTCCTCATAAAATCTGTGGTTTCTGTATTTGTGTGCTTGCAAAGCTGGTAGGGCAGTGGTAGCATGGTTGCCTGACAGCTACAGGTTCTCTGGTTTGATTCTTGGCTGGAGTGCCTTACCTTTTCTGTGGAGTCTGTATGCCCTCCCTGTGTTTGTTTCCTCTAGTGTCCTCCCATCTTACAAAGACATGTGTCTATCTGGAGTGTTTCTCCCTGGGCCTCCGCTAAAAATTAGCTTTTGTTCCAAGTCAGACTTTCCTGGTTAATAAATGTTAAAAATGACACACATTTGAATATCAGACATCATATTCTTCAGAAAGTGCATATAATAATGCAAAAGCTTTTATTCTAGCAATTTTCTAAGTGTATAAGATGGATATCTGAAATTTGTCCCTATTTTTGGGATTGTATTCCCCCATTATTGGCTTCATTCAGATTTTTTGTGCTAAGGTTGAGAGCTATGGTAAGAACTGAATTCACTGAATATGTTTGGGGGCTATATTCCCCCATTACTGGCTTTGTCCGGGTGTTTTTTGCTAAGAGGTTGAAAGCTGTGCTATGGTGAGAACTGAATTCACTAAATGGTAGCCATTTAAGTTTCCGTCTTCCACTTTCACAAAACCGCTGATTTGGCATAGTGTTATGTTGCTCTGACTGTTTTGCACAGGGTCCTGGGTTTAAGGCTTGGCAGTGAAATGTATGGTGGTAACACAAAATTTTATTCTAGCAACTTTCCAACATTATACAAGCAATGTTTAAAATGTGTCCCTGGTTTTTGGGCTTTTGTCCCCCCCCCCCCATCCCCCACAATAAAGTTTGGCTTTTTCCAGATTTCTTTGTGCTGCAAAGTTCAGAGATACAGCTGAGTGAATAAATTTTACAAGAAGCTGAGCTGCAGGGGAGCAAAAGTTTAGTGCTGCTTATGCTGAGTCTGCTTGCCTTGTTAATAGCACAACAGGTAGTATACTTGCTTTTGATGCAGAAGGCTGTGGGTTCTGCTTCCACAGTAGATAGATGCATTGCTGATGCTGTACTTTGCAAAGAGGGTGGATACTGCACTCCTTTTTGGCAAAGATACCTAGTAAGTATGAACCTGTTATTGTTTGCCATCCATTCCCTATTGCAATATTGCTAGCTTATCATTTTTTTAGTGTAAGATAGGCAATTTATTCCTCAAGGGTAACGGGCACTTTATTTGTAGATGAATCAATGAAATACAAAGTTGTTTGCTAGCAGCAGCCTCTTCATTAGTTACAGATCTCTTTAATGTGGAATTATTTAGATGACTTTTACTTCAGATATTGTGCATATGTACTGATACAGGTGAACTGTAGAAGTTTGAGTAGACTTTTATGATGGAAATGTTCTGAATTGGGCAGTTTTGTCATTACTGGTACATGCATTTTGTTTCATTGTTTACTGGAAAAATTTCAAAACAAATTTAAAACACCCTCTAAAACTGTACTGTATTATACAAGGAATATAATTTAATACAATCACGGAGGTGTATGAAAGAGCATGTGTATGTTTCGTGTGCAAGGGGCCTGTGATTTGAAAACAGTCCAAACACAAAGTTAATCTGCCACTGGCAAAATGTATTTTCTTTGAATGTGGGTTTCAATGCTGTTTCAGTGAATGTGAGTTTTCAAGGGCAGAGATGTTTTAATGCTAAGTCTGTTTTCATTGTGAGACTGCATTGCTCTGTTTAGCAGATATGATCTCTATTAGTGTTTGCTCTGTAAAATGCAAAATAAAACTTTCAAATGAAGTCCAAATCATCACAGAAGTAAAGCAGTATGCACATTAGTGTTTATGTTTTTTATTTTTCGGCTTTTCCCGGTTAGTGCTTATGGTAAATGGGGTGAAATAGCCAAGTAATGGTTCATTGGAATGGCTGTAGGGGGGGACGCTCCATTCGACTATGATTTTGTGAGGGGGGGAAGGGCAGCAAACTCAGACAGCCTCGGCTGAACTATACCTCTCAACTGTCCAGATTTTTGCAGAATGAAGAGATTTTTGCTTCTTATTTTTGGTTGGTTCCTCATAAAATTTGTGGTTTTCTGTCAAATCATTTAGGAATGAAGTCACTAAATAATGACAGACACTGAGTTTCAGACTTCATAACCTTCAGAAAAATGTATGCTAAAGCAAGACCTGTTATTCTATCAACTGTCTCAGTTTATACAAGAGCAATTTTTAGTACTGTTTATATGTTCCCCCAATATATTTGGCCTTGTCCAGATTTCCTGCATTAACAAGTTGAGAGGTACGTGCAAATAAATTGCTTTATAGAATTAGGCACATCCAAACCTTTCAACTGTACCTGATTTTGGCTCAAAATGTTGCTCTTCCCCTAATAATCTCTCCGCAAAATGGCAATTTTGGAAGAAAACATGGAGGGTTTACAATTAATAAATAACTGTAATAATCAGTTATAGATTGCTTTTATTTCAGAAATGCATGCAGATTATTTTATTTTGTCAGCTGCTCAAGTTAGCAGTACTAATATTAAAATGTGTCTCTTCTTTGCAGGTTCCCAGCTGTATTGTGTGGCTATTTTATATTTTTTAATCACATTTTTGGTCCATTTTTCATAAAATTGTGTTTTTTTGGCAAATTAGTGGCAAATCATTAAAGACTGAAGTTAGAAAATAATGACAGACATCTCAGTTTCAGATTTCATGCCCTTCAGAAAATTCATACTAATGCAAGACCTACTATTCTATTATCTTTCTAAGTTTATAAGAGCAATATTTAAAAATTGTCCTTATTTTTGGGCCTTTGTCCCACTTCTATGTATGGCTTTGTCCAGATTTCTTGCTCTGAGGTTGAGAGGTATGACAAATGTGTCAGGGCCATTGCAGTCAGCCAAAGACATTTCAAATTGTGACATACTTGTTGCATCCCACTCCCCTGTGTAGTGACTCTGGATGTGTCCAAGCAAGGCAAGGAACAGTATGCAGTGTAAATGTGCAGACTATCCCCCCATCCAAGGTAGACACAAGTACTACAATGACTTTTCATCTGTCCTTGATTTTGCAGCATGTTCTGGTTTCTGTCATATTTTTATACTGTTGATTTATGCTTATTATTCAGAAAGTGCCTGTTGCTCTGTGTTTAAGTAGCAATGCTTTAATGACCATCTGGTAAGCTTGTCTGAGATTGTAAGATGCAAATAAGTTTTAATAAGCATACTGTTAACGAATTGCCAACATTGAAAGCCTTTCTGTTGTTGCCATGCAGAGAATACTTACATAACTAGATAACATATAAACCTTGGGTACTGAAATGCATATAACAGTACACGGGATTCATGAAGCTCAGCGCAAGGCCGGCATTAGGCTTGCACCGACCGTGCAGCGTGTAGATGGCGCAGTAGTGCTAAATGCATATTAATGAAGGCGCGCTGTCGCCACAGCCACGTGCATAGGAAATGAGCGCGAGTGCATAGGGCGTGTCGAAGTGCCACACGGAGGCATGGAAATGTCAGCTGTCGACGTGCAACCTAAAATGCTTGCATATAACAATTTGCCTGCAATAGTAATCACGCCTGTCAGTGTCCATGGATACAGAAACGCATGCAAAACATGCAATACAGTTCTTGCGAACACAAAATTAAGAAGCAAACACAAATGCACGGTAGGGAATATCGAGTCTCCATCCCTCGAACAAATGACATTGAAAACCGTGTGCCCATATTCTAATGCAGTGTAGATAGTTATACCAAGTGGAAGTGAAACGCAACATGTTAGCGCACCGCCAATAGCTACGTCTAGCCCAATGGTCAGGGTTACCAGCTGTCCCACATTGTGAGGGATAGTACACAGCTGGGCAGATGTGTCCATACCAAAACCGTGATAAATATAAATATCTAGCGACCGTATGACAGAATTATATCCCACAATGCATGTAATAGTCACATATAATAGGTATGTCCGTATGTAACATACCACATGTGACAAGAAATAGAATAAGCAAGAAAACAAAACAGAAGGAGCATATAAACTGCTACAACAATAAGCTAATATGTAGGCAGAAAGGAAAAGTATTATCCGTAGTGCTGACCGTGGGTATGTGTTGTCCTGTAAAATCAGATATGTGTCCGGAATATATCCCATCCTGGACATATGAAAAGGTGGCACCCTACCAATGGTCAGAGCAGTCAGCCAAAATCCACCCATATGCGGTCCAAGCCGTACTTGTCAGGATGTGTCACAGTTGAACGGGTATTACCCGGGTGTATCAACCATGTCATGAAAGTTAAGTATGGGCGTGTACCTATGTGCGCGATGTACAGCATGTGGAAGGTGAAACATGCCAGGGTAGTCCACACAACCATACAAGTACCTGACATATGTAGTGTATGCAATGTGTTCCCCTGACCGTGTCATGGGCCATCAACCAAACAAGTGATGGATGGAGTGTCAGGAATATGTGTGTGGTGGGGATAGGTAATGGTATAATCCACAAAGGCGAGACTGTGTTGGATGCAGAATAGGTGAACTGGAGGTGTATGAGGGAGCAGCGGGTGAATCCGAAAGAAACACAAAGAACAAGTATACACATCTGCAATACAACCTGACAGGCCATACTGTAGAACACAATCACACAAACATATAAATATTAAAATGTGCAATACAAATGTACAGAAACGTCACCGGCACATACCCACAGAATGGTCTGGATGGAACCGGCCCATTCAAATGCAACACACCTGGATGCATAAGTGACTACCCATCATCCCCTCCACAGCACACAACCTGCCCCCATACCTGAACGTCCACCAAATCCAGCCATACTCGGCCTACTAGCTTGGCGCAGCCATATCTACTCATAGTGACCACTACTCATATGTAGTAGGCAGTGTCACCCTAGGCAGTTTCAGGATTGCAAACTATGCATCCCTTGCATGTAAAACCCCATCACATTTTCGTAAAGCCAAAAGAATGGACGGTATTGGTCTTGTTCAATTTTTGGATATCTCTCATGGGATAAGTAACCTGTGTAAACATTAGACTTTGTATCAGAACACGATGTCCAGTCCTGTAGACATCTGGACACAAGTTGAATGTGCAGTAGTGGTGCACAAGACTGTCCAGCCCTAGACAGTCATGCAGAACTTACTACCCAGGATCAAACACCTGCCCGTGACGCACGTTTCCCCACATAAATAATCGAGAGAATATATTGTACACATTCGCATAGCGGCACTTGGAAATAGGGTGATTAAGGCACTGACGTAAACAGGGTACCTCCTGACCCACTGTGTGAGGGACAGTCACTGTTTGGGTAGGTGTACCCTGACCATCAATGATACAATGACAAATGTCCTGTGATTGTAGGAAATAACTATGTACCATACTGCATGTAACAGTTGCCTAAAGCAGTCATGTCTGGATATAAAATACATAATTCGTACAAGAAACAGACTAAGCAATGAAAGTGCTAAAGGAATAGGCTCTCAGCTAGGAAAATAATGAATGTTCTAAACCCTGCACTGACCGTGGGTATGTGTTGGCCTAAACAATCTGGTGTGTCCAGAATATATCCCATCCTGTACATATGAAAATGTGGCAACCCTACCAATGGTCAGAGCATTCGCACAATAACTGGCCAGCCTCTGAATCACTCACAAAGCCAGGGACTTTTGGAGGAAAGGTGTTGAATGAGGATGACTAATGACAAGAATTAAGAGTAATAGATGCATTTAACTGCAGAAAATAAGTAGTAATACATATGTCTCTGAATCTGTCAACACGTTCCAAGTTAATAGTACTAATATTGTAGAAGTGTTCGTGATTGTCCCTGATTTGTCATTGCCTTGTCCCTGTCACTGTTGAAATTAGTCCCCGAGTATCACAGAGGTCTGTACACATATGTACACCAACCAACTGTCACATTTGTTACAGGACTATTCCATACCTATAGTGAATTCATAAGTGATGTCCAGAATAATATTCATCGTATATATGAATGAATGAATGAAATAGTCAAATGTGAAGGGAAACACCAGTGGAAACACCCCCCCACCCTGTATCATGTAGTGGAACCACCCCCCACCCTATATTATGTAGTGCCGACCTAATAATGTGGTCAGAGGTGCCCAAACCCCTGCAACTGTAAACACAGGTAGAATGTTAAAATCGGGACCAACTCTGTCCATGTGCTACATCTGACATTTGAACAGGTACAGGGTGGTGCTGGTCACTAGTCGGACAAGCCTAAACCCAGACAAGCACATGAACACCCTGACAATCAAACTATGTGCCAGGACTATAAGCCTTGGAGTTCTGAATATCCTTGGAGTGAGTAGACATGCAGCAGCAGTCCAGAGCAGTAGGGAATAGGGAATGTCATATGTGTAGTACAGTGGTTTTCCCAGCAGGAGAATGGATGCCTGCTGTGTAAGTGAAGTGGTGAGGCATATGTTAGGGTAGCTATGAACCATGGGTATACATATAAATGAAGCAGAACACCAATAGTGTAGTGGTTAGAGCATCCACCTAACGTAAATGCATTCCCGGTTCAAGTACGTCTATAGCACATATCACTTTCTTGTGTAATGAATGCCTCTGTGTTGTAAAGCCAACATTTAAACACGTAAAGGTGAACATGTGTTTCACATGGGAACGTTAACCGGATTCCATCAATCAAAGTGGAACTGTCATAATGAATAAGGCACACCTAAGCACAAAGATGTGGCAGTAAACATATGTAACTCACAATAAGGATATGCAAGTGCACCTGCGTGTGTGTAAGCAGCTACCAGCATAAGAAATGTATGTTGTTTTGTTCAGATGTAACTTATATATGTATATATAGCTATATAGATTTGTGTATAGATATATATCCACAGATATAAAATAAAGAAATACATGAAAAGAAATAACAATTAAATATACATATATATATATATATATATATATATATATATATATATATATATATATATATATATATATATATATATATATATATATATATATATATATATAATGAACACCAAAAGGAGAAAGCATACACACGGGTTGTGAAGGGAATCTAGAGCAACTAAGGTATTATACAGTGCTTGCAGTGTATGTCAGATAAAGCTGCCCAAGAGTGAGCAGAGCACCACTATTCACACCAGAGGCAGGGTCATACCAGTGGGCATAATATCGTTGAACTGCTACGTCAACATTACATACAGACGGAATGTATTACATGTTGTGACCACCTACCCCTGTAACCCACAAATGGCCGTAATCCATAACACCAGGAAAGGCATGTATGTGTAACTAATACACGAGGCGGTACAAAATGTGTGTAGGACCCCTAATGGTCTGGAGAAGGTAATGTGTAAAGGTGTGTCATGGCTGCGATATCATGTGGATAATGGCTGTTATGAGTGGAAACACAACACGGGTGGGTTGGAGGAACTATGGCTATGCCATTATGGATAAAGGTGTGCCAGGGTTGGTTGTGCCGGTTCCAATGGAGTGGCCCGTGTAGGTCAGTTAGTACGTAGAAGCGATTCTCAGCTAGAACATCTTCTGCGTGGAGACATACATGAGTGGGCGTACCGTCGTTGAAGGTTGTGCGTCAGGGCTGGCAACTATGCACGTAAAAGTCTATCAGCCAATCAGTAGCGGACCAGAGTTCAGCAGTGGCAACCCCTAACCGGGAAAAGCCAAAAGACACAACAATATGCAGACATCAATATGTTGACGCACATTCTCTGTAACACATGCACTCCATTTATTGACATAAATAATATGAATGTGCACAGACACAAATACAGTAGCAGATATACTAGGCTGTGTATATGAGGAATAGGTCAAATGACATTGTATCACAACACACTTATCAGCGGTACTCCATACTTGAACAAAGTGCGACATCTATCCGCTGTATAATGTGCTATATACCGATTACAAGTTAACCGAAGTGAAGTGTCGGTGTCATAATTACTAAGGCAATAGTATGCTGTTGAAGCAGAGATAAAACCCAATACACATGTGTAAGTGTGTTTCTACGGGAAATGTATTGGTCAACGGACACACAGATGTGTGTATATATATATCTATATATATATATATATATATATTTATATATATATACATACACATATACATACATGCATACATACACACACATATACATATATATATATATATATATATATATATATATATATATATATATATATATATATATATCTATATACACACATACAACAGTTATTGATATATACACATATACACAAATTAAATATATATATGTCATTGTAGATATACACATGTACATAACTAGTTTACTGTACAGCAAGCAATTATGGGTAACATATGTTCAGACTGGGCATATGTTACTCGGAGGTCCAATAAACAAACATTTGCCCTCACGCCGCTCAGCTATGCCAGTGAGACATACAGACATGCAATAAAGGTAAATACACCGCTGCTTTCAAAACCACCAGCAGGACAGTACCAGTGGGAGAGATCTGCAAGGTCTAAACTTTAAACATGGATAACGGGGTCCCTTGCGGGACACCAAAAATTCACTTTACGTGTGAACCTGTGGTTATCGATGCGAGCAGGATGTAGCTGTACATGGAACAGTAGGTTGTGCAAGTGTAATAACACATGGGTTGACAAGACATACGACATGTGACCCGAGACGGTGGGAGTAGGCAGTGTGTAGGGGTGTGTTCATACACCAGCTGCGCTCACAGTAAGTATGAGTCATGAGTGCTGTAGAGGGGTGTCAGGTAGGTGAATCATGGGTATGCAATAATGGGCCTACGTGTGCAGGTGTCGGTTGGCAGAGATGTAGTAGGCACGCCCAGTGGAAGTAATTAATATGCCTATGTGGGCATTGCTGATGCTCATAACTCCCAAACATGAAGAGCATATCTACTGGGTAGTCTGTAAGCCATTTGGGGAACACATAGGGATTATATCAGTGCCCTGTGCCCTATGATCATGGACGTCCGTGATTACGAATCAGAATCCAACACAGTCCTAACTAAACCCTGCCAGAACCAGTGATATTAGGTCAACAGATGGCGGAATAGATGTAATGCCTGACAGCATATCTATCTATCTATATATATATATATATATATATATATATATATATATATATATATATATATATATACACACACATATATATCCATACATATACAAACACAGAAATATAAATATAATATCATATATATATATATATATATATATATATATATATATATATATATATATATATATGTTACTGTAGATATACAGACCGGGCATATGCTACTGGGAGGTCCAAGAAACAAACGTTGCCCTCCCACACCATCCAGCTAGGCCGGTCAGACATACAGACATGCAATAAAGGTGAATACACCACTGCTTTCAAAAACACCAGCAGGAAAGTACCAGTGTGAGAGATCTGCAAGGTCTACACTTTAAACATGGATAACGGGGTCCCTTGCGGGACACCAATAGTTCACTTTACATATGAACCCGTGGTAATCGATGTGAGCAGGATGTAGCTGTACACGGAACAGTAGGTTGTGCAAGTCTGATAACACATGGTTTGACAGAATGTACGACATGTGTCCCAAGATGGTGAGTGTGTGCAGTGTGTAGGGGTGTGTTCATACCCCAGCTGCGCTCACAGTAAGTATGAGTCATAAGTGCTGTAGAGGGGTGTCAGGTAGGGGAATCATGGGTATGCCATAATGGCCATAAGTATGCAGGTGTTGGTTGGCAGAGATGTATTAGGCACGCCTCGTGGAAGTAATTAATTTTCCTATGTGAGCATAGCAGATGCCTATACCTCCCACACCTGAAGAGCACATCTACTGGATAGTCCGTAAACCATTGTGGGAACACATAGGGACTATAACAGTGCCTTGTACACGATTAGCATGGACATCCATGATTACGAATCAGAATGTAACACAGTCCTAACTAAACACTTCCAGAACTAGTACGTTTAGGTGGACAGGTGGCAGAATACACGTAATGATTAAGGAATACATGTATGAGTCATGTACAGCATGTACCTCGACAAATGTGAATGAATACATATGCCCTGTGACTGTCAATGTGTCAGGTTAATAGAACCAATCATCCAAATGTGTCCCTCACGGTGTTATGCAGTGTCCCTGATACAAGTGTTCATTCTCCCCCATTCGTATGTGAGGTCTGCTAGTGACGGAAAGCGCATATTCCACCGACCACCATAGGTGGATGATAGTATAATAATGTGGGGTTACCACCTGTCCGCCTTTGTGAGGGACACTCTACTCTGGGCAGTTGTGTCCTGCAAAATGAATGTTATGGCACATGGCCTGTGATATCGGGAAAAGAGTTCATATATTGTGTGTAGTGGTGTCATAAAATGATATTGTTGTATCTGAAACAGGTACATGTTATAGGAAACAGTAGTAGCAACTATAATGCTACAAGAATAACCTTAATGTATGCAAACCGGTGAAGTAGTCAGTATGCTACTGGCTGTGGGTATGTGTTGCCTTGCCAAATGTGACAGCTCTACATATAAGTCCTATAGGGCTGCCACCTTTCCAAATGGCCAAAGTGGGAGCTGCTCTGTAGAAATGTCAGACGTACCAGGTCAGAACATACCTACAGCCATGCATAGTACAGACATATACATAGTCGCACAAATCAAAGCCTAGTCAAGCAGCAGTCAGGTTGCTTATGCTACTTCACATAACATATAGACGTGTCATGTATACAATAACCGTTACATGCAACTATTACAGACAGGTAGAATATAATATTGTCCTGTAATTGGGACATTAGCTATGGCAACAGTATTGTCACATGACACATATGCCTAATGAGGGACTGTCCCATGCAAAGTGGGAAAGGTGTTACTCCTAGAATGTGTGCAATCTAAAAGGTGGAAATCCTGCAATAAGTATGCGGTAGCATGACCCGGCCGAGAGATGCATTTCCCAAAACACATTCACATGTCAGCATTGCAGAGTATCGGTTCCCATGTATCAGCCAGATGGGAGCAGATTGTATGAGGAAGACGCACTGGACAGGCCGCCGAGTCCATACAGTCGAATGCCTGCCATTGCCTAATGTTTAGCCATACTCGATACTGTAATCATGTAGTCTGATGTAATAGGCATCACAAGGGGTTGCGCCCACCCAGCGTGAGTGACAAATGGAAGCACCAATGTCGGTGCATGTGCAAGTGAGTGAGCGAGCGAGCTGGTGTACGCGTGTTTGTTTACCAGTATGTGAGTATTGCACTGTTAAAGAAATGTGGAGTCTAAACAAGTATAAGGAGCTGTAACCAGAGGTCAGCAGTGCTTAACAATGTGCAAACCCAAGCACAAACGCTCCCACCGGCTGGAATGTGCCTTACCCACTCCGTATCCAAAGGCGTTGTTCTGGACGAAAACAAGGAACCGTCCTTTGCACGTGTTGGTAGCAATACCCTGCGCACACAGCTCATGTGAATTGCCAATACACCATGGCATATATCCAGACAATAGACAGTACCACACACATACCATACAGCACAGTCATCCAACAGTATAGCAAGGTACTGGCAGATATGTCCGGACCACTGGTGTTTGTAGACCTGGCCATTCTGTGTTTCAGTGTGTGAGCATGCCCAGTATGACTGTTACACATGTTGTCGACTGACATTACCATCATACCATCATGTGTTTGAGCATGCCTAGTATGGTCAACTGGATCGCATGTGTCACATGTCCATATAGTCAGTACAGTGGTGCCGACCCCTGCATTGTACACCAACAGGTAACATGCTGTATCTGCAGGGTAGCTAATGGTCATGTGGCATTGACTGTTGCTACATTTCTTCACAGTGTGGGGGTACATTCAACTGCATCCACAGTCCTACACAGCACTGGGGTGGCACACCTGACTCTCACATGTGTACGTTGGAAGGGGGGCACAGCTGACAGTTGTACACATTTGTGACTACTGTACTGATATGCCAGGTACTCCATTTCAGTGTGTGCACCCACCTAAATTGCCGGTAGGAGGCATACCAGTGTACATTGGAACATAGCTTGAATTACCAGCATAGTGGTTTCAGACGTCCTAGCCTTCACAACCTGCATCCAACTGCCTGGCTTGCTGTAGTCTGTGTGTGTGTTTGTGGGGGTTGGGGTCATCCATTGTGCATCTCCAGAGGTCATTGTATAGCATTTCCCTGTAGTGGTCTACACCTGTCCAGCTGTATGAGACTTGTGTGGGCTGTATGGACAGACATGATGTTCAGCCCATAACCTGCAGTGGGTTAGGACACCCTATGTACTACTGGCTACTATTGTTACCCCGGTTTGTGCTACAGATGTCATGGTGCCATTATGGACATGCACTGTCTGCTGCCCTAACAGTCGGCCACCAAATTCCCTTGTATGCTCACATCCATACCATAGCTACAGGTAAATACACATTCTAATGCAACTGCCAATTGGTAGGTTGATTGACTTACCTTGGGGGTGTTCCAGAGTTGAGGATGGTGCTGGAGGGCCACCTATGTCGGATGCACACAGTGCACTTCCTGTACATGGCTGAGCACAGGTAGTGTCATGTTTGGCATTCCTTGTACTGTCTGTGCGAGTCAGAGAGGGTGAGATTCCCTGGGTACCTAATGTGTCAGTGCATATGCCATGTGTTGCCTCCTTGCCAAGGGCAGGTCATACTGTGCATGCCTCCTTTCGCCAGCTGGGTCCAGCTCAGGAAGTTCCTCCTCCAAGTCACACTGTGCCTGTACAGGCCTTGGCATTGGTGGGGGGCTGTGTGGCCTTTCCCCATGCTGTTCCTGCTGCAACTGTTACCGCAGGATCAGATTGTGTAGCATAGCACATACCATAACAATTTGTGTGCATGTAGCTGGTGAATACTGCAAGGCTCCATCGGATGTGTCCAGATGCCAGAACTGTGACCTCAGCATCCCAAACACACGCTCAATGATATGTTTTGCCTGTGCGTGTGCCTCAGAATGGTGTAGTTGTTCTGGTGTGTGTGCATTTCTGATGGGTGTCATCAGCCACGACTCCAGTGGTTACCCAGCATTCCCCACTATGTGACTGTGGAAATGTTCATATTACCAAAGGTGTGGTACAGCTGCATCAGATGCCACCTATCGGAATTGTCATAGCTTCCAGGGCAGACAGCACACACATTCAGTTTAATGCCCTGTCCATCGCATACGGCCTAGCTGTTGGAGGGTATGCCCCTGCAGTGACTGTAGGCTCTACCCCGCTCACCGGGTGGTGCTTTGATTTGTACGTGCATGCAGGCTATAGCACCCAGTACCCCAGGGTAGCCAGCCATTTGGTGAGAGAGATGCATATTGCTGGCCAACAAAGCACGTGTGTTGAGGACATGTACGTTTTCACTGGCACGTGGTGACATGGCGTCTGTGAACTGGTGCAATACTCTGGATACAGATGCCTGTGAGATCCCCAAGATATCCCCAGTTGTGCATTGGGAGGTACCTGTGGCTAGTATACCTAGGCCAACACATACCTTGGTATCCACTGGGATGGGTTTCCCTCGGCCTGTTCGATGTGTCAGGTGTGGCCGGCGCAGTTCACCAAGCTGCTGTAGGAGGTGTCTGTCCACCCCATAGCACTCCATTATCTCCAGCCCATGTAGCCCCTGGTAGGTTATCCTGGGTCTGTAAAGTGTTCTGTCACCTCATTAAGGGTTGTTCGGCAGCATTCACATCCTCACCACCGTGAGTCTCTTGAACATGTTGGTCCATGTTGCCTGCTGCAGCCCTTCTCATTTGGTTGGATTGTGTCGAGAAATGTTCCCACATGTATACACCGGTGGTGTAGAGTGTGGGAAAAACCTGTGTGTATGGTGCATGGTCACTTTACCGCAGTGTTCATGGGTGGCCTGGCCATGTAATCAGCTGATTGTGCTAATTATCACCTGTCTGTGCAGCCTGTTCACCTTGACTACTCCACTACTGCTGTTGTCCCTCCCAATTTCACCAGGCAGGTATAGACACACCCCTAGCTTAGGCGTGCTAAGGCAGGAGCAATCCCAAGGCACAGGGCTCCAATGTACCTACAGTATGCCTAAAGCCCCTCCCATGCCTTCACCTATACTCCAGTCCTGCACCTGGCTATCTACACACATAGACTCTTGGAATCTGCATCACACACTGGGGATAAACGGGATTCACTATTGTCAACCTCATTTGCATAGTATTGTCTTCTCATGCATAGTCATATGACCCATACTGATCCTCCAAATTAATAACCAGTGCTTACTGTCGCTCAGATCCGCACACAACTGGCTAAAGGTGCCTTACAATCACGTATTTGATGTCCCTTGTTCTTCCCATCAACAAAATAATTGGTCTTTACACGACTAGAACCTGGGACCCTGTACACCACAGATGAAGCGCTTTACCACTACGCCATGGCAGACATACATACACCTGAGGTGATCACGTACAGATCATCCAGTATATATATGTATATATATATATATATATATATATATATATATATATATATATATATATATATATATATATATATATATATATATATATATATATATATATATATATACACACACACACACACATATACATATACACACACAGACATAGATATTGAATTTACATCACAACAGCAGACTACATGACACCAAAGCATTAGACAAGAATGAAAGGGAAACCACATGTGCCACCTGCATTATGTAGTGGTGTTACTATCAAGGCAAGTGTGTTACGTTGCATCACATGGGTCAGATGGTAGTAAGGCTGCTGACATTTACCCACCAGACCTATTGGCGAATGTATGTGTATGTTTTGACAGCCCAGTCTCCTGGCCAATTATGATATTTGTGGACACTATATAGGAATGCAACAAAGCACACTTAACACATTCTGGAGCTAGCCACTCACAGATACCAACACATAGGAAATGTCTGCCAAACACACACACCTGTCATGACTTGGAATTGAACACCTACCTGTCTTTTCTATCACACTACAGAATTACGCAGTTACAGAATGCACTACCAAGATTACTAGAACACAGCACTCCCAGAGGCATACTTCTAGGTGGGTGACATCATCAGCAAAGGCAAAGACGCCGACGGAATGTATGGAGAGTGAGCAGTCTAAAAGCATTACTCTGTCCACAGGCAGCTGGAAACACACAGACACACACACACACACACACTTGGCAGGGCTGGGATTCAAACATACACCTAACTACCTTATCACACTACAGCATTACGCAGTTACAGAACGCACATACTTCTAGGTGGATGACATCATCAGCAAAGGCAAAGACGCCGATAGGGAATGTATGGGGAGTGAGCAATCTAAAAGCATTACTCTGTCCTCAGGCAGCTGGAAACACACACACACACACACACTTGGCAGGGCTGGGATTCGAACATACACCTAACTATCTTATCACACTACAGCATTACACAGTTACAGAACATGCTACCGAGATTACTGGAACACAGTACTCCCACAGGCAAACGTCTAGGTGGATGACATCATCAGCAAAGGCAAAGACGCCCATTGGGAATGTATGGAGAGTGAGCAGTCTAAAAGCATTACTCTGTACCCAGGCAGCTGTTAAAACACACACACACTTGGCAGGGCTGGGATTTAAACATACACCTAACTACCTTATCACACTACAGCATTACACAGTTACAGAATGTGCTACCGAGATTACTGGAGCACAGCACTCCCACAGGCATACATCTAGGTGGATGACATCATCAAGAATGGAACAAATTGTATGGAGGGATTGTATGGAGTGTGAGCAGTCTAAAAGCATATTACTGTCCCAAGGCAGATGGAGACAAACACACAGCAGTGGTGTGAGTGGGACAACTGCCTATCTATGGAGCACTATTACAACACTACATAGATACGAGATGTGCCACAGACAGTACACCTTTCAAGACAGTCAACCAGTGTGTTCAATGTAGGAATCCATCCTGACAAGGGGTATGGACATCTGTTGCCTGGATGACCACTATCGCTATTCAGGATTTCAATGGTCATGCCCATACACAGAGGCACATAACCGATACAAGGTGTCAATGAGCATGCTTACACACTTAGTAGCACATGTCCGTTTGGAATGTACTATGTGCCCATCTACACAACGGCGTACTGGGCATGCTCACACGCTTAGTAGTAGCAAAGGGCTATCTTGTATGCACATGGATTCTAAACACGGAAGGGCACAGTGTGTCGATAGTGAACATTATTAGCACAAACGCTGCACTACATATATCTGACACCGGTCGTCAGTGCTAGATGTGTAGCATTTGTAATCACAGCTGACAATCCAGATCCAACAATGGGGAATACAGACATCTCTGCAGTGAGGAATACCTGGCATATGGCACATTGTGCACAATAGCACTACCACCGTATACCTCAGATACAGACACGTGGGCCATAAGACCGTGACGGACCACTCCAGGTGTTAGTGTCCCCATGTACATGAAGGCCACTCACATGCACTGACCAGTACACACTCAAGAGCCATCACAGATGTCTCAGGTGCAGATCACAGTGGTAAATGCCGCATTCTACTATGTAGCCCTCAGACATCACAATGTCCTCGGACCAGCAACACACATCCATACATTAGTACAACACCATGTTATTCATGACCAGTGGACTGTACATAGGTCTACAGCAACTGTGCAGACTACACATGTACTGACAGGGTTCCATCATGTGTTATGCAATGCAATGATACCACTGTTCATAACCACGTCGGCTCTACACATAACAGGGGCCCTGGGTCTTATACAGCTCTAACAGATAACTGTTGCTGTACACCAAAAAACACTCATGCTTGGATATGACATACATGTAATTGCCGTTGATCTGTACATGGCCCACACACACACACACACGCAACACATATGTACATAGCATAGCTTTTGCTGTCCTCCATGCAGACAAGTGGCTACAGCAATCACACGCATGCACATGGAAGGTAGGTCCATGGCTGTTGAATGCTAACAGTACATAAGGTGGCAATGTTGACTGAGGTAACATTCCCTCTGTACTAGTTACCTATGACAACTATCATATCATACAATGGTCCATGTGTCATGTATGTCATCACACATGTCCACCAATTGCAATGCATACAAACATGGCTACATGACAGGAATGTAGGACCAACACACATGTACATGTAGTGGTGTGCATTCAGCTACCATGCATGTGCAGTAGCTGATGTATGCAGTTCATCTGTGTCTAAATACAACATGCAGTTGCAATGCAGCCCCATCATTTTCACCTGTATATGGTGAAATACTGACAGTACGGTAGGCTGTACATCAGGTATGGATGGATGTGTGTACATGAAGTGGTGGTCCACCTTTGCAGATGGATGTTTGCTGAAGACAGCTCACATGTGTGTCACAAGCCATCCTACCATAACATGTGCAAACAGTACGCTATGTTACTGTTACTTGAAGGTGAAGACATACAACCTACACAGCGGTCAGGGTGTCACTGACTGTAAATCACTTGACACCTGTAACACTTACTTCCTCCCATGTGCATATAGCAGCACAACTGCCGAAGGTAGCGTCGGTACACATAATGTGGACAATACTGCTGCATGTCTGTCAGACGTATCATCATATAGCAGGTGTATGATTCACAGTACTGCCATGTGTGTTTGCTTGTATGACCATATATGCCACATATGGTGGGGAATACATCCCAATTGTTACACACCCCTGTACACTGTTGTAGATATTTCTACATACTGCAGTGTAGAAAGCAAGACATAGGCAGGGGTGGTGTGTGTATCACACACATCAGCTATCTGTATGTGAATGACATTTGTGGACTCCACAGTGTGTGTGTGTATTTATGTATGTATGGCTGTCTGGTGCATGGAGTGAGGGTGTATGCTACCATACAGAACAGACAGGAACCCTAACCGCTCATGGTGATGTAATCTACTACCCTGTTGATGCCGTCAGTCTCAGCCTTACTGCCTACCTGTACATGTTCATTCTGTGTGTCACGTCATGTGGGTGCACCGTACTGTGAAGGTGATTACCACATAGGCAGGGGTCCTCACCTCAACACTATCGAGTGTGCATTATAGTGTTGTTGACCCCGTGGGTGTTGGCATGTTACTGTGTGTTTCTTTGTATGTCTATGCGTGTTCTCATCCTGTAATGTGACAGTGTATTACTGCTACACAGTGATGCCTCATGCTATCAACTGGCCTCTACCCTTGACATCAGCCAGACCGCTGTGTAAACCCCCCGCACCATGTCACTGTACCTGTGCTGTGACCTGGTATAGATGTCACGACTCTAGCCACTGTAGCCTATAAAACAGCTCACATGCTTCTGGATCAGTAGGTGTGTGGACATCTGTGGAATGGTAGCCTTTCTAACAGTAAGGTTGAGGCTATGTATAGCGTGCTGGTATTTCCATACATGCCTGTGAGTACTCCACATTTACACATGGGAAACTGCAAACACTGCTACTTATTGGCACATGCAATTAGACCTTAAGGAGGGAAGCAGGGCATCATTACCAACATGCTGTTACCAAGACATATACTGTGAACATACAACAATGCATTCAAACTGCAAACACTGTAACGTAATGGCACATGCAATTAGACCTTAAGGAGGGAAGCAGGGCATAATTACCAACATGCTGTTACTGTTGTTACCAAGGCACATACTGTGAACATATAACAATGCATTCTAAACCTGTACTACATGGTATGTCTGGTGCATGTCAACAGAACACAACAAATGTAATATACGCTTCTCACTATTCTGTTCACCCTGTGCATCAGACTTTATGAGCATGTCCCTGCACCGATGGTGTGGATGACAGGGATGTGGCACAGGCATCATCATATGCACAGGATGATAATGTTTGCCAGGGGCATAGGCTGCACCAGTGGATGACATCATGTGTGTGGGTTAGGGCCAGTGATCTGATTGGACATGTGTGGTTGTTATGCATGTGGGTGTTGCGGTGCCCTACATATGTTTCTGCTGTGTGCGTGTATGTCTGCACACAGTTCTGCCATGTGTCTGGCCTACACAGGGGTATTATTGACAGCTCCAGATTGTACAGACCAGGATGTACAGCTCACTGTGTCCGGCCATGGCCACGTGACCTGTGCCATCCAGGGGTTGCACGGGCACTACCAGGCAGAGGTACAGATTGGCTACTGTCCGATGACACATGTCCACTGGAACCGTGTCCCTGCTGGGAATGTCCAGGGCCATGTCCACGTGGCCTGCTGTGTCCTGATGTGGACAGCACAGCACCAGCTGCACTGCTACTGCTACCGGCACTATGGGAGCGGGCATGTGAGGTAGCTCATTCACGTTGACCTGCACCAGGTGGTGTAGCTGGCCTACGTCCATGTGGCCTATGCCTCACTCCTACCAGATGTTCCAGCACAGACAGCTCACACCCGCAGATTGCCATGCCACGGTCAAGGATTCCAACCATGTCACCCAATCGCCTGTCCAGAATGTCAGCAATCTGCTGTTGTGCATTTGCCAATGCCTGGATGTTGTCATTTAAAGAACAGATAGCAGCCCTCTGAAGCCTCTGCCCTTCTCTGTTCTGCCATTCAGCACGTGCCTGTGCCACCATTACAGTCTGAAACATGTGTCTGGTGACACCAGCTGCTGTGCTCTGTCCTGCAGGTGCATGTCTGCCAGAGGTCCTCCTACGAGCAGCACTGGCCACATGCCTGTGTGGCACATCTGCAGTCATTACACTGACACCATTGTGTGAAGACACACCTTCTGTAGCCACCACACATTCCTGTTCCAAGCTAACACACGCTGACTGTCCTTCCTCTACGGCCAATGGTGATGGGGTATGTGTTGGCATGGGAACTGTGTGCAGGGAAGAGGGAGATATAGCTGGGATGGCAACCATTGGCACAGATTCAGCCCCTGACAACCCTGCCTGTACCTCAAGCATATGGTCATCACTTCTAGAGTCTGTGGGGACACTAACATCAGATGGACTGCAGGAGGGTAACGCACCTACATCACCTGTGAATGCAAAGAAAGACTTTACATTACAATAGAGACACACACACAGACAGAGACAGAGACACAGACACACACACAGAGACAGAGACACAGACACACACACAAAGACAGAGACACACACACACAGACAGAGACACAGACACACACACACAGACAGAGACAGAGACACAAACACACCTACATCACCTGTGAATGCAAAGAAAGATTCTAAATTACAATAGAGACACACACATGGACAGAGACAGAGACACAGACACACACACACAGACAGAGACACAGACACACAGACAGAGGCAGAGACACAGACACACACACAGACAGAGACAGAGACACAGACACACACACACACACAGACAGACACAGACAGAGACAGAGACACAGACACACACACAGACACACACACACACACACAGTCACACACACACACACACAGACACACACACACACAGACACAGACTCAGACACACACAGAGTCAGACACAGACACACACAGAGACAAACATGAGCACAGACACACAGAGAGACAGACACACAGACACAGAGACAGACACACACAGAGACAGACACACACACACAGAGGCAAACATGAGCACAGACACACACAGAGACAGACACACACACACAGACACAGAGACAGACACAGAGACAGACCATGCATGTGATTTGACAGAAGGCATGTAGCATGCATGTGATACAGCAGACTGCATGCAGCTCAGACATTAATAGTGGTAGTTAGCATACATCCCTGGGTTGCACACAACAGCAAGCAGGTGTCATATCAGAAGCCATGCAGTTCACACAATCATGGTAGTAAGCATGCATCCCTGTGATACACCATCTCATCACTCTTCAGACCAATGATTGAGTACAATGCCCCATTCGGAATGTATCTGACCCGACACTTACAGCAGCTGGAGAGGCCACAAAAGTTCCTCACCAAAAGGATAAAGGGTCTCAAACATCTGTCCTATGCTGCCCGACTGAAAGAACTCCAGCTCTATTCAGTCGCTTACACGTGCTCAGAGGTGACCTTTGCCTAACATACAAGGCCATGTCAAACCCAGATTTGATGAATATGCTTCACCTCAAAAAATCTAGATCTGTCAGAGCCACAAGGGCGGGAGACTTAAACCTCGACACGGCTATTAATAGGACGTGCTGGAGGGATAGATTCATCACCCAAAGACTCCCTATGCTGTGGAATAAAATCCCGGTATATGTGAGGCAGAGCACCTCGCTGGCCTTGTTCAAGAGAAATCTTGACCAATGGATGGGAGATCGCAGATATAAACCAGGGATTACCTCAGTGTCACTGCTCGACAGAGGCACAGCAAAA
Organism: Protopterus annectens; assembly: GCF_019279795.1. Lineage (NCBI taxonomy): Eukaryota > Metazoa > Chordata > Ceratodontiformes > Protopteridae > Protopterus > Protopterus annectens. The sequence continues at coordinate 292,165,430 of NC_056738.1, read as the reverse complement.
TAATGGGTATAGTTCCCCATACTAAAGGGGTGGCGTAAGCCACAAAACTATGGGCTAGGCTTGTAAATGCCCTCGGGCAGATAGCCTAGTATGAACCTATGAACCTATGAACCTATGTGGACCAGCACAGGTTAACAGTACACATGGCTGATGTGACCTTGACATTAACATGTAGTATGACATGTAATCTGCTGACGTGTGCATTGACATGCATACATGTCTGACACAATGGTGTTCTGACCCATGTACAATGGTGTAATGGGTATCACATTGCAGTGTTGTCTGTATGCCCTACAGATAGAATGCACTGTTAGCAGATGTGCATGAGCATTGAAGGGTAGTATGAAGCGTCTACATTGCTATACAGTGTGAAGTACAGACACTGTGCCATTGCATTGCATCATGAGGTGTCTATATTGCTATACAGTGTGGAATACACACACAGTGCATAGCCATGACTGCGTGCATACACATTACATGAATACTGTGGATTGTGACCCACGTCGCTGAGGTGTATACACACTAAACCATGCTGTGCCATGTGACAGGTCACCGGAAGACCTACTGATGACACCCCTGCACAACTACTAAAATGTCTTAGCTGCCTGGCAACCATGTCCACACATGGCAGACTTGTCAATACACCATGTCTCACATGACATTTATGTACCACACACACGAGGTGCATGCTGACAGTGATGTCCAACAGCAGCAAGGGAAATGTACGGTATCTGTGGCCTGATGTGGTGTCTATGTCTCTGGAAGCTGTACAGGTGACTACTGTCATGCTGTGACATAGTCATGATGTTCAACATATCTTATATGGTTGAATTATGTAACACCTCCACAAGCTGTGCACAGGCTTTTAGGATGTCCAGTGTTCCACATCAACTATATAACCATTCAACAAAGGCTATAGTTGGACCATGTGTGGACAATGTGCAACAGGGTGTATACACATGACATCTACTGTGTGTTGCTACATGTCTCTGGCTATCCTCCATGGCCATGTGTGAACATGTGTTGGCCAAATGTTTGTGATGGCCATCTATCTCACATGTCTGTGTTGTCCCATATGACATACACCCATAGATGTCAGATACTTCACTGTCCACAGGGTTATGCAGACAAAGGGTTGTATGTTTGGTATGTGGGGTATGTATTATGGGATAGTGAGACAATGTTGCAGCCAGAACACTACATGTCTAGGACATGTCAGATGGCACATCACAATGTGTGCACCCATTGCATGGGCATATTCCACAATGGTGAATCCTGTGGGCTGCCCATATCCCAGCTCACTGTGTGGTACTGTTTGTGTACCACACATGTGTTGTTCCAATGTATAGTACATATTCCTACATTGAACAACACCTCCACCATTGTATGCACAGCTGTCCACACATCTAGCAATGACAGATACTGTGGTTTCATGTCGGTGTTTCATTTAGTTTGTATATATTGCACATGGTAGCCAGTGTGATTGATGACAGATGCGACCTGTATATCGTGACTGGACCGTACATTATGTGTACATGTGTTAACTGGCCACATGATGAATAGATCTCTGCATTAACATGCCTGATACTGATAACTGTCTCACCTGCAATGGACTGCTGTCTGTGCGGCATGCCAGAGGTACCTGAATAGGGGTGACACAGCAGTTTGAACATTATCCATGACTGTATGACAGCTACAGGGTGTACTGTGCATGTTAACACGTTTGCCTGTACAATAGCATATAGTATGCACATGTGTGCATACACAGGGTAGCATACTATAGTATGCGGCATGTGTGTAAACATACCTTGCATATGATGTTATATTACATATTGTACAGTGACACATGCAACTAAATGGGATATAATAGTTATATGTGCAGTAGTGACTTACCAGACAACTCCAGGCTTGGTGGTTGGAAGACACCCACCTCCACGATGGCAGCTAGTGTTTGTGGATACTGTTCTGAGGGTGTCCCCAGGGTGGCCAGTAGCTCCTCAGTAGGTGTGAGTGGGGGCTGGGTTGGTGGCCCACCACCTGTTCTACCTTGTTCCCTGGCGATTGCATTGGCACGCTGTTTCACATGTTGTATCAGGTCCATGCAGTGTCTGCGCACCTGCTGGTAGGTGCGGTTATGGCCTCCCACATCTTTAACCCTCCTGCGAAGTTCCTGCCACAGGTCGTCATGCTACTGGGCATGCTGTGGCACATGACTGAACAATACCCCATAGTTATCATGGAGGTACGGTATTAGGGCATCATCCTCCAGGTGGCTATACGCTGGCAGGTATGAACGAGGCATTATCTGGAAGACATAATGATGGAGACAGGTCACAGTATCACAGAGATGTACAGAGATACAGCTGCACATACATTTTTATTAAATCTAGTACATATGAACAGTTATCTTTGCAAATCGTCATGACACTGACATGACTGACATGTTTGTGTCACACACATGTAACACCCATTGTGCATTGGATATCATCACCATATATGTGTGTCACCTCATTACATTGCTCATACTCCATGTGAATGCTGTCTTGATGTGGGCATGTCTGTTTGTCTGCACTGGTGTTCTAACCTATCAGCACATGCCTGGATGTGTCCACAGTAATGCTGTTGACCTTGATGCTGTGTATATGTCACATATCAACACATACACTGCCTTAACGGACATGAGCAGTGACAATGCAGACATGCGCACGGAAACCTTTACATGCATGTGTTTTGCCATATACATCTACACGGCACTGTACAGCAGTTCAACATCCTGCCACGTCTCACTTGTGTTGCACATGTGATACACATGGGACAATGGCTAGACAGACGTTATTTGCAGGGATGGTTATCAATTATAGCATGTACGGACAAGGTCATGCAGTAGTGTGTATGCCCTGGGCCATGTATGGGCATAGGATGTGAGGTTTTCTAGCTGTATCCGACAGCCATTTTGCCACCGTCAGGTGCATCAGTGCCACATTACTGATCCAGACAGTTAATGATACATCTACCATGCAGTCATCACACCATGTATGACAGAGATGACTTATGCAGCTTTGATGGACAGGGTTGCATGGTATGGCAGGAGTATGTAACATGTATGGCACAGGGATCTGTTCAGCTTGTGGCGATCCTTGTAGTAGAAAGGTGTCTGTCCATGAAGTATGTCTTTCAGATCAGGATATGTATGTGTAGCATGTCCAACATCACAGTGTTGCACATGTCTTTATGCAAGGTAACCAGCATGCTACATAGTGGAGATGAGGATTGTAAAAGCTGGTGTCGCCCATCCACGCATGGCCAATACCCCTTAAAGGTGATATGTGATCCGATATTGGTCACCCAAGTGCTGAGTATGCCTGTCCAGTGATCTCCATGCTCATGGATGGCACCCTGTCATGACTTGGGTGCCTTGTATGACTACCTAATAGGCCTGGAGACATCACCAGCTCAGGGAGGTGAACTGCACAGCACCATCCCTTACACACAGCGTCCATAATGTTGACCACTGCCTAGGTGGTAGTTAATGGGTACAGGGTTATTCACCTAGCAGTGGCAATGCTATTAGCAGCTATCAGACTGTGCACATATGTCACGCACCTCACCCACAAAACCCATTCTGTATGTTGTCCACAACACTGAGACAGCCATTGCTCCTAGGTCATGGCCATTCACATCCTTACATATGCAGATGCCTCCCATTTGTCTGTGTGGTATGGGCTACAATGAGGGGGGAGTACAAAACATTAACCCTGTTTTACTGTAGGTGCCACTGGTGTGATATGCACATGTCACTCAGACACCTTTTGTAGTGTTGCTTCTGTCAACAGGCCACTGGTAGAGCACTTCTGTGACATACGAAGGTACATCTAGTATACTCAGTGTAGCTAGAACACAGTATGGGTGATGATGTCCTATGACCTGTCACAGGTATGCTATGCAGTGAGAAATCATCCGTACTGTCATCTACATCTGTACTGCTAACATCTACGTTGATAAAGGTTCATGGACTTGCAGACCATACTCAGCAGGGTAATAGTGCAGTGCCTCTCATTATGGCTGGCATCTCCACTTGTGGGTTGCAGTGGATTTATATTATCCAACACCCTATCTGTATTACATATTCATGCTCAGCACTTATTCAGAACATGTAAGCACTTCATGAGCTACTAATTACTATAGCACCCATTCCAACTCATTTCCTACAAGTACACTGTTTTTCCTTACATTTCCAGCTTGCTTACAGTACAACAGCTGTTGTACAAATGTACCTCATATATCTTGTGAGACATGGTTGAATATACAGGCATGTCCAAGTGTCAATTACCAGTGTTATTGCCTGTCTATATGATGAATATGGCAAACATGAGGCAACAGAGCAATTGTCTCATGTACACAGTCAATGCTCACCTCCCAACATACGACACTACAGCCTGTAGGAGATGCACATATGTAGCCATGCTGGGGATAATGCTCTCTCCAACTCAGACTGAACCTGACATTCATGTGGGGACATTAAACATTTGCAACACACCCCACTCATCACATAGTCTCACTAGATCTCCACCACCACAGGCCACACATAGTATGACTACAACATTTGCAGAACATCTCCATACTCTCTGTGTAGGCAACAGAGGCAGCCCCCATCACCAAACACAGCACCAATTACTTATAGCCCACAGACTCATGTGTGCCCATCAACTAAAGCCAATAGGGTGTTATAACATACCCAACACACTAGTCATAGGTGACTCTGTAGGCAGTCACACTGATGTCCCACTCAGCAGGCTACACAAGGCAATATTTGCTTACATCTGGCTGTCGGGTAACAGGATCCGCAACATAACCTATGCACCCATGCCACACCTCACCAGGTACAATTTGACTGTCATTCTCCATGTTAGTGTGACTGCCCTGAGATGTAACTTCCTGGACTACATGTACAGGGACATGCAATAGCTCTCCAGTCTTGTAGCCCAGGAAGGTATCGCCCAAGCCCTGAGAAGCATTCTGCATTCATCCAGACTGATGCCACTGTACAACTGAATGTTTCACTTCAATAGTTGCCTATGTTTCTGCTGTCATTCCACACACGTCCAGTATCTGTCTGCTTTGAATGACATGGTCAACAAAACACGATGCTTTGGCACAGATGACCTGCACCTGTTGGCCCTGGGATTACGGATAACATGTAAGGCTCTTGCTACTCCTATACTGCCTGTCTTGGACAGTTTCCAATAACATATTCACCACCAGAACAGGAACAGGCAAGAAAAACCTGGGGTAATGTTACTCAATGCTTGACATCTTCATCTCTAATGCACTCAGGCGAGGCACTCCTTATAATGGACCACTTCAATATCTCTACAGTGACTGGGACCTGCCTCTAGGCTCCGGAGAGCACACCTGCACTGACAGGTTATACGCAGACCACACCTTTCAGTCATGTAACCAGGACCGGAACACCCACGGTGGAGGTGTGTCCATATTTCAGAAGGATGTGCACACCTCCAGGCTGGTTACTTAGCACAATGCATCAGAGGTAATCCACATGCAACTAACTGTGGCGAGAACTGCTATACACATTGTAACTTGCTACAGATTCCACACCATACCCCATAGTTACCGGCCCCCATTTCTTGGTGTACTGGACAGTAGGGTTCAGACAGGAACTACTGATGTGAGACTGACACTACGCCACACTTAACTGGGATACCTACTCATGTACCGACACATTAGGCCAACAATTTCTGGGATTCATAACCGCCAATCGACTGGATCAACTCATAAACACCACCACCAAGGCCAACAATAACCTAGACATGGACATTACCAACATGTGACTGGTGTTCCACACCTGGGGTTATCCCCTCATTGGTAGTTTCTGCACATATGCTAATCACCCTTGTTATCCACATCCTGGCACCACACCCTTCATGGAATACACAGTACAAGATTTCTACAAGGCCTACTTCAGACATCTTATGACAGTGGTAGTAAACGTCATGACACCCGTGCAGATGGACAATGTACTTACAAATGCTGAAACATACACCACTGTACTTCATTAGCACTTACACGACTGCATGGATCATGCTATCCCAAACAGAGCCATGATGGTACCCACCAGATAACGGACACCACTCTGGGGTTCCAGTTCCATAGACATAATGTACAACAAAAGGTGGAGGCTGTTGCAAAGTGGAGTACAATCCCATGGCTGGGGTAGCTCACTGGTCAGCCTAAGTAGGAATCCGGGATCCCTTATCACATCTTCCAAAGCTAGCTATGTAAACATTACTGCGACACATTCCAAGGACTACCACAAAGCGTTATGGAGGTATGTCAGTACTCGATGGCAATACCCACATCTGCTCTGACATACGACGGTTAGGCAGGAACATTACAGAACTGACTGATATTGGCAACATCCTGCCAGATAGGTTCAATGCTAACTTTACACCCTCTCACTCCCTACAGGGCCAAAATCTATACAGGAACAATGCAGAGTCCCTGTGGTCACAACTATGCAGTTCCAACCTGCACTCTCTAAGGCCTGGAACACAGACTGCATGTGACCGTCCAACATCCCAGGCTGTGATGTACACAAACCTCAGAATAACATGGCTCCACACCTGGCCACCAGATTCACTAATAGCCTTGTATCAGTCATTGTGGCCCCTGAATGGCACACAGCAACATTTATCACACTCCACACAGGTGGTGCCACAATGAACCAGAGGGACTATCGCCCTATACGCCTGACTGGACTGTTCTGCAAGGCTATGGGGCACATCACCATGGAAGTCATTCACAGAGACATTGGTGGGCTTCAGACCTTTGATGCCACCCAGGTTGGATTTGTTAGGGCCAGACTATGGCTCCTACACCTGGTGGACTCCTTTGATACAGTTACCAGGGTAGTTGATGATGGTAAGGGGGTCCACACAGCCTACCTTGTCCTCTCATTGGCTTTCAGCGCTGTTCTCCATTCTGGTATTGACAACATACACATCCACCTGCACATCGACCCCTACATCTCGAGATGTTATGCAAAGTGGCTCATGGACAGGACTCACACAGTGAGGGTAGCATACCCCGTAGTACCTACTGTAATTCAGTTACACTTGGCGTACCCCAGTCCTCGGTCATAGGGCCCCTCATGTTCGGTATATGCTTCCCTGAAGTACAGACTAGCACAGAGGGACTTTCCCTGAATAGGTTTCCAGACAACTGCAAACAAGAAGCCATGATTGATCCACCAGCTGATACAGACACACTCCATAAGGGTGTCACTGTGACGGATACCTGGTATCAATAAAATGGCCTGAAGCTGCATGACACAAGGTGCATAGACATCCCCTTTGGATTACACCAATCACCCACTGATTATCACATAGGTGGTAGTCCCCTACATACATGTGACATTATATGGGATCTTAGTACACACGTATATAGCACCCACTCCTTTGATAACCATATTGCCAATGTGGTGTGGATATCCTTCTACATGGCCACGCTAATCTGTAATGAGTTTGTAGCTGGAACAAAGGCACCCATTGTACCTCTATACTCCTGACGTATGACACACATTCAAGAGTGCAACACCCCTTTTGGGGTGTACCTTACAGAACAGCAACAGCTTTACATACCACAACATTAACACACCATGAGGATTATTGACCTCCGAAGGATGATGTATGCAGCACAACTGCAGACATCACAACTGTACACATTTGCATACTGCATACTCAGGGGGACCTCTGCTGAACATACAGGGCCCATGTCCACAACAATATTGATGGATATACTCCCCATAAGCAACATAAGCAAAAGCCACTGAGAGCAACATGCTCAGGGATATGTACACAAACGCAAAGATGAGTGGGACATGCTTGATGGATACATTCCTGAACCAGACACTCACCATGCTTTGGAACATGATTCCTATGTACATCAAGCAGGGACCCTCACTAGCACTCTTCATGAGATACCTCGATGGGTGGATGGGAGACACACATGTACGCCAGGGATCACTGCAGTGGCTGTACTGTACACAGGTGCAGGTAACAAATGGCTCTGCTGTTCACAGACACAGGACACTACCCTAGGGAGGTGCCGCCGGTGAAAACATTGTAGTTGGGCTTACAAATGGACTTGGCCAGATAGCATAGTACCTAACTATGAACCTGTGAAGCTATTACATGTCCTTTGTGCATGGATAATTGAGTAGCTCTTCCATTTCAATTAGTTATCATGCTGTTACACTGTCCCGTGACTACAAGCCATATGTATCCTGTTATTGTGTATTGTACATGCCAATAGACATACCTTTTGTTTGCATGATATAACAGTTATGCTGTGTAAAATATCTGACATATCTACCTACAATACTGTACATTACACATATTTTAAACATTATCCCATAATGCAAAGCATACTTGCACAGCAGGACCACCTTAGGCATGTTATTCTCGTTATATGCCCATACACATGCCTACTCTGACAGTTATCAACATACTATCCCCTGTTATGGCACGTACTTGTTGGACAAACCCTACCACTGACGGCGGGTGGTGTGGAATTGTTGTGTTTAAAGCATTCATGTAGCATCCCTTGTGGTGTATGAGATGTTTACCTTGTGGCCCACAGCAGGACACACAATTTCTACAAGCGTTACTATGCTCAACAAGACATCGCTACATAATACCTTTTCCCACTTTATGCATTGCGTACACTTTAATTAATACAAAACAGGCTCTACATACACTAACATACTGAGTGTTCTACATACCTTGTTAGTGTTCCGAGTCTTTGTAAATATCTCTCTTACACCTTTCCTGTTTAAACGGTTCTATGGTATGAGCATACGGTTTGAATGTATGGCAAGGCATCCTTATATACGTAGATACCTGTAACATGTGGTATCCTGCCACCAATTCGTGTTCCTGAGTAAATTATTACATGCACATCAGCTGTGCAGCTACTCCATTCACCAATTACGTGGCAACAGTGGGGTATAAAATTGAATACTCCACTTGGGCGTTGCCCTTTTGCACTACCTTCGGGGAGACGGCCTGTATGTCATTTGTTGTGATGAATTGCAACTGCTATTTGGAGAGACACGGATATTTTGAATTCATGTCCCCCGTGGATTGTGTGTGATGGCTAGAGTATGTGGTTCTGCATGTGAGTGTACCTGTCATATCAACCATCTGATAAGGGTCTTTTGCAAACAAAACCTGTAACATCGCCGTCTGTTCCATTATACAACAGCTACGATTTCACATGGCGCCATTACAAATGTGTCTCTCACAAGGTAAGTTAACGCTTCTGCAGATGTAATTGAGTGAGTGGATGTTTGTGATGTTATTATAGTCTGTATTGCAATTGTTTCGGGTGTGGGGGAAATGTAGGTGGGTGTACATAGCATATACAGGTTTGTGGGGACTGCATTTCTACATATTCCATATGTGTGTGTGGGCTCCTTCCCTAATTAAAGACCTATCATTTAGTAGACTAAAACTATGGTTGTTGCAGGCTTATACATTGAGCCATTGTTAATTGGTTCCTATATAGCATGCAGATGAGGTTGATACTTCAATACCTCCGGAAATACATTGATATGTAAGGGAATGTTACTAAATGACAGCTGTCTCTTGTATTTCTGTCACAGATATTTGCACTCATTGCAGATGTGTTGGTGACTGAACCTATTTGGCTTGGGTTGCCACCTTTTCAAATGGCCATAGTGGGACATTTGCAGGACACACATCGGTGTTTACAGGCCGACACATACCCACGGTCAGTACACAGGATAGAACGTACTTTTATCTTAAATACATACTTATTCTTGTAGCACTTTAGCTACTTATCATGTTTCTTGTAGCATTTACGTATTTTAGATACAGGAATAACTATTTAATGCAACTATCATATAATATATGGGACATAATTATGTTCTACAATCTCGGACATTTGCCCTTTTTAATATTTCTTGTCAGGACACAACTGCCCAAGGAGGGGCTGTCCCTCTTAAAGTGAGACAGGTGGTAACCATATGCCTACGGCCAGCTATGACCACACCTACCGTAATGATCTACCTCCAAGTTAGCACTAACAGACACACAATGCAAACACACATACACATTACAGTCCTATGGAAACGCACACCACACCCTCAACACACACTTACGCAGACTACAGCAATCACAAACACAGTTGAACACAGTACCTACCTGGACTGCAGCACCGGCAGCGATAACTAAGTGTCCCTTAACATCGTGATAATATTACTCGCAGTTCTAGTGTTCTGGTACTATGGTCTTTCGGTCTTTAAGCCTCATGATTACGCGTGTCGGTATGTAAAACATTCGGTAGTTGGCAGTATCCTACTGATTTGTACCTCCATGGTTGTGTACATGTCGTTGACCTATCTATATATTTGCAGATATAGGTGAATCCGTATATATCGACATATATCTCTCTATCACCCTTTCTATCTCTATTTTATATATATATATATATATATATATATATATATATATACATATACATATACACATATAGAGAGAGAGAGAGTGAGAGGGAGAACACACCTTTCGTTGTGTACATGGTGGTGTATACTGTTTCCTGAACTCCACACGTTTGTGTTTTAACCTGTCACAATACACACCTGCCGTTGGTACAACTCGGGTAGCTTAGTGTTAGGTGATTGTGTACATGATTGCGTGTTCTACTCCTGGCAGTGGTTGCGTTACCTTTCAGAGCAGGCACTATTAGTACAGGGGTGAATAATGCAAGTTTCACCTGTTCTGGACATCATTGACCATGATCTGCGCGATATTCAGCAAAGCTTAGCCCTGTTTCACGCATATCCGTATAGTCATGTTTAAACGACGCTTACCAGCACTTGCCAACGCATAAACCCGCTAACATGTGCTAAACCGGATCTGATGACCTGCATCCAACATCCATTATTTGTGCCTTTGGGATTATGTAATGGTCCTTGCAGGATGTGGAACCGGGAACATGCACGACAGTCAGTGCCTTTACCACTTGGGCATCTGGGATTTGTACACGTGTTAAGTTGTTTTGTATGTGGAGTGTACTATGGCTGTTACTCCATACTGCAATCAAATGTGTAACTCAGTTAGTTTACATATGGACGAGACCTATTAATGGTATGTTCAAGTGATGTTTAATGGATGTGCTCCAGCATTGGGAAACTATGTCACAGTGAGCCACACACCATAATGTGCTACACCTTTACACAACCATAGGTGGAGCATGCTGGGGTGACAGATACCTGTCATGGGTACTCTCCATGCTTTGCCACTACATCCCTGATTACATTATATGGAGCCCCTCATTAACACACCAGGGAATCCATGCAGAGTGTGTGGGGAACAGTGATTACACACATGGATCCCGCAATTGGCTCTGGTCCACTGAGGGACAGTTGGTTAATCGATGTAGTGGCAACAGCAGACACTGTTTGCCTTGGTTGATGAATTGCCTCTGACAATTGGGCATGTACCTACCGATGTACCTAGGAACCTATACATACAGTATCCACATATGCTGTTAGGTGCGTGTACTGTTCAGGTGTTGACATTCCTTGTTCCAATAGCTGTTGTGTGTGCAATGGTTGAGGGCTGCCTATGTAGGATTCACACAGTAGGCCACCTATACATTACAATTTACAGGTGGTCGTGTGTGTGTGCCATCCAGTTTACTGTGTGTGCAGGTGGAGAGGTATGTCAGTCCATAGGGGCCTACACTGTCAGTGTATGTGCTACACGTTCCCTCTTTGCCAAGGCATGGGCATATTGGGCACGCCTCCATCTGCCTACTGGGGCTGGCACAGGGTGTTCGTAGTCTGAATCCCTCTGTGCCTGTGATGGCCTTGGCAATTGTGATGGGCTGTGAGGGCCTTCACCCTTATGTCCCTGCTGCAGCTGTTTCTGCAGGATCATATTATGTAGCATGGCACATACTATGAAGATGTGGGCACACATGCCTGGAGAGTACTGCAAGGCTCCATCAGATGTGTCCAAGCAACGGAACCGTGATTTCAGCATCTTGAACACACGCTCTATGATGATTCTGGTTTGTGCGTGTGCCTCATTATGGCATTCTTGCATGGGTGTTTGTGCATTTCTGATGGGAGTCATCATCCACGGCTCCAGTGCATAGCCAGCATCCCCCACAAGGTGGCCATATGGGATGTCCCCCCTGACAAATACCTGATATAGCTGTGAGGCATGCCAGATGTGGGAGTCATGGTAGCTTCCAGGGCTGCCAGCACACACATCCATGATAATGCCCTGGGCATTGCACACGACCTGGCAGTTGATGGAGTGGTATCCCTTGTGGTTTATGTAGCACCTACCATGCTCACCGGGTGGTGACTTGATATGTATGTGCGTGCAGCCGGGTAGTGTGCCACATGGTGGAAGAGATGCATATTGCTGGCCAACTTCTCCTGAGTTCGGGGGAAGTATATATGCTCATTGGCATGTGGTAACATGGCATCCAGGAACTGGTGTAGTACCCTGGATGCTGATGCCTGTGAGATCCCCATTATATCTCCAGTTGGCCTTTGAAAGGTACCTGTGGCTAGTATTCTCAAGCTTACACATACCTTTGTGTCCACTGGGATGGGTTCCCCTCTGTTGTTTCTGGATCTCAGGCATGGCCGGCACAGCTCAACTATTTGCTGTAAGATGTCCCTGTCCACCCTGTAACGCTCTACTATCTCCAGATCATGTAGCCCCTGGTAGGTTACCCTTGGTCTGAACACTCTTCTCCTCCTCTGGGGCCTGCGGTGGTTGTCAGCATCATCCTTCACAACACTTTCAGTCTCCAACACATGGTGATGAATCACAGCTATGGCTCCCATGTACATTGTAAAAGTTCCCCGTCTGTTTACACCAATGGTGCAGTGTTTGGGAATACACAGGTGTGTGTGAGGTGCTTTCACACTTTATACTATTGTGCTTTGAACACTGATGATGTCATAGGATGTGTATGTACAATCGGAGCTACAGGGTATCTTATGTGTTTTACCACAGGTAGTGCTATTGTGGTGCCTTTGGTGTTGAATTACATTTAGCTGCCGTGGATTACCTCTTGCCCTTCCCTTAACATTTCTTAACATTTCCCCTCCCATTTTCTGGCATTTATCCAGCAGCCTGCTTTCTTTTGTACTTTCCAAAACCTGGCTTATCTTGCGAAATGTGTTCTATGGCCAATCTACTGCAGGTTTGCTTTGCTCTGCGGTGACAGTTCTCTTTTCTTTGCAATCCAACACCTCCCCTATCCTGTTCTGCAGGTTGCTGTGAGCAGACTTGTTAGCTGCCATCGATTGCCCACTGTGAGTTAATAGCGGTTAATTGCTCAGTTGTACTCCAATTACCCTACTTCGGCATTTCCTTCTTTTCTTCCCCTAACCTTCCTGTTTGAGCTGTGGTGTGCTGCGTGTGCGTCCACTTACTGGGTTTCGGGCACGTTTTCATCCACGTACACATGCACTTTCGGGCACCATATGTGCTCTCAGCTAAACGATGCTATACCTACATCCCCACCCCTATCCTGCGGCTTTGCTTAGCAATGGGCAGCCTGGATTTGCATTGCTCCAATGTGCTTACAGCTACAGTGGCATACCCCACTGCTGATGTCATGTATACCTCCAAACCACTCCTCGGTGTTTTAGCGCTGCGCCGTATGGTACATCCTTAGTCCGGCGGGATGTTTGCGATTCACTATTACTTGCCTCATTTGCATAGCATTGACTACTAATTCATAGTTACTGTGCCAAACACTGTCACAGACCCTTAGCAACCCTTGCAGCTTGGTTGTGGTGTACCATGCATACCATTGAGTATTATGGTGAAATCATGATTTCTATTACATTGCAATTTTATGACATTTGTATATATTTTCCTTGTGTTCCCGTTTGCATACACATGCCATGCGGTTGTACTTTGCGTTACTGTGGACATGACATTAAATGTTGTTTTTTATGTGTTGTGCATCTTTTCTTATGCCATTGGCTGTATATTTAGCCATTGGCATATGTTAACTTTGTAATACATGAGTCTGGTCTGCTTTCATAGCTTCGATGTTCTGTTTGGCAAAATGTAAACCATTTTTTTTTTTTTTTTTGTTTACATTTCTGTAGGCTTACGCTATGCTTGCACCACTTAATGAATCGCTATGTACCTTCATTTGCATGGTGCAGTACTGCACATGGGGTGATTAGCATACCTGAGCCGAGGGCTGTGAGGATCTGGCGTACGTTGGTAGTGCACATGGAATTGGATCGTACCTGAATCGCTCGGCGGCCATATTTGGCATTATACCACCTACGCCATGCCTGCGCCTGGCGCAAGCTTCATGAATCCCAGGGATTTGTAATAAAGGACAGGATTACATTATTTTAAGAGCTCATTACAGGCTTTACCTGCAAACTAAACAGAATGCCAATCTATCATGTGTGGTCCATATCCTGTGCAGTAATCCTTTAAGCAATGTATGTTGAGCTTGTTTCCTGTTTGCTTTTCATTTTTTACTTTGATCATGTTTTCCCCATGAAACAAGTAGATAGTTGTTGTCAGGCAGCAGGTCTTTTTTGGACAAGAAACATTTTTACAAGTGGGGGTATCACAGTGATTGCTACTTTCAGCATGTTACTTGGTACTTTAATAAAGCTGAATATAAATTATAATTAGAAGCGCAGTGCAAGGAGAAATGGTTTGAGTTGAGTGCTGCTTGTTTTTTTATACTTGATTTTAACTGGCATTCCAGTAATGTATTTAAAAAGTAATTTATTTTTTCATCCCTCACAACCTTTTTGTTTCCATCTAGATATTAAGTAAGCTGCCATGCAGCCAATGGATTGAAATATTTTTTTCTTCTACACTTTCCTTTTTTCTTGATTTCATGCCTCACAACCTTTTTGTTTCCATCTAGATATTAAGTAAGCTGCCATGCAGCCAATGGACTGAAATATTTTTTTCTTCTACACTTTCCTTTTTTCTTGATTGGACTCTCATAATGATAGTTTGGCACCCAGGGCAGCATATTTAATTAAAGTTACAGTTTTTGTGGTTTTGATCATAGCTCCTCCCCTTTCTAGTTGGCCACCCATTCCCATTGACCCCACCCATTCAGCTGTCTCCTGCAGCCCCCCTTTGATTTGAAGTCACCAGCCGCCACTGATCTGGACTATGCTACAGCTACTAGCTACCCTAGTTTCAGCAGGAAAACACAAGAGAATGTTTAAAACAGCAGAAAAATATCTATGAAATGATAAAAAAATCTAAAATAGCAGAAAATCAGCAAGGAGGCAATAAAGAATATTTTAAAGAGTTAACAAATCAGTTATTTAACCACTGCCTGGTAAGAAAACCAGGACAGGCAGAACAGATAGCTTAAAAAGAGTGAAAAATACCAGTAAATACTTAAACTGTGAAACTAATAAAAATGCTTTGTAGACAGTGAAAACAGCAATAACATTTGATTTAACAGGCACAGTAAAGCAGACAGTTGCAGTACAACATTGTAGTTTAGTACACGGTATATAAATACTGTATAAAAGTAGACAGCAGGCAATAAAAAAGTGCAGTAAATAGCATAAATAAGGAAAAAAACAGGCAACTTATGGTTTTTTGGAAGCAGAGAAGCCTCTAGTCATCTGATATCTCAGCTCAGAGTTGGGATTGGTAGCCCACCTCAGTTTAGCTTGGTACAAACACCAAAGCTATTTAGCTACAGGAAGAGGCCATGAATGGGGGAACAGCATGCGCATGCATGCAGGTGGGCAGCTGCCTTGTGGCCTTAACCCCAGCTTGTAATTAAATATTGTAGTTCAGTGGCCTCTTGTTTTATCAACTCAGAAATACTGACAATTCATAGTTTTCAAAGTAAATTTATTTACTGGCAAAGAGGGGTAAGCCCTGAGTTTGTGGGTATTATGATCTGTTTGAGCAGATTGGGTGTAAGCAGTTTGACTCTAGTTTATGGGACTAGCAAGCCCTTCATGATGCCAACTGTCTGCGTTTCATATCTGAGAGTTATGACTTGCTAATGTTCAATTGTTATGTTTGACTATTTGTATTGATGTTAATTTTGAATTAAATTCAACAATTCCTTAGAGAATGATGACATCTGTGCAGTTGCTGAAATAGTTTAAAGCCACAGAGAGCACACAATGGCAGTGCAAGGTTATAATGCTTTCCACACATTTAGACCAGCTACTACACAGACAGGGACTTAAGGTGGAGGTGTCTCGATTTAAATAAAAAATATATATATATATCCCAAGGCTAGTCAAACAGGACAAAGCACTTGAGCTTTTCCACAGTCAAATCACCATAGGCAAAATCCAGTCCCACTTCCTTGCAATCTATAGGTCCCCTTCTATGACCCGGAAAACTCATACCACCCATACCACATATTTAAACTTATTGGAAACACTTACCATCCAAGCCAATACTATATTCATGGATGACTTTAATTAACCCACTGTTAAGTGGGAAAAATATATACAATACCAACCCACAGGCACAGAGATTCCTGAATTTTCTAAACACAAGTTCCCTGGACCTGATTGTCAGTACATCAACAAGGGGTGAAACCATACTGCATCTGGTACACACTAATATGGATAGTGCTGCACTCCCAGTAGAGTAAGGATAGTGCTGCACACTCAGTAGAGTAAGGTCAGATCACAAAATGGTCTCCTTTGAAGAAAATATAAAACCCTGAACCACAGCTAAACCTGGAATATTCAGGGACTACTCTAAGTCTAACTTCTTACTATTAAGTGATAATCTGGCAAAATTTCATGTCCCCCATATACTCAGAGAACACTGCTGCCTACAAAGAACTGTTCACAGAAACCCTCTACAAGCATGTTAATAGCTGCATAGAGGCAGCTGTACCCACCAGGATGAAGTAGAGAACGTATTCAAAAAAAAAAAAAAGCCACCATGGTGGAAACACATCATCATTAGACTGTATAACAAAAGAAAGAAAATCATGGCAAAATTAGGAAGTGCAGCCCCCAGCAGAATAAAAGCATCTGCATCAAACTAAACAAACAACTAAGAGGACAAATAAAGACTACCAAAGCCACATATGAGGTAAATGTGGCCTGCCAGGCCAAGGACCACCATAAGGCAATCTTTAGCTATGTTGAAAACCTCAAAGGCAATGTACAGTTGTGTGCAGAGTTCATTGTAAATGGAGCCACTTATACTGAGCCAGAAGATATAGCAAACCTACTGGCTGACAAATTCACCTCCAACTTTACCCCTCTCTCCCCATCAACCTTCCCTCAAGAAATACCATCAAGTATAACTGACCCTGCTATCACTAGGGAACAGGTCCTTAATGCTCTCTCTAAGGCCAAGAACACTGCATCAATATCTCAGGATGCCTTCCAAATAACATAAAACATGAGCTATCATGCCCTTTGGAATTGCTGTTTAATTGTAACCTCCAAACAGGCTTCATGCTTCATGAATGGAGAACAGCAACATTCATCCCTCTGTACAAAGGTGGGCTACTACAGACCCTGGAAACTATAAACCCATAAATAACACCAGTCCCATAAGAAAAGGCATGGAAATAATTATCATGGAAATGATCAATAATGACATTGGAAATCTCCAGACAGTGGACCCCATCCCGATTTAGTTTCATCAAGGGCAGTTCATACCTTCTCAACCTGGTGAACTTTTTTGAGAAGGTCAGCAAAGCAATGGATGAGGGGAAAATGGTTCAAACTGCCTACCTTGACCAGGCCAAGGCATTTGACACAAACCCTCACTCAGAGGTTGTTGACAAACTTAAGAGATTAGGTACTAACCCTTATGTCACCGGGTGGACATCTAGCTGGCTCATAGACAGGACCCAAGAAGTTAGAACTGGGGACTCCATCTCTACAAAGAGGCCAGCCACAAGTGAAGTCTCTCAGGACTCTGTCCTGGGACCACTCCTTTTTGGCATTTACTTCTCTGAAGTCAAAGCCAATGTCAATGGCCTCTTATAGAAAAGAAAAATTGCAGATGATTGCAAATTAGGAGTTGTCATTGAATCACCTACCAGCACAAATGTTCTCCAGGAAGGGCTGACACAGGCAAACAACTGGTGCGAGAGCCATGGACTAAAACTAAATGCCAAGAACTTTATAATAGTATCCTTTGGGAAGTCATCCACCCCTGATAACTATCATACTGACAACACACCACTAAGAGTTGACCTAGTAGTCAGGGACTTGGGGGCACACCAACAGTAATCTAGCCATTGATCATCATGTGTCTACAGTAATGAGGAAATCATACTACGTTGTGCAACATATAAACAAAGGTATGGCATCTATGTTGAAGGAAGTCATTGTTTCACTGTATTCAGCATTCATCAAACCTATCATTAAGTACAATGCCCCCTTTGGTATGCACCTAACCAGACATATTGAACAACTGGAACGTGCATAGAGATTCCTCACTAAAAGAATATAGGGCATAAGTACCACATCCTCTGCAGACCACCTCAAGGCCCTATCCCTGTATTTGGTTTCCTACAGGCTGTTGAGTGGAGAGCTATACCTGGCATACAAGGCATTCTTAGACTCCACTCTGATGGACCTCCTGCATATCCACAAAACAAGCAGCATCAGAATTACCTGTTTTAAAGACTTGAACCTTGTCTGTGAATTTATAAGACCTGGACAGACAAGTATGTATTCTAGAGACTATCTCTTCTCTGGAACATGATTCCCCATCCTTGTGAAGTAGAGTTCCTCCCTAACACAATTCAAGAGTAATTTAGACAATTGGCTGGGGTACAGGAAATTCATCCCTGGTTTGGCACCTATGTCTCTAATGAACACAGGCAATCTGTAAATGGGTCATCTTGCAGGCCCCTGCTTGTAAATGTTTCACCTACCAAGCTACTGTTTACACTTATCGAGGGTACCAGAATTTGTCAGAGTTTTGGGATGCATGCTTGGCTTAAAAATGCCCTTCTGGTCATTAGACCAGTAAACACATATGAACCTAATAAATTGGTCACAAGTCAAATTGGTCTGGTCTATTGACACATCTTCAGAGGACAAATGTTATTACTACATGCAAGTCTTTATGAGAGATAAGCAGAAATGCAAACTTCCAAGTAAAAAGATTTCCATTATAACTGTGTTGTATTAATTTATATTTCAATATAATCCAAAGCTGTTGTGCAAATTGATGCTCCCCAAAAAAATGAGTATTATATCTGTGTTTGATTGGTCACATGCTGTGCATGAAGAGGCGCAAGGTAGGAAAATATGGGTCTATATTATAACCGTGAAACCTCACATACGTAAATATGGAAACATCGACACATATTGCTGATTCTGGGTTTATAGAAAAAACTATGAAGGCTTTTTGGCCCGTGGTTACTTCCCATGAGGAGTTTAGCAACTTGTTTCCTCCTCACATTTCCTTTATTAGAAAAAGGAACACCAACTTGAAGGGCATTTTTGAGCATAACATAAATGTAAAAACCAAGCCAGATCATTTCAGTTGTCAGAAAAAGAAGGGAACATTTAAATGTGGCAGATGTCATCAATGCCCTTTCATTGCTAATACCCACAGTATACATGTTTCAGCTCGCAACATCACGTTAACAGCTAGTGACTACTACTCCTGTTATTCTTCAGGCGTGGTATACTTAGGTTTTTGTGAGGGATGTACATCTTTCTATGTGGGTAAAACAGAAAGGGCTTTGAAACGAAGGATATATGAACATGGATATGACATCAAAAGCAAAAAAGACACCAATGCCTTTTTCAAGCATTCCTTGGTTTGTCCTAGCATGTCCATTCGTTTCTTTGTCCTTGAAAAAGTTTCTCCAGACCAGAGAGGAGGAGATTGGGAAACTACACTTGCTTCAAGAGAATTGTTCTGGCAATTAAGATTGAATGCGACAAGATTTCCAGGATTAAACGACAGTTTAAGTCTAGCCAGCATTCTGAAAGCTAGAAGCATTGTTCTTTGATTCCAGTAGTTTTTCCCCAGGAGGTTTGGTTTTTATTTTTAGTTTTTTTTCCCCCTGGCATCCCCCCCCCCATTTTGTTGCACTTTCCCCATTCAGTACACTCCCCCCCCCTTTTTTTGCATTGTCCTACTGTACGGAAGTCACTCTTTGTCCAGATTCCACTTTTTAACCCATTAGCTTTGTAGGCAAGTCTGGGTATGGGGTTTCAATGGTTTGCTCTATCTACCTAACTTTTTAGTTGTATTTTAAATAGCCTAGCCAAAGATACATATTCAGAAAACAGCATAAACTGACATTAAGTGCAGTTTCAAAATCCTTAAATTTAAAATTTAAAATCCAAATAGTTGGATGTTTTAGGTGACAGTATGTTTGTGTTGTTTTTGATAAACACATTTGTCAACCACATGGGTTAATATATTCAAGACTCCTAGGCATTCCCAACACTATGGTCATTTAAGACAACTTTTTAACTTAATTTAAATTAAAATGTTTTTTCTTTTGCATTTTTGGTACTAATTTATAACAATGTTTTTTAATGAATTGTAAAGATGCATAGTACAGGTATTTTTTTAAAATTTTTTTTTAATGGAGGTTAATTCAATCAACTAATGTTATTAAGTAATCAACCTATGGCTGAGAGTCAAGCACTTTAAATGTATTATGTGAAAGTTTTACTTGTTACACTTGATAAAGCCTGGTAATACCAGGCGAAAGCGCTTGTGGTTTTGAGCTTGTCTATTAAACACGTCTGATTTGGATTATCCTTGGCTTCGTTTTTTCAACTTGACTGTTGCGTTTGTTTTAGCTGGAGTTGCTAGCAGCAAGAAATTGTATTCTATTTTCAGCGGCTTGACAGTGTTCATTCGAGGAAGTTACCTTCTGCATTTCGTTTTTTTGGTCTGTGGGTTTTGGTACGCTTACCACATCCTCTGCAGACCACCTCAAGGCCCTATCTCTGTATTTGGTTTCCTACAGGCTGTTGAGTGGAGAGCTATACCTGGCATACAAGGCATTCTTAGACTCCACTCTGATGGACCTCCTGCATATCCACAAAACAAACAGCATCAGAATTACCTGTTTTAAAGACTTGAACCTTGTCTGTGAATTTATAAGACCTGGACAGACAAGTATGTATTCTAGAGACTATCTCTTCTCTGGAACAGGATTCCCCATCCTTGTGAAGTAGAGTTCCTCCCTAACACAATTCAAGAGTAATTTGGACAATTGGCTGGGGTACAGGAAATTCATCCCTGGTTTGGCACCTATGTCTCTAATGAACACAGGCAATCTGTAAATGGGTCATCTCGCAGGCCCCTGCTTGTAAATGTTTCACCTACCAAGCTACTGTTTACACTTATCGAGGGTACCAGAATTTGTCAGAGTTTTGGGATGCATGCTTGGCTTAAAAATGCCCTTCTGGTCATTAGACCAGTAAACACATATGAACCTAATAAATTGGTCACAAGTCAAATTGGTCTGGTCTATTGACACATCTCCAGAGGACAAATGTTATTACTCCATGCAAGTCTTTATGAGAGATAAGCAGAAATGCAAACTTCCAAGTAAAAAGATTTCCATTATAACTGTGTTGTATTAATTTATATTTCAATATAATCCAAAGCTGTTGTGCAAATTAATGCTCCCCAAAAAAATGAGTATTATATCTGTGTTTGATTGGTCACATGCTGTGCATGAAGAGGCGCAAGGTAGGAAAATATGGGTCTATATTATAACCGCGAAACGTTACATACATAAATATGGAAACATCGACACATATTGCGTGACTCGTAAAAACACCGAATGTCCTGAACCGCGAAATTCAAAATGTCGAATCGGCATAGATGGCCAACCCCACCGCCTGCTACGTACTACTTACCCAAACAAAATAAATAATCCACATACATACACTTAACAAAACCCTACTTCTAACCCTAAACTAAAGCTTACGTATATTACTATGTATGCACTTACCTTAACCCACACCCTAATCCTAAGGTCTGTAACTATTGCACAACATTAAGGAGCTATACCCAAACAAAATAAATAATCCACATACATACACTTAACAAAACCTTACTTCTAACCCTAAACTAAAACTTACATATATTACTATATATGCACTTACCTTAACCCGCACACTTACCTTAAGGAGCTATACCGGAAAAGGGCCCACTATGATGATTCGACATTTTGAATTTCATGCTTCAGGACGTTCGGTGTTTTCGCGGTTCACTCAATATGTGTCGACGTTTTCTTATTCGTGGAACTGCGGTTTCGCAGTTGTAATAGGTAACTGAAAAATATGATGCCTTTTGTGCTGGTGTCATGTAAGCAGTATGTAAAATCATATATTGTGTGCAACATAATTTCTTTAAAGGAATATATCTTACATTTAATTTTATAGTGTGTTTGGTTTTGTTTATTTCCAGGGCTGTGTTTAAGTTTATTCAGTAGAATGAGTGGACAAGACTGTCACTGTGCTGATAAACTTATATGATACAGATATGGGTTTATCTGACAGGGAGTCATTCTTCAAGTCATTTAGAAAGTTAATATTGGAAGTATAAAGAGTCATGACACTGTACTTTTGACATAACAGATAAATAATTTGACCTAGAATGGGTAAATAGTGCTTAGGTAGGACTAGCTTTTCCATTAGGTTTTCCAAAGACTTCAAGCCATATGGAATAAAAACACTGATTTATATTCATTCATAGTAAAGAAAGACAAATCAAGCATTCTGTTATTTAGTTTAACATTTGGGTTGTGATTAATTGGCTGGAATAGTTCATAATAATTAAAATTGAAAGTGTTCTTTAATTTTGAAGAATAAAAGAATTAGTAGAAATAAAATTGTGTAAATTTAATTGCTTAACAAAATTTGGTTTTATAAATAGCTGGACCATTGACCTACATATATAGAGGCACACATGGTTATATCACCATATTTCTAACCATAAAGAGTTCCACATATGTTGTCTTGGTAAATACATTCCATTTTTTAAGATTCTGCTGGAGTTGATAATTAGTTAATATCAGTAAAAATCAGTGAAGACAATACCTCATGGCTTTTAGTGGTAGTTTATATTATGCCATTTGAGTTGATTTAGGTGCCAGTATGACTTTATTTAGTATTGAAGTAATATTCTTAAAAATCTGTTTGGTGTCCCCTAACACGAAGAGGTTGAGTGGAAAAGAATTTTAGGCATAGAGTTCATTTTTATTATGGCAAATTTTAATAACAATTATACATTAAGTTTATTCTATCCCATATCTTTTTTATACTAGTATATGACTTTGCAATATTGTTTTGAAAGTGTAATTATAGATCTTGATTGAATACAGTTTCTAGATATTTCCAGGATAAAAAAAAAATCACTGGAGCCACCACGACCGGTTAAAACATTAACACACAGATAAGCACTTTCGAGCATTAGCTCTACATCATATCTAAAAAGCAGTTAAAATCAATCATGTTTAAACAAATAACAACCAATTAGCATCAATAGCTGAACCTATGCCCCGTTAATAATGGTTTAAAGGCATACAAGCATTTAACCCAGGTGTACAGTTAGCTTGCAATTCAGCTATCCATCTTATATCCGCTAATTCAGTACTGTGTACAATGTCACCCCCACCCACTTATACTCACTTGTTGAATGTATAACACCATAAACTGAAATCTATGCTCTTTATTTATTTCAATGTGTTGACATAGAGCATTACTTCTCAAACATAATCTGATGTCACTCATGTGTTGCAGTATGCATTGTTTTAACATTCTATTAGTCAACCCAACATAGAATGCTTGGCATGATATACACTCAGTTAAATACACCACATTCTTAGTTCTGCAGCCTGCATGTAATCTTGATGTGTACTTCCTACCTGACACAGAGTGTACAAAGATGTTATTTTCTTTGACATATTGACGTCTTGCATTTTTTGCATTTAAAATTTTCCAGCATCTTCCTATGTGTTATGGACCTGTTGGAAAGTATGTTCTTACATAAAATCTGTTTCAGATTTTGGCTGTTGGTATAAGCAAATCTCGGGTTGGGACCTACTAGTGCTTTCAGCTTATCATCAGTGTATAAAATCTTCCAGTTCTTTTTTATCACCTGGGAAATGGCACCAATATCACTATTGTAATGTAGATTTATTGTCACAAATGGGTTATTATTTTGCTTCTGTTGATTAACAACAATCCCATTGTCAGAACTGCCCATATTACATTCAAACCATGGCTTGCCTCTATTTCTTCTTCAATTTTTTTGTCCTAGCTATTGTTCTCTTAACTCTGTGTTGGATAACCATGCCTAGCAAACATATAATGCATGCTGTATAATTCACTTTCATATATTCTATCTTCAGTACACAGTCTAGAAATTCTTAAGCCCTGCCCACTTATTACATTATCAAAAATGTGCCTTGGGTGCATACTCTCATACATTAACATGTTATTTCTCCAACAACTTTTTCTACACACTCTGGTTTGTAATTTGCCAGTCAAGTCTTTATAAATTTTCACATCTAACAAATGTATTGATTCAGCAGAATAGCTAAAACGTAAAACGTAAAAGATCTGTTGTGTTTTTCAAGTATCTAACAAATACCAATGATACTTCAGTTGTACCACTCTATAAAATAAATATATCATCCACAAAATGATGGCATATTTTCAAACTTGCCTTCCATAGACAAGTACTAGATAGAACATGGGTAGCCTCCCACTGTGCCAACATCAAGTTGGCATAGGTGTTGGCACAGGGGAACCCATGGCTACACCATCTTTCTGCCTATAATATTGATCATAAAACATGAATAAATTATTGCTCAAAATCAATTCAAGAAAAGCACATATCTCTGTAACTTTCTTTTCATCAAATATAGCATGAGTTGAAATAAAATCCTTAACAGCTGTGATTTTACCACTGTGGACTTTTACTTCTTCCTTGACTGCTTTGCATTTTTAGAGATAGTTCAAGGAAGTAGAAAACTGTATTTATTTATTTTGAAAGATGAATGGGATGACAATTTTGATGTAATAGAAAAAGGGGTTGTTTTATTTACATTCAGTTTTTAATTTGAGAAAGGTGAATAGGTCCATATAGTACTTATTAAGATTGAGTTAGGAAGAGATAGGTATATATTAATATAATATGCAAAAGCAGGTATTGGAACCAATATGTTAGAGAATTTGGGGTATATTATATTATGTATTCATAAAAGTGAGAAATAATAGTGCAATATAAATATTAAAAAGATATGGAGAGAAGACAGTCCCCGGGATTCATGAAGCTTGCGCCAGGTGCAGGCGTAGGGTAGGCGGTATAACGCCAAATATGGCCGCCGAGCGATTCAGGTACATTCCAATTCCACGTGCACTACCAGCATACACCAGATCTGCACAGCTCCCGGCGTAGGTATACAAATCACCCCATGCGCAGTACTGCAGCATGCAAATGAAGGTACATAGCAATTCATGAAGTGGCGTAGGTGTAGCGTAAGCCTACAGAAATGTAAACCAAAAAAAAAATGGTTTACATTTTGACAAACAGAACATCGGAGCCTTGAAAGCGGACCAGACTCATGTATTACAAAGTTAACATATGCCAATGGCTAAATATATAGGAAATGGCATAAGAAAAGATGCACAATACATAAAAAATAACATTTAATGTCATGGCCACAGTAACGCAAAGTACAACCGTAGGGCATGTGTGCGCAAATGGGAACACAAGGAAAATATATAAAAATGTCATAAAATAGCAATGTAACACAAATCATGATTTCACCATAATAGTCAATGGTATGCATGCTACACCACAACCAAGCTGTAAGGGTTGCTAAGGGCCTTTGACAGTGTTCAGCATGGTAACTATGAATTAGTAGTCAATGCCATGCAAATGAGGCAAGTAATAGTGAATCGCAAACATCCTGTCGGCCTAAGGATGTACCATACGGCGCAGCACTACAACACGAGGAGTGGTCTGGCGGAATACATGACATCAGCAGTAGGGTGTGCCACTGCAGCTTTAAGCGCATTGGAGAAATACAAATCTGGGCTGCCCGTTGCTAAGCAAAGCCGCAGGACAGGGGCGTGGATGTAGTTATAGCTTTGCTTAGCTGAGAGCACACATGGTGCCCGAAAAAACATGTGTACGTGGATGAAAACATGCCCGAAACCTGGTAAGCGGACGCATGCGCTGCGCACCACAGCCCAAAAAGGAAGTTTAGGGGAAGACAATAAGGAAATGCCACAGTAGAGTAATTGGAGTACAACTGAGCAATTAACACCTATTAACTCACAGTGGGCCATTGACGGCAGCTAACAAGGCTGCTAGCAGCAACCTGCAGAACAGGATAGGGGAGGTGTCGGATTGCAAAGAAAAGAGAACTGTAACTGCCGAGCAAAGCAAACCTGCAGTAGATCGGCAATAGAACACATTTCGCAAGACAATCCTGGTTCAGGAAAGTACAAAACAAGAAAGCAGGCTGCTGGATGCATGCCAGACAATGGGAGGGGAATCATTAAGAAAAGTTGAGGCAAGGGCAAGAGGTAATCCACGGCAGCTAAATGTAATTCAACACCAAAGGCAGCACAATAGCAGTACCTGTGGTAACACACAAGATACCCTGCAGCTCTGAATGTACATACACACCCTATGGCATCCTCAGTGTTCAAAGCACAATAGTATAAAGTGTGAAGGAACCTCACACACACTTGTGTATTCCCAAACACTGCACCATCGGTGTAAACAGACGGGGAACTTTTACAATGTACTTGTTGGGAGCTGCCATAGCTGTGATTCATCAGCATGTGTTGGAGATGGAAGGTGTTGTGGAGGATGATGCTGACAACCACCGCAGGCCCTGGAGGAGGATAAGGGTGTTCAGACTAAGGGTAACCTACCAGGGGCTACATGATCTGGAGATAGTAGAGCATTACAGGGTGGAGAGGGACATCATACAGCAAGTAGTTGAGCTGTGCCGGCCACGCCTGAGATCCAGAAACAACAGAGGGGAACCCATCCCAGTGGACACAAAGGTATGTGTAAGCTTGAGAATACTAGCCACAGGTACCTTTCAAAGGCCAACTGGAGATATCATGGGGATCTCACAGACATCAGCATCCAGGGTACTCCACCAGTTCCTGGATGCCATGTTACCACATGCCAGTGAGCATATATATACTTCCTCCGAACTCAAAAGGAGTTGGCCAGCAATATGCGTCTCTTCCACCATATGGCACACTACCCGGAGGTACTGGGTGCAATAGACTGCACGCACGTACATATCAAGTCACCACCCGGTGAGCATGGTAGGCGCTACATAAACCACAAGGGATACCACTCCATTAACTGCCAGGTCATGTGCAATGCCCAGGGCATTATCACGGATGTGTGTGCTGGCAGCCCTG
The DNA here is from genome assembly GCF_019279795.1 of Protopterus annectens. Classification (NCBI taxonomy): domain Eukaryota; kingdom Metazoa; phylum Chordata; order Ceratodontiformes; family Protopteridae; genus Protopterus; species Protopterus annectens. The sequence continues at coordinate 292,137,952 of NC_056738.1, read as the reverse complement.
GAAGCTACCATGACTCCCACATATGGCATGCCTCACAGCTATATCAGGTATTTGTCAGGGGGGACATCCCATATGGCCACCTTGTGGGGGATGCTGGCTATGCACTGGAGCCGTGGATGATGACTCCCATCAGAAATGCACACACACCCATGCAAGAATGCCAAAATGAGGCACACGCACAAACAAGAATCATCATAGAGCATGTGTTTGGGATGCTGAAATCACAGTTCCATTGCTTGGACATATCTGGTGGAGCCTTGCAGTACTCTCCAGGCATGTGTGCCCACATCTTCATAGTATGTGCCATGCTACATAATATGATCCTGCGGAAACAGCTGCAGCAGGGATATAATGGTGAAGGCCCTCACAGCCCACTGCAATTGCCAAGGCCATCACAGGCACAGCGGGATTCAGACCACGAACAACCTGTGCCAGCCCCAGTAGGCAGATGGAGGCATGCCCAATATGCCCACACCTTGGAAAAGAGGGAACGTATAGCACATACACTGACAGTGTAGGTCCCTACGGACTGACACACTTCTCCACCTGCACACACAGTAAAACGGATGGCACACACACACGACCACCTGCAAATTGTAATGTATAGGTGGCCTACTGTGTGAATCCTACATAGGCAGCCCTCAACTATTGCACACACAACAGCTATTGGAACAAGGAAAGTCAACACCTGAACAGTAAACGAAGCTAACAGCATATGTTGATACTGTATGTATAGATTCCTAGGTACATCAGTAGGTACATGCCCGATTGTCAGAGGCCATTCAGCAGCCTAGGTAAAATGTGTCTGCTATTGCCACCCCATCGATTAACCAACTGTCCCTCTGTGGAGCAGAGCGAATTGCGGGATCCATGTGTGTAATCACTATTCTCCACCTACTCTGCATGGATTCCCCGGTGTGTTAATGAGGGCCTCCATATAATGTAATTAGGGATGTAGTGCCAAAGCATGGGGAGTACCCATGACACGTATCTGCTACCCCAGCATTCTCCAGTTATGGTTGTGTCAAGGTGTAGCACATTACAGTGTGTGGCTCACTCTGACATAGATTCCCAATGCTGGAGCACATCCATTAAACATCACTTGCACATACCATTAATTGGTATCATCCATATGTAAACTAACTGAGTTACACATTTGACTGCAGAATGGAGGAACAGCCATAGTACAGTCCACATATAAAACACCATTAACACCTGTACAAATCCCAGATGACCAAGTGGTAAAGCCACTGACTGTGTTGTGTATGTACCCGGTTCCACGTACTGCAAGGTCCGTTACGTAATCCCGATGGCACGAATAATGGATGTTGGATGCAGGTCATTGGAGCACGTTTAAGCACATATGAGCGGGTTTATGCAGTGGCAAGTGACATTAAGCGTCGTTTAAAGATGACTACATGGATATGCGCAAAACAGGTCTAAGCTTTGCCGAATTCCGCGCAGATCACGGTCAAAGATGTCCAGAACAGGTGAAACTAGCATTATTCACCCTTGTACTGACAGTGCCTGCTCTGAGAGGTAAAACGACCACTGGCAGGAGTAGAACACACAACCATGTATATAATTACCTACCACTAAGCTACCCGAGATATACCAACAGCAGGTGTGTATTGTGACAGGTTAAAACACAAAAGGGCAGAGTTCAGCAAACAGTATACACCGCCATGTACCCAACAAAAGGTGTGTACACTCTCTCTCCCTCTTCCTGTCTATATATATATATATAATAGGGATAGAAAGGGTGTTAGAGAGATGTATGTCAATATATACGGATATACATATATCTGCGAATATATAGACAAGTTAACGACTTGTACACAACCATGGAGGTACAAATAAATAGGATACTGCCAACTACCGACTGCTTTACATACTGACACGCATAATCACGAGGCTTAAAGACCGAAAGACCACAGTACCGGAACACTATAACTGCGAGTAATAGTATCATGATGTTAAGGGACATTTAGTTATTGCTGCTGGTGCTGCGGTCCAGGTAGGTACTGTGTTTAAGTGTGGTTCCGATTGCTGTAGTGTGTGTAAGTGCATGTTGAGAGTGTGGTGTGTGTTTCCATGGGACTGTAATGTGTGTGTGTGTTTGCATCATGTGTCTGTTCGTGCTAACTCGGAGGTAGATTATTACAGTAGTTGTGGTCATAGCCGGACTTAGGCACACGGTTACCACCTGTCCCACTTTGAGAGGGACAGTCCCTCTTTGGGCAGTTGTGTCCTGACAACAAATATTAAAAAGGGCAAATGTACCGAGATTGTAGGACATAATGATGTCCCATATATTATGTAATAGTTGCATTAAATAGTTATTTCTGTCTCTAAAATACATACATTGTACAAGAAACATAATAAGCAACTAAAGTGCTACAAGAATAAGGTTTTATTTAGGGCAAAAGTAAGTTATATCCTTTGTACTGACAGTGGGTATGTGTCAGCCTCTAAACTCTGATGTGTGCCTTGCAAATGTCCCACTATGGCCATTTGAAAAGGTGGCAACCCAAGCCAAAGAGTTTGAGTCACCGACACAACTGCAATGAGTGCAAATATCTGTGACAGAAATACACGAGACAGCTTTCATGTAGCAACATTTCATTACATATCAATGTATTTCGGAGAGGTTGAAGGATCAACATCACCTCCATGCTATATAGGAACCAATTAACAATGGCTTAATGAATAAGCCTGCAATAACCATAGTATTAGTCTACTAAATGACAGGGCTTCAATTAGGGAAGGGGCCCCCACACACATATGGAATGTGTATAAATGCAGTCCCCACAAACCTTTATCTGCTATGTATACCCACCTACATCTCCCCCACACCCGAAACAATTGCAATACAGACTGTAATAACATCACAAACATCCACTCACTCAATGACATCTGCAGAAGTGTTAACATACCTTGTGAGAGACACACTTGTAATGGTGCCATGTGAAATTGTTACTGTTGTACAATGGAACAGACGCCGATGTTACAGGTTTTGTTTGCAATAGTCTCATATTAGATGGTTGAGATAACAGCTACACTCACATGTAGAACTATATACTCTAGCCGTCACACACAATCCACTGGGGACATGAATTCAAAGTATCTGTGTCTCTCCATATAGCAGTTGCAATTCATCACAATAAAATACATCCAGACCATCTCCCTCGAAGGTAGGGCAAAAGGACAATGCCCAAGTGGAGTATTCAATTATACCCCGCTGTTGCAGTGTAATTGGCCAATGGAGTAGCTGCACAGCTGATGTGCATGTAATAATTTACTCCGGAACACCAAATGGTGGCAGGATATCACATGTTACAGGTATCCACGTATAAAACTATGGCTTTGCATATATTCAAACCATATGCTCATACCATAGAACCATTTAAAGAGGAAAGGAGTAACACAGATATTATCGTAAACTCGGACCACTAAGAAGGTATGTAGAACACTCAGTATGTTAGTGTATGTAGTGCCTGTTCTGTATTAATGAAAGTGTATGCAATGCATACAGTGGGAAAAGGTATTATGTAGTGATGTCTTGTTGAGCATAGTAATGCTTGTAGAAATTGTGTGTACTGCTGTGGGCCACAAGGTAAACACCTCATACACCACAAGGGATGCTACATAAGGGCTTTAAATATAACAATTTCACTCCAGCGACTGTCAGTGGTAGGGTTTGTCCAACAAGTAGTGCCATAACAGGGGATAGTATATGTTAATATACTGTAACAGTAGGCATATGTATGGGTGTATAACAAGAATAACATGCCTAAGGTGGTCCTGCTGTGCATTATGCTTTGCATTATGGGATATGGTTTAAAAAATGTGAAAAGTACAGTATTGTAGGTAGATATGTCAAATATTTTACATAGCATTACTGTTATATTATGCAAACATAAGGTATGTCTATTGGAATGTACAATACACAATAACAGATACATATGTCTTGCAGTCACCAGACAGTGTAACAGCATGATAGCTAATTGAAATGAAAGAGCTACTCAATTATCCATGCACAAAGGACATGTAATAGCTTCATAGGTTCATAGTAAGGTACTATGCTGTCTGGCCAAGTCCATTTGTAAGCCCAAATACAGTGTTTTCACTGGTGGCACCTCCCTAGGTTAGTGTCCTGTGCCTGTGAACAGCACAGCCATTTGTTTCCTGCACCTGTGTACAGTACAGCCACTGCAGTGATCCCTGGCATACATGTCTGTTCCCCATCCACCCATCGAGGTATCTCATGAAGAGTGCTAGTGAGGGTCCCTGCCTGATGTACATAGGAATCATGTTCCAAAGCATGGTGAGTGCCCGTTTCAGGAATGTATCCCTCCAGCATGTGCTACTCATTGTTGCATTTGGGTACATATCCCAGAGCATGTTGCTCTCAGTGGCTTTTGCTTATGTTGCTTATGTGGAGCATATCCATCAATATTGTTGTGGACATGGGCCTTGTATGTTCAGCAGAGGTCACCTCTGAGTATGCAGTATGGAAATGACTACAGTTGGGGTTTCAGTAGTTGTGCTGCATACGTAATCCTTTGGAGGTGAGTAATACTGTTGGTGTGTTAATGTTGTGGTATTTAAAGCAGTTGCTGTTCCGTAAGGTACACCCCAAATGGGGTGTTGTACCCCTGAACATGTTTCATAAGTCAGGAGTATAGAGGTACAATGGCAGCCTTTGTTCCGGCTACAAACCCATTACAGATTAGGGTGGCCATGTAGAAGGATATCCACGCACCCTTGGCAATAAGGTTATCAAAGGAGTGGGTGCTATCTACGTGTGTACTAAGATCCCTTATAATGTCTTATGCATGTAGGGGACTACCACCTATGTGATAGTCACTGGGTGATTGTTGTAATCCAAAGGGGATGTCTATGCACCTTGTGGCATGCTGTTTGAGGCCATGTTACCGACACCAGGTATCCGTCACAGTGATACCCTTATGGAGGGTGTGTGTATTAGCTGGTGAATCAGTCATGGACCCTAGTTTGCAGTTGTCTGGAAACCTATTCAGGGAAAGTCTTTCTGTGCTAGACTGTACCTCAGGGAAGCATATAACGAACATGAGGGGCCCTATGACCAAGGACTGGGGTATGCCAATTTTAACTGATGTACAGTAGAAACTGTGGTATGCTACCCTCACTGCATGTGCCCTGTCCATGAGCCACTTTGCAGAACATCTCAAGACGTATGGGTCGCTGTGCAGGTGGATGTGTATATTGACAATACTGGAATGGTGAATGGTGTTGAAAGCCAATGAGAGGACAAGGTAGGCTGTGTGGACATCCTTACCATCATCTACTACCTTGGTACCTGTCTCAAAGGACTCCACCAGGTGTAGGAGCCATGGTGCGGCCCTAACAAATCCAACCTGGGTGGTATCAAAGGTTTGGAGGCCAACAATGTCTCTGTGAATGATTTCCATGATGATGTTCTCCATAGCCTTGCAGAACAGTCTAGTCAGGCGTATAGGGCAGTAGTTCCTCTAGTCCATTGTGGCGCCACCTTTGTGGAGTGTGATAACTGTTGCTGTGCAGCATTCAGGGTCCACAATGCCTGATACAAAGCTATTAGTGAATCTGGTGCCCAAGTGGGGAGCCATGTCGTTCTGAGGTTTGTGTAAATCGCTGCCTGGGATGTTGGATAGTCACATGTAGTTTGTGTTCCAGGCTTTAGTGAGAGAAGGTTTGAACTGCGTAGTTTTGACCGCAGGGGCTCTGCATTGATCCTGTATAGATTTGGGCCCTTTAGAGTGTGAGAGGGGTGTAAAGTTAGCTGCCAGGATGTTGCCAATATCAGTTGGTTCTGTAATGTCTCTGCCTAACCGTTGTTTGTCAGAGCAGATGTGGGTATTGCCATTGAGAGTAGTGACATACCTCCGTAACGCTTAGTGGTAGTCCTTGGAATGTGTCGCAGTAATGTTTACGTAGCTAGCTTTGGAGGATGTAAGAAGGGATCCCAGAATCCTACTGAGGCTGACCAGGGAGCTACCCCACCCATGGGAGTGTACCCTACTTTGCAACAGTCTCCTTCTGTCGTGCATTATGTCCATGGTAGTGGACCCCCAGAGTGGTGTCCATTATGTGGTGGGTACCGTCATGGCTCTCTTTGGGATAGCATGATCCATGCAGTCGTGTAAGTGCTAATGAAGTGCAGTTGTGAATGTTTCTGCATTTGTAACTATATTGTCCATCTGCACGGGTGTCATGGTGTTTACTACTTCTGTCATACAAAGCGTGAAGTTGGCTTTGTAGAAATATTGTACTGTGTTTTCCGTGAAGGGTGTGGTGCCGGGATGTGGATAACAAGGGTGATTAGCATACGTTCGGAACTGACCAATGAGGGGATAACCCCAGGTGTGTAACACCAGTCACACATGTTGGTAATGTCCAGGACTAGGATATTGTTGGCCATGGTGGTGGTGTGTATAGGTTGATCCAGCCGATTGGAGTTTATTAATCCATGAAAGTGTTGGCCTAATGTGCCGGAACATGAGTAGATATCACAGTTAGGTGTGAGGTAGTGTCAATGTCAGATCAGTAGTTCCTGTTTGAAACCTACTTTCCAGTACACCAAGAAATAAGGGCCGTTAACCATGGGGTATGGTGTGGAATCCGTAGCAAGCTACAATTTGTATAGTAGTTCTGGCCACAGTTAGTTGCACTTGGATTGCCTCTGATGCATCGTGCTAAGCAACCAGCATGGAGGTGTGTACATCCCTGTGAAATATGGACACACCTCCGCTGTGGGTGTTCTGGTCCTGGTTACATGATTGAAAGGTGTGGTCTGCGTAATAGCCTGTCAGTGCAGGGGTGCTCTCCGGAGTCTAGAAGCAGTTCACAGTCACTGCAGAGACATCGAAGTGGTCCATTATAAGGAGTGCCTTGGATGAGTGCATTTGAGATGAAGATGTCAAGCATTGAGAAACATTACCCTCAGGTTATGCTTGCCTGTACCTGTTCTGCTGGTGAATATGTTATTTGAAATGTGTCTAAAACAGGCAGTATAGGAGCAGCAAGAGCCTTAGATGTTATCCATAATCCCAGGGCTGACAGGTGCAGGCCATCTGTGCCAAAGCATTGTGGTTTGTCGACCATGTTATTCAAAGCAGACAGATACTGGATACCCTTGGAATGACACCAGAAGCATAGGCAACTGTTGAAGTGAATAATTCTGTTGTTGTACTGTGTCATCAGTCTGGACTAATGCAGAATGCTTCTCAGGGCTTGGGCGATACCTGCCTGGGCTACAAGATCGGAGAGCTATTGCATGTCCCTGTACATGTAGTGCAGGAAGTTACATCTCAGGGCATTCACACTAATGTGGAGAATGACAGTCATATTGTACCTGTTGAGGAGTGACCTGAGTGCATAGGTTATGTTGTGGATCCTGTTACCTGACAGCCAGATGACAGTGACTATCACCTTGTGTGGCCTGCTGAGTGGGACATCAGTGTGACCGCCTACAGAGTCACCTATGACTAGTGTGTTGGGTATGTTATAACACCCTATTGGCTGTAGTTGATGGGCACACATGAGTCTGTGGGCTATAAGTAATTAGTGTTGTGTTTGGTGAGGGGGGGCTGCCTCTGTTGCCTACATAGAGTAGTATGGAGAGGCTCCGCAAATGTTGTACTCTTACTATGTGTGGCCTGTGGTGGTGGAGATCTAGTGAGACTATGTAATGAGTGGGGTGTGCTGCAAATGTTTAACATCCCCACATGATTGTCAGGTTAAGTCTGGGTTGGAGAGTGCATTACCTCCAGCATGGCTACATATGTGCATCTCCCACAGGTTGTAGTGTCGTATGTTAGGAGGTGAGCATTGACTGTGTACATGAGACGATTGCTATATTACCTCATGTTGCCCACATTCATCATATAGGCAGGCAATAACACTGGTAATTGACATTTGGACATGCCTGTATATTCAACCATTTCTCACAAGATATGTGAGGTAAGTGTGTACCACAGCTGTTGTACTGTAAGCATGCTGGAAATGTAAGGACAAACAGTGTTTACCTGTAGGAAATGAGTAGGATTGAGTGATATAGTAATTAGTAGCTCATGAAGTGTGTACATGTTCTGAACAAGTGCTGAGCATGAATAAGCAATGCAGATAAGATGTTGGATAATATAAACTCACTGCCCCCCCAACAGGTACACAATCACATATCCATGAACACTACAGAGCCCCTGTAACCATAACTATGATGGTACAAGGTGCACTCAGGCTGCATGTGACCTGTTCAAATCCCTGGTCATATAATACACATATGGCAAAAAGTTTGCTCTACACGTACACTGCCATGTAAAACATAGGTTCATGGCAGTCTGTGAAAATACTGAATGGATCACACAAAGTGGAGACGCCACTCATAATGGGAGGCACAGCACTATTACCCTGCTGAGTATGGTCTGAAAGTCTATGAACCTTAATCAACGTAGATGTTGTTAGCAGTACAGATGTAGATGACAGTACCAATGAATTCACATAGCATACCTGTGACAGGTCATAGGACATCATCACCCATACTGTGTTCCACCTACACTCAGTATACTACATGTACCTTCGTATGTCACAGGAGTGTTCTACCAGTGGCCTGTTGACAGAAGCAACACTACAAAAGGTGTCTGAGTGACATGTGCATATCACACCAGTGGCAGCTACAGTAAAACAGGGTTAATGTTTTGTACTCCCCTGTCATTGTAGCCCATACCACACAGACAAATGGGAGGCATATGCATATGTGAGAATGTGAATGGCCATGACATAGGAGCAATAGCTGACTCAGTGTTGTGGACAACATACAGCATGGGCTTTGTGGGTGAGTTGCATGACATATGTGCACAATCTGACAGCTGCTTATTGCATTGTCACCGCAATGTTAATAACCCTGTACCCATTAACTACCACCTAGGCAGTGGTCAACATTATGGACACTGTGTGTAAGGGATGGTGCTGTGCAGTTTACCTCCCTGAGCTAGTGACATCACCAGGCCTATTAGTTAGTCATAAGAGGCAACCCAAGTCATGACAGGGTGCCATCCATGATCATGGAGATCATTGGATAGCCATATTCAGCACTCAAGTGACCAATATCGGATCACATATCACCTTTAAGGGGTATTGGCCATGCTTGGATGGGTGACACCAGCCTTCACAATCCTCATCTCCACTATGCAGCATGCTACCTACCCTGCATAAAGACATGTGCAACACTGTGATGTTGGACATGCTACATGTACATATCCTGATCTGAAAGACATACATCATGGACAGCCACCTTCCTAGTACAAGGGTCACCACATGCTGGACAGATCCCTGTGCCATACATGTGACATACTCCTGCCATACCACGCAACCCTGTCCAGCAAAGCTGCACATGTCATCTCTGTCATACATGGTGCGATGATCGCATGGTAGATGTATCAGTGACTGTCTGGATCAGTAATGTGGCACTGATTCACCTGTCAGTGGGAACTTGGCTGTCGGATACAGCTAGAAAACCTTACATCCTATGCCCATACATGGCCCAGGGCATACACGCTACTACATGATCTTGGCCGTACATGCTATAGTTGATAACCATCCCTGCGAATACCATCCGGCTAGCCATTGTTCTATGTGTATCACATGTGCAACACAGGCGATACGTGGCAGGGTGTTGAACTGTTGTACAGTGCCGTGTAGATGGCAAAACACATGCATGTAAAGGTTTCCGTGCACATGTCTGCATTGTCACTGCCCATGTCCATGAAGGCAGTGTATGTTATGATATGTGACATATACACAGCATCAAGATCAACAGCATTAATGTGCACACATCCAGGCATGTGCTGATAGGTAATAACACCAGTACAGGCAAACAGACATGCCCACATCAAGACAGCATTCACATGGAGTATGAGCAATGTAATGAGGTGACACACGTATATGGTGATAATATTTAATCCCCATCATGTGTTACATGTGTGTGAAACAAATATGTCGGTCATGTCAGTGTCATGACGATTTGCAAAGACAACTGTTCATTAGTACTAAATGTAATACACATGAATGTGCATCTGTATCTCTGTGCATCTCTAAGATGCTGTGACCTGCCTCCATCACTATGTCTTACAGATAATGCCTCGATCACAACTGCCGGCATATAGCAGCTTGGAGGATGATGCCCTCATACCATACCTCCATGATAACTATGAGGCACTGTTCAGCCATGTGCCACAGCATGCCCAGCAGCGTGATGACCTGTGGCAGGAACTTTGCAGGAGGGTTAATGATGTGGGTGGCCATAACCGCACCTACCAGCAGGTGCACAGACACTGCACGGATCTGATCCGACATGCGAAACAGCATGCCAATGCAATCGCCAGGGAACAAGGTATAACAGGTAGTGGGCCACCAACCCAGCCCCCACTCTCACCTACCGAGGAGCTACTGGCCAGCCTGGGGACCCCATCAGAACAGCATCCACAAACTCTAGCTGCCATCGTGGAGGTGGGTGTCTCCCAACCACAGAGCCTGGAGTTGCCTGGTAAGTCACTACTGCACATATAAATATTATATCCCATTTAGTCGCATGTGTCACTGTACACTATGTAATGTAACATCATATGCAAGGTATGTTTATACACATGCTGCATACTATAGTATGCTACCCTGTGTATGCACACATGTGCATACTCCATAGTATATGCTATTGTACTGGCGAATGTGTTAACATGCAAAGTGCACATTGTAGCTGTCATACAGTCATGGATAATGATCAAACTGCTGTGTCACCCCTATACAGGTACCTCTGGCATGCCGCATTGACAGCAGTCCGTTGCAGGTGAGACAGTTATCAGTATCAGGCATGTGAATGCACAGATCTATTCCCCATGTGGCCAGTTAACACATGTACACATAATGTATGGTCCAGTCACGATATACAGGTCGCAGCTTTCATCAATCACACTGGCTATCCATGTGCAATATATACAAACCAAATGAAACACCAACATGAAACCACAGTAACTGTCATTGCTAGATGTGTGGACAGCTGTGCATACAATGGTGGAGGTGTTGTTCAATGTAGGAATATGTACTATACATCAGAACAACACATGTGGGGTATGCAAACAGTACTACACAGTGAGCTAGGATATGGGCAGCCCACATGATTCACCATTGTGGAATTTGCCCCTGCAATGAGTGCAGACATTGTGATGTGCCATCTGACATGTCCCAGACATGTAGTGGTCAGGCTGCAACATTGTCACACTATCCCATAAAACATACCCCACATACTAAACATACAACCCTTTGTCTGTATAACCCTGTGGACACTGGAGTATCTGACATCTATGGGTGTATGTCATATGGGACAACACAGACATGTGACATAGATGGCCATCACACACATCTGGCCAGCACATGTTCACACATGGCCATGGAGGATGGCCAGAGACATGTAGTAACACACAGTAGATGTGATGCGTATGTGTGTACACCCTGTTATACATTGTCTACACATGGTCCAACTATAGCCTTTGTTGAATGGTTATATAGTAGATGTGGAACACTGGACATCCTAACAGCCTGTGCACAGCTTGTAGAGGTGTCACTTAATTTGACCACATACAATGTGTTGCACATCATGACTGTGTCACAGCATGAAAGAAGTCACCTGTACAGCTTTCACATACATACACAGACACCACATCAGGCCAGAGATACCGTACATTTCCCTTGCTACTGTTGGACATCACTGCCAGCCGTGCACCTCGTGTGTGTGGTACATAAATGTCATGTGGGACATGGTGTATTGACCAGTCTGCCATGTGTGGACACGGTTGCCAGGCAGCTAAGAAATGTTAGCAGTTGTGCAGGGATGTCATTGGTATGTCTTCCAGTGACTTGTCACACATGACACAGCATGGTTTAGTGTGTATGCACATCAGCGAAGTGGGTCACAATCCACAGTATGTATGTATTGTGTATGCACGCAGTCATGGCTATGCACTGTATGTGTATTCCACACTGTATAGCAATGGAGACGCCTCATGATTCCATGCAATGGCACTGTGTCTGTACTTCACACTGTATAGCAATATAGACACCTCATAACACCCTCAATGGTCATACACATCTGCTAAAAGTGCATTCTATCTGTAGGGCATACAGAAAACACTGCAATGTGACACCATTACACCGCTGTACATGTGTCAGGACACCATTGTGTCAAACATGTATGCATGTCATGGCACACATCAGCAGATTACATGTCATACTACATGTTAATGTCAAGGACATATGCCTCACATCAGCCATGTGTATTGTTAACGTGTGCTGATCCACATGGTGTATCACAGGGATGCATGCTTACTACCATGATTGTGTGAACTGCATGGCTTCTGCTATGACACATGCTTGCTGTTGTGTGAAACCCAGGGATGTAATCTAACTAACACTATTAATGTCTGAGCTGCATGCCGTCTGCTGTATCACATGCATGCTGCATGCCTTCTGTCATATCACATGCATGGTTGTCTGTGTGTATCTGTGTGTGCATGGTTGTCTGTGTGTGTGCATGGTTGTCTGTGTGTGTGCATGGTTGTCTGTGTGTATCTGTGTGTGTCTGTGTGTGTGTGTGTGTCTGTGTGTGTCTGTGTGTGTGTCTGTGTGTGTCTGTGTGTATCTGTGTGTCTGTGTGTGTCTGTGTGTCTCTATTATAATGTAGAGTCTTTGTTTGCCTTCACAGGTGATGTAGGTGCGTTGCCCTCCTGCGGTCCATCTGATGTTAGTGTCCCCACAGACTCTAGCAGTGATGAACATATGCTTAAGGTACAGGCAGGGTTGTCAGGGGCTGAATCTGTACCTTTGGTTGCCATCCCACCTATATCCCCCTCTTCCCCGCACACAGTTCTCATGCCAACACATACCCCATCACCAGTGGCCATAGAGGAAGGACAGTTACCATGTGTTAGCTTGGAACAGGAATGTGTGGTGGCTATGGAAGGTGTGTCTTCACACCATGGTGTCAGTGAAATGACTGCAGATCTGCCACACAGGCATATGGCCAGTGCTGTGCGTAGGAGGACCTCTGGCCTACATGCACCTGCACGACAAAGCACAGCAGCTGGTGTCGCCAGACACATGTTTCAGACTGTAATGGCAGCACAGGCACGTGCTGAACGGCAGAACAGAGAAGGGCAGAGGCTTCAGAGGGCTGCTATCCGTTCTTTAAATGAAAACATCCAGGCACTGGCAAATGCTCAACAGCAGATTGCTGACGTTTTGGACAGGCGATTGGGTGACATGGTTGGAATCCTTGACCGTGGCATGGCAATCCATGAACATGAGCTGTCTGTGCTGGAACATCTGGTAGGAGTGAGGCACAGGCCATGTGGACATAGGCCAGCTACACCACCTGGTGCAGGTCTACGCGAACGAGCTACCTCACATGCCCGCTCCAATAGTGTCGGTAGCAGCAGCAGTGCAGCTGGTGCTGTGCTGTCGACACCAGGACACAGCAGGCCATGTGGACGTGGCCCTGGATGGTCCCAGTGGGGACACGGTTCCAGTGGACATGTGTCATCGGACAGTACCCAATCTGTACCTCTGTCTTTTAGTGCCCATGCAACCCCTGGCAGGCACAGGTTATGTGGATGTGGCCGGACACAGTGAGCTGTACATCCTGGTCTGTACAATCTGGAGCTGTCAATAATACCCCTGTGTAGGCCAGATACATGGCAGAACTGTGTGCACACATACACACACACACACCAGTAACATCTGTAGGGCACCAACACCCACATGCATAATAACCACACATGTCCAAATAGATCACAGGCCCTAACCCACACACATGATGTCATCCATTGGTGCAGCCTAGGCCCCTGGCAAACATTATCACCCTGTGCATATGATGATGCCTGTGCCGCATCCGTGTCATCCACACCATCGGTGCAGGGACATGCTCATATGGTCTGATGCACAGGGTGAACAGAATAGTCAGACAGGTGTATATTACAATTATTGTGTACTGTTGGCACGCAGCAGACATACCATGTAGTACATGATTAGAATGCATTGTTCTATGTTCACAGTATGTGTCTTGGTAACAACAGTAACAGCATGTTGGTAATGATGCCCTGCGTCCCTCCTTAAGGTCTGATTGAATGTGCCACTATGTAACAGTGTTTGCAGTTAGAATGCATTGTTTTATTTTCACAGTATGTGTCTTGGTAACAACAGTAACAGCATGTTGGTAATGATGCCCTGCTTCCCTCCTTAAGGTCTAATTGCATGTGCCATTAAGTACCAGTGTTTGCAGTTTCACATGTGTAAATGTGGAGTACTCACAGGCATGGATGGCAATACCAGCATGCTTATACGTAGCCTCAACCTCACTGTTAGAAAGGTTGACATTCCATAGATCTCTTTACACCTACTGATCCAGGAGCATGTGAGCTATGTACTAGGCTACAGTGGCTAGAGACATGACATCCATACCAGGTGACATCACAGGTACAGCTACACTGTGCAGGGGGTTTACACAGTGGTCTAGCTGATGTCAAGGGGAGGGGCCAGTTGATAGCATGAGGACTCACTGTGTAGCAGTAAAACACTGTCACATTACAGGATGTGAACACACACAGACATACACAGACACACACACAGTAACACGGCCACACTCACGGGGTCAACGACACTGTAACACACACTTGATAGTGTTGAGGTGAGGACCCCTGCCTATGTGGTAATCACCATTACAGTACTGTGCACCCACATGACGCGACACAGAAAATGAACATGTACAGGTAGTCAGTAATGCCTAAGACTGACGGCATCAACAGGGTAGTAGATCGCATCACCTTGAGGGGTTAGGGGCCCTATCTGTTCTTAATGGTAGCATGCATCCTCACTCCATGCACCAGACAGCCATACATACATACACATATACACAATGGAGTCCACACATGTCATGCACATACAGATAGCTAACATGTGTGTGATACACACACCACCCCTACCTATGTCTTGCTTTCTACACTGCAGTATGTACAGATCTCTACAACAGTGTACAGGGGTGTGTAACAGTTGGGATGTATTCCCCACCATACGTGGCATATATGGTCACACAAGCAAACACACATGACAGTACTGTGAATCAAATACCTGCTATCTTCTGATACGTCTGACAGACATGCAGCAGTATTGCCCGCATTATAATGTGTACCGATGCTACCTTCGGCAATTGTGCTGCTATATGCACACGGGAGGACTTAAGTGTTACAGGTGTCAACTGATTTACAGTCAGTGACACCCTGATCACTGTGTACATTGTATATCTTCAACTTCAATTACCAGAAACATAGCTTACTGTTTGCACATGTTGTGGTAGGACGGCTTGTGACACACCTGTGAGCTGTCTTCAGCAAACATCCATCTGCAAAGGTGGCCCACCAATTTGTGTACCCACATCCATCCATACCTGATGTACATCTTACCATACTGTCAGTATTTCACCATATACATGTGTCAGTGATGGGACTGCATTGCAACTGCATGTTGTAGTAGGACACAGATGAACTGCAAACATCAGCTACTGCTCATGCATGGTAGCTGAATGCACAGCACTACATGTACATGTGTATAGGTCCTACATTCCTGTCATGTAGCCATGTTTGTATGCATTGCAATTGGTGAACATGTGTGACATACATGACACATGGACTGTTGTATGATATGATAGTTGTCATGGGTAACCAGTACAGAGGGAATGTTAACTCAGTCAACATTGCCACCTTATGTACTGTTAGCATTCAACAGCCATGGACCTACCTTCCATGTGCATGCGTGTAATCGCTGTAGCCATGCGTCTGCACGAAGGACAGCATTAGCTATGCTATGTACATATGTGTTGTGTGTGTGTGAGGCATGTACATATCCATGGCGGTTACATGTATGTCACATCCAAACATGGGTGTGTTGCCTGGTGTACAGCAACAGATATCTGTTACAGCTGTGTAAGACCCAGGGCCCTTGTTATGTGCACAGCCGACCTGGTTATGAATAGTGGTATCAGTGCATTGCATAACACATGATGGAACCCTGTCAGTACATGGGTAGTCCACTGGTCATGAGTAACATGGTGTTATACTAATGTATGGATGTGTGTTGCTGGTCCAAGGACACAGTGATGTGTGAGGACTACATACTACAATGCGGCATTTACCACTGTGATCTGCACCTGACACATCTGTGATGGCTTTTGAGAGTGTACTGGTCAGTACATGTGAGTGGCCTTCATATACGTGGGGACACTAACACCTGGATTGGTCAGTAATGGTCTTATAGCCCACATATCTGTATCTGAGGTATACAGTGGTAGTGCTATTGTGCACAACTGAGCCTTATGCCAGGTGTTCCTCACTGCACAGATGTCAGTATTCCCCATTGTTGGATCTAGATTGGCAGCTATGATTACGAACTCTACACATCTAGCAGTATTTAGCATACACATACAATGCAGTTGTCCTGTAGGTGTCAGGGTGTTTACCTGGTCTCATGTTCTTCATCTATGTATGGTACTACATGTGCAAAGTACACACTCCTGCCAGGACAACACCACGGGTGGTATTAGTGTGCCAGGTTTAGATTGGTACAGCTAAGGTGATTGGTACAGCTAAGGTGATGGAGAGCAGCAGACGTTGTGTAGAAGACCGATGTCAGATATATGTCGTACAGCATTCATGTTAACAGTGATGACTATTGACACACTGTGCCCTTCCCTGTTTAGAATCTGTGTGCATACAAGACAGCCCTTCACTACTAAGTGTGTGAGCATGCCCAGTACGCCTTTGTGTAGATGGACACATAGTGCATTCCAGACTGACGTGTGCTACTAAGTGTGTGAGCATGCCCAGTGACACCTTGTGTCGGTTGTGTGCCTCTGTGTATGGGCATGACCATTGTTATCCTGTATAGTGATAGTGGTCATCCAAGCAACAGATGGCCATACCCCACTTCAGGATGGATTCCTACATTTAACACACTGGTTCACAGGTATGTACACCATAACTGCCAGCATCCATGTTGATGTCTGCATTCCTAGAAGGTCATATTGACTGTCTTGAAAGGTGTACTGTCTGTGGCGCGTCTCGTATCTATGTAGTGTTGTAATAGTGCTCCTTAGATAGCCAGTTGTCCTGCTCACACCACTGCCATGTGTTCATCTCCGTTTGCCTTGGGACACTAATATGTTGTTAGACTGATCAAACTCCATATGATCCCTATCGGCGTTTTTGCCTTTGCTGATAATGTCACCCACCTAGAAGTATGCCTCTGGGAGTGCTGTGATCCAGTAATCTCGGTAGTGCATTCTGTAACTGCGTAATGCTGTAGTGTGATAAGGTAGTCAAGTCTATGTTCTAATCCCAGCCCTTTGCTGATAATGTCACCCACCTAGAAGTATGCCTCTGGGAGTGCTGTGATCCAGTAATCTCGGTAGTGCATTCTGTAACTGCGTAATGCTGTAGTGTGATAAGGTAGTCAAGTCTATGTTCTAATCCCAGCCCTGCCGTGTGTGTTTCCAGCTGCGTGGGGACAGAATAATGCTTTTAGACAGCTCACTCTCCATACAATCCCTATCGGCATCTTTGCCTTTGCTGATGATGTCACCCACCTAGAAGTATGCCTCTAGGAGTGCTGTGACCCAGTAATTTCGGTAGAGCATTCTATAACTGCGTAATGCTGTAGTGGGATAAGGTAGTCAGGTCTATGTTTTAATCCCAGCCCTGCCACGTGTGTGTTTCCAGCTGCTTGTGGACAGAGTAATGCTTTTAGACAGCTCACTCTCCATACAATCCCTATCGGCGTCTTTGCCTTTGCTGACGATGTCACCCACCTAGACGTATGCCTCTGGGAGTGCTGTGATCCAGTAATCTCGGTAGTGCATTCTGTTACTGCGTAATGCTGTAGTGTGATAGAATAGACAGGTAGGTGCTCGATTCCAAAGCATGACAGGTGTGTGTGTGCTTGGCAGTCATACCCTATGTGTTGGTATCTGTGGGTGGCTAGTTTCAAGCTGTGTTGAGTGTGTTTTGTTGCTTTCCTATATAGTGTCCACAGATCTCATAATTGCCCAAGACACTGGGTTGTCAACACATACATTCGCCAATAGGTCTGGGGAGTAAATGTCAGCAGCCCTACTCTTACCCTTAATACAGTCTGACCCATGTGACACAACGAAACACACTTGCCTTGATAGTAATGCCACTACATAATGCAGGTGGCACATGTGGTTTCCTTTTCATTCTTGTCTAATGTTTTGGTGTCATGTGGTCCGCTGTTGTGATATAAATGCAATATCTACGTATGTGTGCGTATATGTATATGTGTGTGTGTATATGTATGTATGTATATAATATATATAGATATAGATAGATAGACATAGATATATACATATATGTATGTGGACATTAGCACTATTGAATGTTTGTGCTGGATGATCTGTACATGATCACCTCAGATGCATGTATATCTGCCATGGCATAGTGGTAAAGCACATCGTCTGTGGTGTGCAGGGTCCTGGGTTCTAGTCGTGTCAACACCAGTTATTTTGTTGCTGGGAAGACCAAGGGACATTGGATATGGTGATAGCACCTTTAACCAGTTGTGTACGGATCTGAGCGACAGTAAGCAGTGTTTATTAATTTGGAGGGTCAGTATGGGTCATATAACTATGCATTAGAAGACTATACTATGCAGATGAGGTTGACAATAGTGAATCCCGTTTATCCCCAGGGTGTGATAGAGATCCCAGGAGTGTATGTGTGTAGACAGCTGGGTGCAGGGCTCGAATATGGGTGAAAGCATGGGAGGGGGGGTCAGGCCTACTGTACGTACATTGGGGACCTGTGCCTCGGGATTGCTCCTGCCTTAGCACACCTAAGCTAGGAGTGTGTCTATACCTGCCTGGGGAAATTGGGATGGACAACAGCAGTAGTGGAGTAGTCAAGGTGAACAGGCTGCATAAACAGGTGCTGATCAGCACAATCAGCAGATTACATGGCCAGCCCACCCCAGAACACTACAGTAATGTGAGCAAGCACCATACACACAGGTTTCTTCCACACTCTATACCACCAGTGTATAAATGCGGGGACATTTCACAACACAGTCCAACCAAATGAGAAGGGCTGCAGCAGGTAACATAGACCAACATGTGCAGGAGGCTGAGGGTGGTGCGGATGTGTATGCTGCCGAACAACCCTTAGTGAGGTGACATAAGACTTTACAGACCCAGGGTAACTTACCAGAGGCTACATGAGCTGGGGATAGTGGAGCACTATGGGGTGGACAGAGAACTCCTACAGCTTGTTGAGCTGTGCCGGCCACACCTGGCACATCGAACAGGCCGAGGGAAACCCATCACAGTGGATACCGCGGTATGTGTTGGCCTAGGTATACTAGCCACAGGTACCTCCCAAAGCACAACTGGGGATATCATGGGGATCTCACAGGCATCTGCATCCAGAGTATTGCACCAGTTCACAGACGCCATGTCACCACATACTAGTGAGCACGTACATGTCCTCAACACACGTGACTTGTAGACCAGCAATATGCGTCTCTTCCACCACATGGCTGACTACCCTGGGGTACTGGGTGCTATAACCTTCACGCACGTATGCATCAAAGCACCACCCAGTGAGCGGGGTAGGGCCTACATTAACTGCAGGGGCATACCCTCCAACAGCTAGGCCATATGCGATGGCCAGGGCATTAAACTGAATGTGTATGCTGTCTGCCCTGGAAGCTATCACGATTCCAATATATGGCATCTGATGCAGCTGTACCACACCTTTGCCAATATGGACATCCCCTACAGTCTCCTAGTGGGGGATGCTGGGTAATCACTGGAGTCGTGGCTGATAACACCCATCAGAAATGCACACACACCTGAACAACCACACCATAATGAGGCAGATGCACAGGCAAGACATATAATTGAGCATGTGTTTGGGATGCTCAGGTCACGGTTCTGGTGTCTGGACACATCCGGTTGAGCCCAGCAGTATTCTCCAGCTACATGCACCCAAATTGTTATGGAATGTGCTATGCTACACAATCTGATCCTGCGGTAACAGTTGCAGCAGGAACAGCATGGGGCAGGGCCACACAGCCTGCCACCAATGCCAAGGCCTGTACAGGCACAGTGTGACTTGGAGGAGGAACTACCTGAGCTAGGCCCAGTAGGTGAAAGGGCTGTGCACAGTATGACCTGCCCTTGGCAAAAAGGCAACACATGGCATATGCACTGACACTGTAGGTACCCAGGGATTTCACCCTTTCTGACTCGCACAGACAGTACAATGGATGCCAAACATGACACTATCTGTGCTCAGCCATGTATAGGAAGTGCACTGTGTGCATCCGACATAGGCAGCCCTCCAGCACTGTCCTCAGGTCCGGAACACCCCCAAGGTAAATCAATCGACCTAACAATTGGCAGTTGTATTAGAATGTGTATTTACCCGTTGCCATGGTATGGATGTGAGCATACAAGGGAATTTGGTGGCTGACTGTTAGGGCAGCAGACAGTGCACATCCATAGTGGCACCATGACATCTGTAGCACATACCGGGGTCACAATAGTAGCCAATAGTACAAAGGGTGCCCTAACCCACTGCAGGTTATGGGCTGAACATCATGTGTGTCCATACAGCCCACACAAGTCTCATACAGCTGGACAGGTGTAGACCAATACAGACAAATGCTATACAATGGCCTCTGGATATGCCCAATGAATGACCCCAACTCCCACAGACACACACACAGACTACAGCAGGCCAGGCAGTTGGATGTAGGTTGTGAAGGCAAGGACGTCCGACACCACTATGCTGGTAGTTAAAGCTAGGATCTGATGTACACTGGTATGCCTCCAACCAGCAATTTAGGTAGGTCCACACACTGAAATGGAGTACCTGGCATACCAGTACAGTAGTGGCAAATGTGTACAACTGTCAGCTGTGCCCCCCTTCCAACGTACATATGTGAGAGTCATGTGTGCCACCCCCGGTGCTGTGCAGGACTGTGGATACAGTTGGATGTCCCCCCACGCTGTGCAGAAATGTAGCAACTGTCAATGCCACATGACCATTAGCTAGCCTGCAGACACAGCATGCCACCTGTTGGTGTACAACACAGGGGTCGGCACCACAGTACTGACTATCTGGACATGTGACACATGCGATCCAGTTAACCATACTTGGCATGCTCAAACACATGAAGGTATGATGGTAATGTCAGTCAACAACATGCATAATAGTCATACTGGGCATGCTCCCACACTGAAACACAGGACGGCCAGGTCTGCAAACACCAGTGGTCCGGACATATCTGCCAGTACATTGCTATACTGTTAGATGACTGTGCTGTATGGTATGTGTGTGGTACTGTCTATTGTCTGTACATAAGCCATGGTGTATTGGTAATTCACATCAGCTGTGTGCGCAGGGTATTGCTACCAACACGTGCAAAGGACGGTTCTTTGTTTGCGGCCAGAACGATGCCTTTGGATACTGAGTGGGTAAGGCACATTCCAGCAGGTGGGAGCGGTTGTGCGTGGGTTTGCACAGTGTTAAGCACTGCTGACTTCTGGTTACAGCTCCTTATACTCATTTAGACTCCACATTTCTTTAACAGTGCACTATTGGCATACTGGTAGACAAACACGCTTACACCCGCTCGCTCACCGACATTTGTGCTTACATTTGTCACTCACGCTGGGTGGGCACGATCTCTTGTGATGCCTATTACATCAGACTACATGATTATAGTATTGGGTACGTCTAACCATTAGGTGACGGCAGGCGTTCGACTGTATGGACTCGGCAGCCTGTCCAGTGACATAATCATATTATATGTGTGTTCCTCATACAATATGCTCCCATCTGGCTGATACATGGGAACCAATACTCTGCAATGCTGACATGTAAATGTTATTTGGGAAATGCAGCTCTCTTCCGGGTCATGCTACCGCATACCTAATGTAGGTTTTCCACCTTTTAGATTGGAGGACAGGAGACTCTAGGAGTAATACCTTTCCCACTTTGCATGGGACAGTCCCTCATTAGGCATATGTGTCATGCGACAATACTCTACCCATTGCAACTATCCTGATTAGAGGACATTCTTATATTCTATGTGTCTGTAATAGTTACATGTAAAGGTTATTGTATACATGACACGTCGATATGTTATGGGAAGTAGCATAAGCAACTTGACTGCTGCTAGACTAAGCTTTGATTTGTGCTAATATGTATATTTCTGTATTATGCATGGCTGTTGGTATGTTCTGCCCTAGTACGTCTGACATTTCGACAGAGCAGGTCCCACTTTGGCCATTCGGAATGGTGGCAGCCCTATAGGACCTATATGTAGAGCTATCACATTTGGCAAGGCAACACATACCCACAGCCAGTAGTAAACTGACTACTTCACCGGTTTGCATACGTTAAGGTTATTCTTGTAGCATTATAGTTGCTAATACTGTTTCCTATAACATGTAGCTGTTTCTGATATAACAAAATCATTTTATGACACCACTACACACAATATATGACCTCCTTTCCCGAAATCACAGGCCATGTGCCATAACATTAATTTTGCAGGACACAACTGCCCAGAGTGGTGTGTCCCTCACAAAGGCGAACAGGTGGTAATCCAAATCTATTACGCTATCATCTACCTAAGGTGGTCAGCGGAATATGCGCTTTCCGTCACTAGCAGACCTCACATACCAATGGGGGAGAATGAACACTGTATCAGGGACACTGCATAACACCCTGAGGGACACATTTAGATGATTGCTTCTATTAACCAGACACATTGACAGTCATAGGGCATATGTACTCATTCACGTTTGTCGAGGTACATGCTGTTTATGACTCATACATGTTGTCATCAGTCATTACCTGTATTCCACCACCTGTCCACCTAATATCACTAGTTCTGGAAGTGTTTAGTTGGACTTTGCTACATTCTGATTCATAAATATGGACGTCCATGCTAATCGGGTACATGGCACTGATATAGTCCCTATGTGTTCCCTCAATGGTTTACAGACTATCCAGTAGATGTGCTCTTCAGTATAGGCATCTGCTATGCCCACATAGGAATATTAATTACTTCCACTGGGCGGGCCTACTACATCTCTGCTAACCAGCACCTGCACACTTAGGCCCATTATTGCATACCCATGATTCACCTACCTGGCACCCCTCTGCAGCACTCATGACAAACACTTACTGTGAGCGCAGCTGGGGTATGAGCACACCCCTACACATTGCCCACTCTCCCCGTCTCAGGACACATGTCATACGTTTTGTCAACCCATGTGTTATTACACTTGCACAACCTATTGTTCCATGTACACCTACATCCTGCTTGCATCGATAACCACGGGTTCACACGTAAAGTGAATTTTTGGTGTCCCGCAAGGGACCCCGTTATCCATGTTTAAAGTGTAGACCTTGCAGATCTCTCCCACTGGTACTTTCCTGCCGGTGGTTTGGAAAGCAGCAGTATATTTATCTTTATTGCCTGTCTGTATGTCTGACCGGCCTAGCTGGGCAGTGTGGGAGGTAAACGTTTGTTTATTGGACCTCCCAGTAACATATGCCTGGTCTGAACATATGTTACCCGTAATTGCTGTAAAGTAACCTAGTTATGTACATGTGTATATCTACAATGACATATATATTTGTTTTGTGTGTATATGTGTATATACCAATAACTGTTGTATGTGTGTATATATATATATATATATATATATATATATATATATATTTGTGTATGTTTGTGTGTGTGTGTGTATATATATATATATATATATATATATATATATATATATATATATATATATATATATATATCTATACATACATCTGTGTGTCCGTTAACCAATACATTTCCCGGACATACACACTTACACATGCATATTGGGTTTTATCTCTGCTTCAACAGCATACTATTGCCTTAGTCATTATGACACCGACACTTCACTCCGGTTAACTTGTAAACAGTATACAGCACGTTATACAGCGGACAGATGTCGCACTTTTTTCATGTCTGGAGTACCGCTGATAAGTGTGATGTGATACAGTGTCATTTGACCTATTTCTCGTCTGCAAAGCCTATTATTCCTGCTACTGTATTTGTTTCTGTGCACATTCATATTATTTATGTTATTAAATGCAGTGCATCTGTTACAGAGAATGTACGTCAACATATTGATGTCTGCATGTTGTTGTGTCTTTCGGCTTTTCCCAGTTAGGGGTCACCACAGCAGAACTCCGGTCCGCTAATGGTTGGCAGATAGGTTTTACATGCCGAGATGCCAGCCCAGACGCGCAACCTTCAACGAAGGTGGGCCCATTCACGCATGTCTCCACCCAGAAGACGCTCTAGCTGGGAATCACACCTATGTACTAGCTGACCTACATGGGCCGCTCCATTGCAACTGACGCAACCAACCCTGGCACTCCTGTGTCCATAATCGCATAGCCATAGATTCTCCAGCCCACCCGTGTTGAGTTTGCACGTGTAACAGCCATTATCCACCTGATATCGCAGCAATGACACACCTTTACACATTGCCCTCTCCAGAGCGTTAGGGGCTCTACACACATTTTGTACTGCCTCGTGTATTTACAGGGTCTCCCTCCATTTATATTTGCACATACGTGCCTTTCCTGGTGTTATGGATTATGAACATTTTGCGGGTTACAAGTGTAGGTGGTCACAACATGAACTACATTCCGTCTGTGTGTAATGTTGACGTAGCACTTCAACGATGATATGGCCATCGGTATAACCCTGCCTCTGGTGTGAATAGTGGTGCTCTACTCACTCTTGTGCAGTTTTATCTGACATATGCTGCAAGCACTTTATAATACCTTAGTTGCTCTAGATTCCCTTCACAACCCTTGTGTATGTTTTCGTCTTTCGGCGTTCATTTTATATATATATATATATATATATATATATATATATATATATATATATATATAGATATATATATATATATATATAGATATATATAATGGCATATTTCTTTTATGTCTGTGGATATTTATCTATACACACATATCTATCTATGTATGTGTATATATATATATATATATATATATATATATATATATATATATAAGTTACATCTGAACAAAATAACATACATTTGCTATGCTGGGAGCTGCTTACACCCATGCAGGCGCACTTGCATCTCCTTATTGTGAGTTACATATGTTTACTGCCACTTCTTTGTGCTTACATGTGCCTTATTCCTTATGACAATACCACTTTGACTGATGGAATCCGGTTAATGGCCCCATGCAAAACATGCATTCACCTTTACATGTTTAAATGTTGGCTTTACAGCACAGAGGCATTCATTACACAAAAAAGATATGTGCTATAGTCATACTTGAACTGGGAATGCCTTTACGTTAAGTGGATGCTCTATCTACTACACTATTGGTGTTCTGCCTCATTTATATGTATAACCATGGTTCATAGCTACCCTAACATATGCCTCAATGCTTCACTTACACAGTAGGCATCCATTCTCCTGCTGCGAAAACTGCAGTACTACACATGCGACATTCCCTATTCCCTACTGCTCTGGACATGTGCTGCATGTTTACTCACTCCAAGGATATTCAGAACTCCAACGCTTATAGTCCTGGCACATACGTGTGTTTGATTGTCAGGGTGTTCATGTGCTGGTCCGGGTTTAGTCTTGTCCGACTGGTGACCAGCACCACCCTGTACCTGTTCAAATGTCAGATATAGCACATGGACAGAGTTGGTCCCGATTTTAAAATTCTACCTGTGTTTAAAGACGCAGGGGTTTGGGCACCTATGACCACATTATTAGGTCGGCACTACATAATATAGGGTGGGGGGGTGGTTCCACTGGTGTTTTCCTTCACATTTGACTATTTCATTCATTCATATATACGATGAATATTATTCTTTTTATTATTATCCGATTATTAGGTCAGCACTACATAATATAGGGTGGGGGGTGGTTCCACTGGTGTTTTCCTTCACATTTGACTATTTCATTCATTCATATATACGATGAATATTATTCTGGACATCACTTATGAATTCACTACAGGTATACAATAGTACTGTCAACAAATGTGATACTCAGGGACTAATTTCAACAGTGACAGGGACAAGGCAATGACAAATCAGGGACAATCACAGACACTTCTACAATATAGTACTATTAACATGGAACATGTTGACAGATTCGGAGACATATGTATTACTACTTATTTTCTGCAGTTAAAAGCGTCTATTACTCTTAATTATTGTCATTAGACATTCTCATTCAACACCTTTCCTCCAAAGGTCACTGGCTTTATGAGTGATTAAGAGGCTGGCCAGTTATTGTGCGAATGCTCTGACCATTGGTAGGGTTGCCACATTTTCATATGTACAGGATGGGATATATTCTGGAGACACCAGATTGTTTAGACCAACACATACCCACGGTCAGTGCAGGGTTTAGAACATTCAATATTTTCCTAGCTGAGAGCCTATTCCTTTAGCACTTTAGTTACTTATTCTGTTTCTTG
Source organism: Protopterus annectens (assembly GCF_019279795.1). Classification (NCBI taxonomy): domain Eukaryota; kingdom Metazoa; phylum Chordata; order Ceratodontiformes; family Protopteridae; genus Protopterus; species Protopterus annectens. Next base: position 292,111,280 of record NC_056738.1, on the reverse strand, counting down.
TACGAGTTATGTATTTTATATCCAGAAATGACTGCTTTAAGCAACTGTTACATGAAGTATGGTACATAGTTATTTCCTACAATCACAGGACATTTGCCATTGTATCATTCTTGGTCAGGACACACCTACCCAAACAATGACTGTCCCTCACACAGTGGGTCAGAAGGTACCCTGTTTACGTCAGTGCCTTAATCACCCTATTTCCAAGTGCCACTATGTGAATGTGTACAATATATTCTCTCGATTATTCATGTGGGGAGACGTGCATCACGGGCAAGTGTTTGATCCTGGGTAGTAGGTTCTGCATGACCGTCTAGGGCTGAACAGTCTCATGCACCACTACTGCACATTCAACTTGTGTCCAGATGTCTACAGGACTGGACATCATGTAGTGATACCAAGTCTGATGTTTACACAGGTTACTTATCCCATGAGGGATATCCAAAAATTGAACAAGACCAATATCGTCCATTCTTTTGGATTTATGAAAATGTGTTAGGGTTTTACATTCAAGGGATACATAGTTTGCAATCCTGACTCTGCCTAGGGTGACACTGCCTACTACATATGAGTAGTGGTCACTATGTTTAGATATGGCTGCGCCAAGCTAGTACCCCGAGTATGGCTGGATTTGGTGGACGTTCAGGTATGGGGGTGGGTTGTGTGCTGTGGAGGGGATGATGGGTATTCAATTATGCATCCAGGTGTGTTGCATTTGGATGGGTCAGTTTCACCCAGACCATTCTGTGGGTATGTGCCGGTGACGTTTCTGTACATGTGTATCACACATTTTAATATTCATATGTTTGTGTGATTGTGTTCTACAGTATGGCCTGTCAGGTTGTATTGCAGATGTGTATACTTGTTCTTTGTGTTTCTTTCTGATTCACCCGCTGCTCCCTCATACACCTCCAGTTCACCTATTGTGCATCCAACACAGTCTCGCCTTTGTGGATTATACCCTTACCCATCCCCCACACACACATATTCCAGACACTCCATCCATCCCTTCTTTGGTTGATGGCCCATGACTTGGTCAAGGGAACACATTGCATACACTACATATGTCAGGTACCTGTATGGTTGTGTGGACGACCCTGGCATTTTTCACCTTCCACATGCTGTACATCACACACATAGGTACACGCACATACTTAACTTTCATGACATGGTTGGTACACCTGGGTAATACCCGTTCAACTGTGACACATCCTGACAAAAACTGCTTGGACCGCATATGGGCGGATTTTGGACGAATGATCTGACCATTGGTAGGGTTGCCACCTTTTCATATGTCCAGGATGGGATATATTCCGGACACAAATCAGATTTTACGGGACAACACATACCCACGGTCAGTACTACGGATAATACTTTTGTTTTCTGCCTACATGTTAGCTTATTGTTGTAGCAGTTTATATGGTCCTTCTGTTTCGTTTTCTTGCTTATTCTATTTCTTGTCACATGTGGTATGTTACATACAGACATACCTATTGTATGTGATTATTACATGCGATGTGGGATATAATTATGTCATACGGTCGCTGGATATTTTACATTTATAATGGTTTTGGTATGAACACAACTGCCCAGCTGTGTACTATCCCTCACAATGTGGGACAGGTGGTAACCCTGACCATTGGGCTAGACGTAGCTATTGGTGGCGCGCTAACATGATGCGTTTCACTTCCACTTGGTATAACTATCTACACTGCGTTAGACTACGGGCACATGGTTTTAAATTTCATTTGTTCGAGGGACGGAGACTCGATATTTGCTACCTTGCATTTGTGTTGGCTTCTTAATTTTGTGTTCGCAAGAACTGTCTTGCATGCTTTGCATACGTTTCAGTATCCACGGACACTGACAGGTGTGATTACTATTGCAGGCAAATTGTTATATTCAAGCATTTTAGGTTGCACGTCGACAGTTGACATTTCCCCGCCTCCATGCGGCACTTCGACATGCCCTATGCACTCACGCTCATTTCCTATGCACGTGGCTGTGGCGGCAGCGTGCCTTCATTAATATGGTTTCTGATTATATATAGTTTTCAATCTATTAGCTAGTAGGGAAGTGTACATTTAATGTTAATATCAATTAGAATTATTGAACTATAATTTAATACAGCTTTAGGGTTAGAAATTGTTTTTTGTTTTAGCAAAGTCCTAGAGCCATTTAGATATACATCTAATATACCTTCTGTGCTAGTTTTATTGAAAACTTCTAGAAATATCAGGAAGGAAACCGTTTTAAAATTCAATATCAAACTTAGTTGGGCTAGGAGCTTTGCCTCTTTGTAAATGTTTTATTTTTAAAATCTCCTGGATTGTAAATGGTGACTTTACCCCAGAACAAAAAAGAATACTAATGTTTCGAAATTTTAACTAATTTAAGTATTTTGTCATGTCTTTTTCATATTTCACCTTACAATTGTGAATATATTTATTTATTTATTTTTATTTATTTTACATTTGTTGACTGGGCTAGTCTAACTGGATACATATCCATTTTCAGTAGAGGCCCGGGGAGAAAAGCTCCACAAAACTTATAAGATATATGAAGAAACATATTAAGAAACATACGAGAATACATACATAGATACAAATACATACATGCATAAAAGCATATAAAATAATAAAAAAAAAACAGATCAAATCCGAGATACAAATAAAGAAAACTGACATTAGCAGAATGTTACATCCTTTAGGTAACAAATTAAAAAAAAAAAAAAAAAAAAACAGTTTTTAAAGTTAGTCATGGCTAATAGTAGTCATGACTAGCATGATAAGTCAATTAGTAATAAAGGTTAGTATTTAGTAAAAATGTCAGATAGTATTCGATACTGTGAGGTCAGAGAGTTAATCAGGATTGGTACAAGAACATAACCAGTGATTAGTGAAGAAAAGTCTTAGGTTAGTTTTAAATAGTTGAAGAGAGGTCTGAGCAGTTAGGTCATGTGGTAAAAGATTCCATATTTTACCCACAGAGTTAGAAAATATTAGTGAAAAAGTGGTATATCATCTGTACTATGTAGAGTTTTGCCTTTGAAATGTATTTATTTTATTATAACAGGAGGATTTCTGATTTTTATTTACCTTCTCGGTACTATCCTGGGGACTTGTGTCCATTTTGTATATTTTTCTAGGCATCTCATTTCAACTGTGGAATATTGAGTTAGTTGAATATGATTTTGTTCATTTTGCAAGCTGTTCATTGTTCATCTATATTGTGGTTATTCTGCATATGCTCTCTGATTTGTAAGTTTTGTTTTAAGTTAATTACTTTTTGCTTGTTTAATTTCTTATAAAATGATGCTCTATTTATGAGAAGCCCCCTCAACTGTAGGAAATATACAATAAGTAATAAATAACAAATAAGAATTGGGAATTAGGTATTATGTATTAGTGGAAATGTAAATAAGGAACTTACACACATTTGAAGTCCCCGTATTTTTAAATGAATCATTTCCATGGGACTGGGTTTTAATACTTTAGAATTTGAAGTCAAAATAAAATGTAATACAGTTTTGTGTATATCACTACTATTAAGCATGCAACACTAAACTCTTCTCTGTAACCCCCTGGGACTTTCCCCAGCTTACCCCAGTTTTAAAGTTATAAAAGAAAAAAATATTAATTTTTAAGAACCACCAAATTGTTGGGATGAGTGTTAGAATATAAACTGTGCAGTTCCCACCTTTTATCTTTGATTCTAATCAAATACTTAAACATTTTGTTTATGGAGATCAAAACCCCTACTGCTTGCATATAAAATTTGACTAGAGTAACATAGCTAAATATAGTCATAACTGGAAATTTTATAAGCTCAAATAAGGTGAGATTTAGGGAAAAATAATATATAATATAATGTAAACATAATGTTAGCAATTGAAGTATTATATCTAACAAGTTAATGATCTGATGTAAGTTACTAATCCATTTACACAACTGAGTTCAGAGAAGGAATTTAAACAAGTAACCTAATATAAGAATACTCTTTTTCCAAAATAATACAGACAAGAATGTTAACCACAGAAGAAGGCAGGTGCCCCAACGTTCACTAGTAATCACAAAAAAAGCACCAGAATCCAGGATAAGTGACACAAACAGTTTAATTCACTAACGCTGAAACTTCACAACACGTTTTCGTCCTTGACTTCATCAGATACCAACACTCTTGGTGCACTCATCTTAAATACATTAACTAATTAATGATAGCCAATGACAAACAAATTGATTAATTAGAGTTAGTTAAAAGCACATACACATATATATACACACACAGATTATACTTCCTAAAACCACCATAAAATTCATACCCTATAATAAACCACATATACAAAACTTGAATGCTTGTGAATATAAATTTAAATATAAAAATGAACCTTAAATAAAACTATGACATTATGTTCTAAAAAAATTTTTGTAATGACAATATTTGTTAAAATAATATAAAAATCCTATAATTTAGCAGATCTCAATTTTAAAACTGGCTTGAGTGAAATCATGTCATTGAGACCTGGTTTTCTATTTGCTTCTAAAACAATTTGCCAAAATAGTTCTCTGTATTCCACCAGTGTTTCCCAATTCCCCTCTAGAGTCAACCGCACACATTCTAACAAAAAAATCTAAATGTAGCTAGTTTACATGTAATGGTATGCTTGTATAATGCATTGTTTTCTTTTTTGGTCCTGATGTCATATAAATGTTCATAGATTCTTTGCTTTAACATTCTCTCACTCTTCCCTATGTAAAATGAATCACACTTTGTACAGGTAGCTAAATATATTATACCCTTGGTGTTACAGTTAACATATGTTCCTAGAGTTAATGTCCTTTGTCTAATAGGTAAGTCTAATGTTTGTCCAACATTAAGATGTTTGCAATAACTGCAACTTCCACATTTAAATAAACCTACTTTTTTTCCTAGTAGCTTCCCCAAACAATTTTTCAGTTGTACCTCTCTCCAAAATATTCTTAATGTTAGTACCCCTCCTATAGGTGAATTTCAGTTCCTTATCAAAAATACAGTGTAAGTCAGATAGTCTAGCAAAGTTGTTCCATTCCCTATTAACAATTCTTTTTACCAGTCCTGACTGACCATCATAGGTTGTTGTGATACCAGATTCAAAATCCACGCCATTATTTAGGTTGTTTGAATCTTGTCTATCAAATACTCCTCTTATACCTAAAATAGGTGCAAATTTTCCTCCTCTTTCCCTAATAACTTCACTGCATATTTGATCAAAAAGTACACTCGGATAACCCCTATTTAAAAATAACCTTTTCAAAAATCCACATTCACTAAAATAAGTAGTGTCTTCAGAGGTCATTCTACTAAGACGAACTAATTGACCTTTAACTGCACTTCTCTTCTGGTGGGGTGGATGTGAACTAGTAAAATGTAAGTATGAGTTTGAAAAAGTCTCCTTTCTAAAAATCCTTGAACTGAAACCATCCTTAGTCTTAGTAATATTAACATCTAAATAATTCAACATTTGGGTATCATATTTGTATGTGAATTTTAAAAAATCAGTAGTGTTATTTACGAATTCTAAAAACAAATTAAAATCATCATTATTGCCTTTCCATAAAAAACATAAGTCATCTAAAAACCTACCATAGAATGTCCAAAATCTACTAAAAACCGAAGTTAATATAAAGGTGTTTTCCCAGTATGACATAATAATATTGGCATAAGTAGGAGCACAATGTGCCCCCATAGCAACCCCCTTACATTGTTTGAAGTATTCACCTTCAAAAAAATATAATTATTTTTTAATACCACCTCCACTAATACCAAAATTGTTTTGAACTCATTATGAGTAATTCCTGAAAATCCTATTAACATTTCTTCGAACCATTCTAGGCCTATATGGTGGGGAATACTAGTGAACAAATCAACCGCATCCAGAGTAACAAAAATCAAACCTTCAGAAAATAAAGATTTGTCCAATTTTCTTAGAAGATCCCAGAAATCCTGAAGTATGTGGGTGTTGTTCTTAAGTACTTTCTTTACCTTACAATCCATGTATTTTGCTAGAGGGGCTGTGATAGAACCTTCTGCAGAAACTATTGGTCTCAAAGGTGGGTCATCTATATCTTTGTGTACTTTCGGTATACCAAAAATAGAAGGAACCTTCGGTTTTTCAACATATAAAAATTTGTGTGTCTCTAAATCTATTAGTCCTTCTGTTAGTAAATCATTCACCATCATATGTATTTTATTGTATGCCACATTTATTTCATTGATAGATACCCTAGTGTATTTAGTACAGTCACTTAAAATCTCCTGCATTTTACCTTCATATATAATGTGGTCCATAAGTACCACCCCCCCACCTTTGTCAGGTTTCATAACCCTTAAATTTTTGTTGTTGCTAATTAATTTAAGGGTTTCGTGCTCAACCTGAGTTAAGTTAGATTGCATATTATATGTCTTGAGTGACTTCCTTAGTTCGTTTTCTAATACTACTTCAAAATTCTTTAGTTGTGGGTGCAATGGCGGGTTAAACATACTTTTATGAACTAGTTTACCCTCACTAAGTGTTTTTTTGTTACCATTAAAAAGTATTTCTAGGTTTTTCTTTCTAATAAATAACTTAATGTCAATTAGAAGCTTAAAAATATTGGTTCTCTGTTTGGGTATGAAACCAAAGCCTTTAGAAAACAAGTCAAAAAAGGTTTTATTCACAGTGGTGCTGGAATAGTTAAAAATGTTAAAATCATTGAATGTCCATTTATGCCCATCATTGCAAATATTTAATTCTTCCACCCCATGTGATTCCTCGCCGGCCCCATTCCCTCACTTGGTAGTTTTTGAGCTATAATCAATAGGTTCTTTGTACATCAGTCTCGGACCTTCTGAGCGGAGGAAAATCTAAAGGCTCTCCTTCATTGTCATCAAATACAGCTGTATCATTTTCACCAACACTATAGGTAAACACCCTCTTTCCAAACTGTCTGGGCTTAGGGTAATGTGTTTTGTTTTTATACTCATTCACATCCCTTTCTATTTTCCCTAGTTTTCTATTTTGCACATCCAAACATTTACTTTCTATATCCTTAAGCAATTTGTAATATTTATTCTTATGTTCTTCCACAGTAAAAAGTAAATCATGCGTAATATCTTTGTTAAGACGCTCAACATGGCTAAATCTTTTCTCTTTCTCACATTCATTATTAGATATTATAGCCCTCATAATCTCAAAACCACAGTTGTCAAATGCTGTAATCAATTGCTGGTGAAAAGCAGTACCATAAAATACATTATTCGGGTATTTACAAACTCTAAGACCCTTTGGTACAATTTTAAGTTCTAAACAATGTTTTAAGTATGCGTTGTCCATTTCTAGCATTTTGTATTTATGTAAAGAAAAATCCAATTCATCTAACATTTGAGAGTAAGTTTTACTGGCAGTCCGTATAAAAGCTTTCTTGCCAAAGTCATATTTAGCATTGAGAATGTTTCTCAACTGGTGAAAAGTACCTGTATGCTCTCTAGCATTAGTTCCACAGTCCGGGAAAATATTCTCATTTCGCTGATTATGCGAACCCTCTGAAACTCGATTTGCACTGTCAGCCCCAACCGTAATGTGTGGGAATCCATCGAGACTGTCTCTCATACCACCATCTACTGTTTCTCTATCACAAACCTCATCGCCATTACTAGTTTGCGCTCCTTCATGCGAAGCAGAGCGCCCTGCTGCTTCCTGGTTCCCAGGCACAGAAAGCGTCGACAAAAGCGTAACCATGGATTGGCTTACTGGTGTAAGCAGTCCTACCAACTGTGTCAGTTGGCCAATGAGCTTACGAAGCTCTCCAATCTCGCTGTTCTTGTTTTTGCTGTCCATAGCCACAAAGCCTGGAAATCCTTCGAAAAAAGCAACAAATAACCACAGAAGAAGGCAGGTGCCCCAACGTTCACTAGTAATCACAAAAAAAGCACCAGAATCCAGGAAAAGTGACACGAACAGTTTAATTCACTAACGCTGAAACTTCACAACACGTTTTCGTCCTTGACTTCATCAGATACCAACACTCTTGGTGCACTCATCTTAAATACATTAACTAATTAATGATAGCCAATGACAAACAAATTGATTAATTAGAGTTAGTTAAAAGCACATACACATATATATACACACACAGATTATACTTCCTAAAACCACCATAAAATTCATACCCTATAATAAACCACATATACAAAACTTGAATGCTTGTGAATATAAATTTAAATATATAAAATGAACCTTAAATAAAACTATGACATTATGTTCTAAAAAAATTTTTTGTAATGACAATATTTGTTAAAATAATATAAAAATCCTATAATTTAGCAGATCTCAATTTTAAAACTGGCTTGAGTGAAATCATGTCTTTGAGACCTGGTTTTCTATTTGCTTCTAAAACAATTTGCCAAAATAGTTCTCTGTATTCCACCAGTGTTTCCCAATTCCCCTCTAGGGTCAACCGGCACACATTCTAACACAAAAATCTAAATGTAGCTAGTTTACATGTAATGGTATGCTTGTATAATGCATTGTTTTCTTTTTTGGTCCTGATGTCATATAAATGTTCATAGATTCTTTGCTTTAACATTCTCTCACTCTTCCCTATGTAAAATGAATCACACTTTGTACAGGTAGCTAAATATATTATACCCTTGGTGTTACAGTTAACATATGTTCCTAGAGTTAATGTCCTTTGTCTAATAGGTAAGTCTAATGTTTGTCCAACATTAAGATGTTTGCAATAACTGCAACTTCCACATTTAAATAAACCTACTTTTTTTCCTAGTAGCTTTCCCAAACAATTTTTCAGTTGTACCTCTCTCCAAAATATTCTTAATGTTAGTACCCCTCCTATAGGTGAATTTCAGTTCCTTATCAAAAATACAGTGTAAGTCAGATAGTCTAGCAAAGTTGTTCCATTCCCTATTAACAATTCTTTTTACCAGTCCTGACTGACCATCATAGGTTGTTGTGATACCAGATTCAAAATCCACGCCATTATTTAGGTTGTTTGAATCTTGTCTATCAAATACTCCTCTTATACCTAAAATAGGTGCAAAGTTTCCTCCTCTTTCCCTAGTAACTTCACTGCATATTTGATCAAAAGGTTCACTCGGGTAACCCCTATTTAAAAATAACCTTTTCAAAAATCCACATTCATTAAAATAAGTAGTGTCTTCAGAGGTCATTCTACTAAGACGAACTAATTGACCTTTAACTGCACTTCTCTTCTGGTGGGGTGGATGTGAACTAGTAAAATGTAAGTATGAGTTTGAAAAAGTCTCCTTTCTAAAAATCCTTGAACTGAAACCATCCTTAGTCTTAGTAATATTAACATCTAAATAATTCAACATTTG